>NC_091951.1:323710939-324035624 GCF_031021105.1 Erythrolamprus reginae
ACGTTTTGAGGGTAGGAGTTGAAACAATTTGTGTCCAGGATGTGAGGGGTCAGTAAATATTTTACCTGCCCTCTTTTTGACTCGTGCAGTATACAGGTCCTCAATGGAAGGCAGGTTGGCAGCAATTGTTTTTTCTGCAATTCTGATTATCCTCTGAAGTCTGTGTCGGTCCTGTTGGGTTGCAGCACCAAACCAGACAGTTATAGAGGTGCAGATGACAGATCTCATTCTGCCATTTCAGAGGTTTCCCTCCATTAGTATAACATTAAGGGTGGGTTTTTTTCCTTAGGGCTGGGAGACACACTCTCCTCCCAGAGAGTTAAATAATTATCTAACTTGTATTAAATGTTGTTAAAAGTACTGGTTTTGATTCATGCGGCAACTGCCACAGCTGGTATGTGGACAGTAGTTAATCTTTCCATGGCATTTCTCCAGGAGGAAATATTTTGTAGTACAGCCACTGTTCCTTTCAGTAGGAATGCACAAAGTCCAAAAATATATACTTTTATCCACTTTTATCCAGAGACTAGCTTAGAAATTCATGATTATTAGGCAGAAGAAATTTAAGAAATTCATCTATTCTTTCAGCAAGAATATCTCTGGAAATGGACAAACTATTTACAAAGAAGCAATATGGCCAGATATAGTGGTAGCGGTGATAATAATCACAGTGGAGGAGGAAGAAAAGGAGGAAGATTGTCTTTGCAGGCTATCATAAAATTGAGTGGAAACTTGTACTAAGCATAGACATCCCATAGATATTAGGTTGGCAAATAGCATGAATTTAGCAGAAAAACCAAGTAGGTTAACCAGCTTAAAGGGGAGGATTTGTCTATTTAGAAATATCTTGGTCCTCAAACATTAAGAAATTTAAAGATTAAATCACCCTTTTAAATGAGCATCAGAAACAGAGAAATATTTGTTGGCATTTGAATGGACTCATATTGAGTCAATGTCTATGAGTAATCTTTTTATTGTTCCTATAGAGTGTTTGTCTGTGTGTGTTGCTGTAGGTCTACTGGTTGTATATATGTACACCAGAGTGGATTCCTGCTGGTTCGGACCAGTTCTATGAAATCTGTAGTAACCTGGCAGCCTGGGTCGCTAGAACTGGCAGCAATCCAAGCCTGCCACAACCCCAAACTGGCTCTCTCAGTGACACCATAGGTGCTGCTATCTTGTGTTCTGTTGGGCTCTCTGGTAGACTCTTCCGAAAAATTCACACGTACAAATTTCAGACACACACACGTTTGAAAATTCAAAACAATGTTCTTTATAATGAAAATTCACTTAACCTAAGCCCTCTTTTGATATAGCAAAGAGCACTCGTTTCCAAACAAACTGGTAATTTGTACAAGTCCCTTATCAGTTCTGTGATACTTAGCTTGCAGCTGTGAGGCAATTCACAGTCCTTCTTCTTTCACAAAGTGAAACACGCTTTGCTCTGGTTTAGTTTCAAAGCGGGGAAAAATCAGCACACAAAAGGTCAAAGTCAGTAAAGCAGTCACGAAACACAATGATCAGATAATCCTCCACAATGGCCAAACCCACAGGCTGCTCTTTATACCACAGCCCCACCCAACCACAGGTGGCCTCATTTTCTTTGATAATAATCTCTCAGTTGTTGTTGCCTATGCATCGTTCTCCGCATGCCTGGCTGTATCATTAACTCTTGTTCTGAATCCAAGGAGGAGCTAGATAATTGATCTCCTTCTGAGCTGTCTGCCACACTCTTCTCCTCCCTGTCACTCATGTCTTCTTGGTCAGAGGAGCCTTCATCAGCAGATTCCACCGGGGGCAAAACAGGCCTGCAGCATGTGGATGTCTCCCCCACATCCACAGTCCTTGGGGCAGGAGCTGGGCCAGAACTAACCACAACATCTTGTTTTTTCCTTCTGTGCATGCTATTTGACTTGTGCAGTATACAGGTCCTCAATGGAAGGCAGGTTGGCAATATATTTCTTTTTCTGCAGTTCTGATTAACCTCTGAAATCTGTGTCTATCTTTTTGGGTTGCAGAACCAAACCAGACAGTTATAGAGATGCATATGACAGATCCAATGATTCCTCTGTAGAACTGTATCAGCAGCTCCTTTGACAGTTTGAGCTTCCTGAGTTGGCACAAAAAGAACATTCTTTGTTGTGCTTTTTTGATGACATTGTTGATGTTAGGTGACCATCTTAGGTCTTGAGATATGATAGAACCAAGAAATTTGAAAGTCTCTACTGTTGATACTGTGTTGTCTCATATTGTAAGAGACGGTAGGATGTGAGGGGTTCTCCTAAAGTCTACCACTGTATTCTATGGTTTCATCGTTGTCTCAAATGAGGCCAATCAAGTACAGTGAAATGATGAAGGGAATGATGGAAACTAATTAAAGCTAGGAAACTCCTACCATGAAATTTCTAAGGAAGTTTTAAAAATCAATAGAAAAGTGGACATTTCTTTCAAAAATATCAATATTCTAAAAAATATCTTTCATAACAATAGCTTCTGACAAGTCTTACTTTTTCAAATTTTCTTGAAAGATACTAAAGATTAAAAGCACAAATAAAACTTCTGAGTAAAACTAAGGATACTTTTGTCAGTCTGCAAATACCTTTGAGCCTATGTATGAACAGGTGAGCAAGCAATCAAACTCTCAAGTTTATTTGCCTTCCCTTCTCACTTTGGGAAACAGTAACCCCAAAAAATAATTTTAAAAAACTTCTTAGAGATAAACAGCCATCGGGGAAATCATATTTCTCATTTTGAAAAGGTTCAGGACTTTGTCATGTTTATTTTTCACCCTCACAGGTTATCTGCAAAGGGAGAGAATACCGGTAAGAAACAGACAGATATGACATAATGGCTAGAGTCTTCAGTTTAATCAACAGAAACCAAGTTTGAAATGGCAACGTTGCATTGTAAGTGTGTTTGCTGTGGGTACACTAGAGTCACACCTATATTTACAAGTGTGAAAAGGCTACCTGTCCAAACATGCAGTGGATTCATTCCAGACGACTTGAATGAAATGTCAATGGCTATGGCTTTAGATACAGTTGTACTACCAGTACATACTATAATTTGTTTATCAAAGTTTGAAACCACCTCTCTCTCACACACAGAGGATTCCTTACAGACAGCTGTGATATATACAGTTACAGGGGGTGGACAATTTGTGAAATTCCCTTCGAACAGTTTTTGTGGAAACTGGGTTCTGTACATATCTATTGAGCTCTGCAGTGATTTTAGGAGTTGTGGTCTTGCGATCCGCTCTAACAATTTGCTTTAGAGTCCGACGGTCTCTCTCAGACAACTTTGACTTTCGACCAGACCTGTGCTTGGCTGAGTACGTTTCCCTTCTCTTTCAAAAGCAGTCATTACTTTTGAGACATTACCTCTTGAAACGCCAAACATCCAGGCACTTTCTGTTACACTAGCGCCTGCCCTTTAAGCACAAACAATTTGACCTCCTTGAAAGTCTGAGAGGTCTGCCATTTCTAGAAGTTTATTTTTGATTTGATTTGATTTGATTTGATTTGATTTGATTTGATTTGATTTGATTTGATTTGATTTGATTTGATTTGATTTGATTTGATTTGATTTGATTTGATTTGATTTGATTTGATTCGATTCGATTTGAATGCCGCCCCTCTCCGTAACCAATTTCCTTAAATTTCTGTTTAAAAAGGGTAGTTTAAAAAAATATATAAAATAACAGAATTAATTTAAAAAACACATAAAAATATGTCAAGTTTTGATTAATTTGAACATGTTCAAACATTATGATGCCAAAAAGTCAGTTATTTCCATTTTTTTGTCCACCCCCTGTACATGTAGATATGGAGTTTGCATAGTGGCCTTGATTAGTGAGTATCCCATCTTAGGAGTTACCAAATGCTGTAGGACATTGAAGGCAAACCACTTTTTCATTGGGTGCCGAAAGAGCGTAAGTGTGTGCTATTATGCACACGCAAGTACCCACACCCATAATTCAATGCCTGGGGAGGGCTAAAACAACTTCCCCTAACTCCCCCCCCCCCCCGGAGGGCCTCTGGAAGCTGGAAATGGCCTGTTTTTCAACTTCTGGTGGGTCCAGTAAGGTCGTTTTTCACCCTCTCCAAACTTCAAAAACTTATCTGGAGCCTGGGGAGGGTAAAAATACCCTCCCCCACCCACCAAAGGCTCTCTGGAAGCCAAAAATTCCCTCCTAAGAGCCTCTCTGCAAACTAAAAAGAAGCTGCTGGCACCCACATGCATATTGGAGCTGAGTTAGGGTAACAGCTCATGTGCCAGCAGATATGGCTCCATGTGCCACCTGTGGCATCCATGCCATAAGTTCACCATCACTACTGTAGGGTTTGTTTAACCGTAGTACATTCAAATGAAATAATAAAGTTATCCCAAGTTGCTAAACCAAGTCATATTTTATCAAATAACAGAATAACAGATTTTGAAGGGATTTTGAAGGTTTTCTAACCCAACCTTCTACTCAAGCAGGAAACCCTACACCAGTGATGGCGAACCGTTTTTCCCTATCGCGCATGTGTGAATGCCCAAACCCATAATTCAATGCCTGGGGAGGGCGAAAACTGCTTTCCCACCCCACGGAGGCCCTCTGGAGGTTGGAAATTGACTGTTTCCCAACTTTTGGTGGGCCCAGTAGGCTCATGTTTTGTCTTCCCCAGGCTCCACAGGCTTCCCTACAGTCGGGGGAGGGTAAAAATGCCCTTCCCCATCCCTCCAGAAGCTCTCTGGAAGCCAAAAAATGCCCTCCCAGAGCCTCTGTGCAAGCCAAAAATCAGCTGGCTGGCACACCCATCCACATTGGAGCTGGGCTAAGGCCAGCAGATATGGCTCTGCATGCCACCTGTGGCACCTGTGCCATAGGTTCAGCATCACTGCCCTATACACATTTCAGACAAATGGTTGTTCAATCTCTTCGATATTGGAGTACCCACAACTTCTGGAGACAAATCATTCCATTGATTAATTGTCCTGCCAGGAAATTTCTTCTTGGTTCTAGGTTGCTTCTGTAAGTCATCACATAGAGGCAAAACACAAAAAATGAAAAATAAGAACCAGTAACATTATTGTGATTCAGCCTGAGGCTGCTCAGGGACCAGCTGTGTCTCTGCTGGCTCCATGCCCGGAGGAGGATGACAGCGCAGAGGAGGGGGCTGAACAGTTGGACGGGGGAGAGGAAAATCAGGAATGGGATGATGGAGAACAGCATGAGAGCCCCGGGGGGGGGGGGGCTCTCCCCAGCCAGTAGCTTGGAGTCATTAGGTGATGACGCACAAGCTGTCATTGACATGAGACAGCGACGTTCAGAGCAACGAAAGGAGCAGTTAAAGAGATATTTTCACCATTGAATTAGAAACAGCTGGGTTTGGGTGTGGTCCTCATCAGTAGGGTTTAAAAGGCAGGCAAGGCCTTGAAGCCATGTGGAGTGTTATCAGCTTGGCATGGCGTTATCCTGTCTTGTTTCTTGGCGGCTCTGTTCCTGGCTTGTGGCCCAGCAGCTTTGGAAGATCCGTGGGAGGTGTAGGTCTGCTATCTCCAGCCTTGGCTTGGCAGCAAGAATTCTGTATTGCTGCATGGACTTTTGGCCTTCGTGAATATATCTGAAGAAACAGCATTTTCCTGTTTGTAAGGACATTTTCTGTTACCTGTGTTTTTCTTGAATTTTATAAAACTGCCTTTGCCTTTTACCAGTGTGTCTGGCTTCTCTTTTTGGGTTGGTATTGGCTTCTGGAGTGACCCAGACAGAACAAACATATTGTATGTTTTGTTGATTCCCAATGCATCCGTTGTCAACTTTAAAGATGTTTTCCTAAATGCTTCAGCTTTTGGAATTGGAGAGAATTTCAGTCATAGCAAACCTTTCTAATGTCATGATTCCCTAAGAGTAGCTCAAAGTTATTTGTACACACCCTACAAATATTTTTGACTCAACATTTTAGTAGAAGTAGGGGGGGACTTAGTAGAAGTAGGGGGGAAACTTTGCTCCGTGTCTCACAGATATCACCCACATATGCCATGTCTTTCAGCAAAGTTCGTTTTTACTGACATCACTTGAGTTTTATGCTTTAACTACAGACCATTGGCTGTCTAACAGACTATAATAAAATGTGGCTAATTTGTAAAAAACTGTTTTCACTGAAAAGTAAGTAAGCCTATAGGGGAATTATTTCACATCCTGTTCTATTCTCTTCTAATATTTGACTAGGAAATGAATAGCCAGGAATTTATGAACTGTAAAAAATGTGTCTGGGTAAAACGTGAGGTTTCAATATTATATAGTAGTGCAATTTTGGGGGGAAGCTCATTGCAACAAAATCATACAATGTTTTCAGCAGTATGAGATATCTGTAATACAATGGGGAAACCCACAATTATTATTATTATTATTCAGAGAAGATACAGGAAACTATTTTTAATGATAAAATATGTGTTCTATACACATTTATTCAAATCAATAGAAAATGACAAACTAATATTAGATTGCTTTACAAAATAAGAAGCTTTTTGTGTATAAAGCAAAATCCGATATTCATTTACATTCTAAAATTCAATATTCATTTACATATGGATACACATATAGACTCTCTCTGTGTGTGTATGCATTACAATTAAAATATATTTCTATTAGAATATATCTAGTCTAAAATGTTGATCTCTCAATACCTTTCTGTTGAGGTAGAAGCAAGCAGCAGCATCATGGCAGACTTCACACATCGTGGTAACCCATAGTTTATTTTAAATGAGTTTTTAAGGACATACTGGCCAGTATCACAAACTGCAATTTTAAAAGATAATTTACTAGTGTTATACAGTAAACTATATCATGAGACCCAGGATGGTTACTGGGGTTACCAATGCAAAGATAAGACTTTTTTTAAAAAAATCCCAAATGTATTAGTTCATTTGAAAAATAGTCTATGATGAAAATATACTGAATGCTAATGTAATCAGAACTAATTCAAAAGTTAAACCATAGAACCATTTTCCAAGCAAATTTCTTAGGATCTATTCTGTCTGGGTCACTCCGGAAGCCAATACCAACCCAAAAAGAGAAGCCAGACACACCGATAAAAGGCAAAGGCAGTTTATAAAATTCAAGAAAAACACAGGTAACAGAAAATGTCCTTACAAACAGGAAAACGCTGTACAGTGATCCCCCGGTTATTGCGTTCCCGATCATTGCGAACGGGCTAATTTGCGATTTTGCAACCCGGAAGTAAAAACACCATCTGCGCATGCGCACCCTTTTTTCTATGGGCACGCATGCGTAGATGGCGCTGGGCAGATCAGCTGCTGGGCGGCTTCCCTAGGTCTTCCCCCTCTTGCTGGCGGGAGGGCGAGCGGCGGGCATCAGCAAGGAGTTTCCCCACCGCCCACGCAAACTCCTCGCTGCCGCCCGCCCTTCGCCCGCCCACGCCGTTCATTCTCGCCGCTTCCCAGCTGAGTCCTGAAGCGAATTCGCTTCAGGACTCAGCTGGAAAGCGGCGAGAGCGAGCGCGAGCGAACGGCTTGTCCGCCGCCCACTCGCGCATCGCCCGCCCACGCCGTTCATTCTCGCCGCTTCCCAGCTGAGTCCTGAAGCGAATTCGCTTCAGGACTCAGCTGGAAAGCGGAGAGAGCGAGAGCGAGCGAACGGCTTGTCCGCCGCCCGCTCGCGCATCGCCCGCCCACGCCATTCATTCTCGCCGCTTCCCAGCTGAGTCCTGAAGCGAATTCGCTTCAGGACTCAGCTGGAAAGCGGCGAGAGCGAGCGCGAGCGAACGGCTTGTCCGCCGCCCGCTCGCACATCGCCCGCCCACGCCGTTCATTCTCGCCGCTTCCCAGGTGTCCTGAAGCGAATTTGCTTCAGGACTCAGCTGGGAAGCGCGAGCGAGCGGCGCCAGCGAACGGCTTGTCCGCCGCCTGCCTGCCCGCTAGCGAGGAGCCGAAGATTGGGAGCGGCGCGGCTGTTTTAAAACGTCGCCGCCGGCATGGGGGGCTTGCCAGCACCCCCCGGACCCCCAACCCGGGTTTGGGGGGCTGCTAGGAAGCCCCCCATGCCGGCGGCGACGTTTTAAAACAGCCGCGCGGCTTCCCAATGAGTCCCGAAGACAAACGCGGAAGTTCGCCTTTGATGTTTGTCTTCGGGACTCAGTTGGGAAGCCGCGCAGCTGTTTTAAAACGTCGCCGCCGGCATGGGGGGCTTCCTAGCAGCCCCCAAACCAGGGTTGGGGGTCCGGGGGGTGCTGGCAAGCCCCCACGCCGGCGGCGATGTTTTAAAACAGCCGCGCCGCCCCCAATCTTTGGCTCCTCGCTAGCGCTGCGGAAGTAAAAACACCATCTGCGCATGTGCAGATGGTGTTTTTACTTCCGCAGCGCTACTTCGCGAAAACCCGCTCGTTGCGGGGGGTCCTGGAACGGAACCCTCGCAATGATCGGGGGATCACTGTATCTTCAAATATATCCACGAAGACAAAAGTCCATGCAGCAATACAGGATTCTTGCCGCCAAGACGAGGCTGTAGATAGCAGACCTACACCTCCCACGGGTCTTCCAAACTGCTGGGCCACAAGCCAGGAACAGAGACGCCGAGAACAAAGCAGGACACTGTAACTCCAATTGATAACACTCCACATGGCTTCAAGGGCTTGCCTGCCTTTTAAACCCTGCTAAGGAGGACCACACCCAAGCCCAGCTGTTCCTAATTCAGTGCTGATAATACTTCTTTAATTGCTCCTTTCTCTGATCTGAACGTCTCTGTCACATGTCAATGACAGCTTATGCTTTATCACCTAATGACTCTAAGCTACTGGCTGGGGACAGCCCCCCCCCCGGGGCTCTCATGCTGTTCTCCTTCATCCCATTCCTGACTTTCCTCTCCCCCATCCGACTATTCAGCCCCCTCCTCTTTGCTGTCCTCCTCCTCCGGGCATGGAGCCAGCAGAGACACAGCTGGTCCCTGAGCAGCCTCAGGCTGAACCACAACAGGATCATACCTTTCCTCTGCTATCACATTATATCTGAAGTCCAGTTCAGCCTTCGAGGTTTTTTTTTTTTTTTTAAACTTTCATGAATCAGTAATTCTTCGATGGACAAATCAAGTAGTTATTTGTTCTATACATCCTTTGTCTAATTAATGCCCCCCCTCCTTTAGCTATCTCATGAATACGAATTACTGAAAGAAGAGATTACCACATGTAGCACAACTTGGAACTAGTTGGCTTAAATATTTAAAAGAATTAACAAAATGAGCACCACTGCTGCAAAATTACCATATAAAATGGCATATTGTGTCCTTTGAACTATGTGTGGTTGTTGCCAAGAGTATTCGAACAATGCGGAAGCTCTGAAAAGGAGAAAAAAACTTAATTACTCCGGGTGCCAACTCTGCCCATTTACAATCATCATGGACTAATACCAAACTTCATTGGCATTTCACCTGAATCCCTGTTCCGTGACTTAAGCTTGAGATCTTACAAAAGCATTATTTGTTCATTTCCAAGAAAGACCATTCTCACCCTACTCTTATCCTACTGCTGAGAGATGTGTTGCAAGCCAACTACAGTATAAAATATCCTTTCAATTGACTTTATTTGTTATATCAATTTCCAAACAGCACAACACAATGTAGAGAGATTAAGAGACTCTCTAGCTCTGTCTCTGAATAGTGCATATGCTGTATATAGACTTCATTGTAACATGTGCTCTTCAACATTTTCATCAACGAATTGGACGAGGGAATAGAAGGGCAACTGATCAAATTCACAGAGGACAGCAAGCTGGCGGGGGTAGCCAATACCCTAGAAGACAGGCTCAAATTACAGAAAGACCTAGACAGACTAACACAGTGGGCCCACACCAAGAAAATGATGTTTAACATCAACAAGAGCAAAATCCTTCACCTAGGCAGAAAAAACCCTGGACACACATACAACCTGGGAGAAACCCCTCTTAGCAGTAGCGACTGCGAAAGAGACCTCGGAGTCCTGGTGGACAATCAATTAAACATGAGCCAACAAAGTGAAGCAGCAGCTAAAAAAGCCAACACAATCCTAAGCTGCATCAACAGGGGAATGCACTCTAAGACCAGGGAAGTCTTAATACCACTCTACTACGCCCTGGTCTGACCACACCTGGAGTACTGTATTCAGTTCTGGTCACCACACTTCAAAAGAGACATTGAAACTCTGGAGAAGGTGCAAAAAAGAGCAACCAAGATGATTAAGGGATTGAAAACCAAGACTTACGAAGAGAGACTGAGGGAACTGGGCATGGATAGCCTAGAGAAAAGGTAAGTAAGTAAGTAAGTAAGTAAGTAAGTAAGTAAGTAAGTAAATAAATAAATAAATAAATAAATAAATGAGTACAGAATGGCAGCTCAATACCCTTCTAACTACTGTACCTTGGATGTGCAGATACGGAATTTGTGTCAATACTAGATATGGAAAAAAATATATAATATGACTGGAAAAGGAGAATGGAAAAGGCTGGAAATTGAGAAATGTTTTGCTGTATGTACTATGTTCTCAGAACCCCAATCCCAAATGTTATTTGGTGTCTTTGGGCTCAAAGAGTTTTGTCAACACAGTCGATTGAAGCTGCTGTGGTTATTAAAACTATGGTAGAGTAGAGTAGAGTAGAGCAGAGTAGAATTCTTTATTGGCCAAGTGTGATTGGACACACAAGGAATTTGTCTTTGTTGCATATGCTCTCAGTTTACATAAAACAAAATATACATTTGTTAAGAAACATGAGATACAGCACTTAATAATTGTCACAGGAGTCAAATAAGCAATGAGGAAACAATCAACATTAATAAAAATCTTAAGGATACAAGCAACAAATTACAGTCATACAGTCATAAGTGGGAGGAAATGGGTGATAGGGATGATGAGAAAAAACTCGTAGTAATAATAGTGCAGACTTAGTAAATAGTTTGACAGTGTTGAGACAATTATTTGTTTAGCAGAGTGATGGCATTTGGGAAAAACTGTTCTTGTGTCTTTTTGTCTTGGTGTGCAGTGCTCTGTAGTGACATTTGAGGGGAGGGGTTGAAACGGTTTATGTCCACAATGCGAGGGGTCAATAAATATCTTCACAGCCCTCTTTTTGACTACTGCAGTATACAGGTCCTCAATGGAAGGCAGCAATTGTTTTTTCCTGCAGTTCTGATTATCCTCTGATGTCTGTGTTGGTCTTATCGTATGCAGAACCAAACCAGACATTTATGGAGATGCAGATGACAGACTCAATGATTCCTCTGTAGAACTGGATCAGCAGCTCCTTGGGCAGTTTGAGTTTCCTTAGTTGGCACAGAAAGAACATTCTTTGTTGTGCTTTTTGATGATGTTTTTGATGTTAGGTGACCATTTTAGGACTTGAGATATGATAAAACCTAGAAATGTGAAGGTCTCTACCATTGATTGTGAGAGGTGGTATTGTGAGAGGTGGTAAGATGGAAGGGTTTCTTCTAAAGTCTACCACAATTTCTATGGTTGTGACTGTATTCAGTTCTAGATTGTCCCGGTCGCACCATGAGGCTAGTTGTTCAACCTCCCATCTGTATGCAATTTCATTGTTCTCTCAAATGAGACCAATCAAGTACAGTGAAATGATGAAGGGAGTTATGGAAAATAATTAAAGCTAGGAAACTCCTACCATGAAATTTCTAAAGAGGTTTTTAAAATGAACAGAAAAGTGGACATTTATTTCCAAAATATCAACAAAGAGGTTACGTATATACAAGCTAATAAAGGCAACCATCCAAAACCATTAAAGTTATAGATCAATGTTTCTCAATTTCAACAACTTTAAGAGGTGTGGAGTTCAACTCCTAAAGTCCCCCAGTCAGGAGCCAATTTGAAGTAGTGATTAAGGTATCAGGCTAGAAAATGTGAGTTCAAGTCCTCCCTTGGGCACAAAAGTCATCTGGGTGGCTTTCAGCCAGGCACTTTCTCTTTCTTTGGAAAAAACTTTCTAAGAAAACTGCAGGGACTTCTCCAAACAGTCTCAATAGAATAGAATAGAATAGAATAGAATAGAATTTTATTGGCCAAGTGTGATTGGACACACAAGGAATTTGTCTTGGTGTATATGCTCTCAGTGTACATAAAATAAAATATACATTTGTCAAGAATCATGTGGTACAACACTTAATGATTGTCATAGGGGTCAAATAAGCAATGAAGAAGCAATATTAATAAAAATCTTAGGATATAAGTTACAGTCATACAGTCAACATGGGAGGAAATGGGTGATAGGAATGATGAGGAAAACTAGTAGAATAGAAGTGCAGATTTAGTAGAAAGTCTGACAGTGTTGAGGGAATTATTTGTTTAGTAGAGTGATGGCGTTCGGAAAAAAACTGTTCTTGTGTTTAGTTGTCTTGGTGTGCAGTGCTCTGTAGCGGCGTTTTGAGGGTAGGAGTTGAAACAATTTGTGACCAGGATGTGAGGGGTCAGTAAATATTTTCCCCGCCCTCTTTTTGACTCGTGCAGTATACAGGTCCTCAGTGGAAGGCAGGTTGGCAGCAATTGTTTTTTCTGCAGTTCTGATTATCCTCTGAAGTCTGTGTCGGTCCTGTTGGGTTGCAGAATCAAACCAGACAGTTATAGAGGTGCAGATGACAGACTCAATGATTCCTCTGTAGAACTGTATCAGCAGCTCCTTGGGCAGTTTGAGCTTCTGGAGCTGGCGCAGAAAGAACATTCTTTGTTGTGCTTTTTTGATGATGTTTTTGATGTTAGGTGACCATTTTAGGTCTTGAGATATGATTCAAACATGACTGAATGAGAGAAGAATAAAAAAGCAGAGATATGCAAGGTCAATTTAATCCTGACAAGACAGCGGGTCTTCTATCTAGTCAATTAGAAGCAAACATGCCTAGGGTTAGACCTTAAAAATATTGAACATTTAGGTGAACCCCTATATTGGTTTTAAGTCTGGGTGCCTAGACTTTTTTAGTGTGGTCAGAAACAATTTAGTGTATTAAGGGAAGCATGCAAGATATATCATTTCTTGCCATTTCAGCTCTACTTACATTAAGACATGCTGAAATTACATCCTATAATCTGTTTATTTGGCTAATTATCTACATTTAGTCCTAGGCTGGAAGGATGTGACAAAATGGACAATACAAAATTGGTATTGGTACATGGTGGATCATATTCAGTTTGAGATTATGGATATGAAGATAAATTTGGCCAATGAAACTAATCTGCGGAAGTGATGGGACAAGGGGACATGTGGTTAGTAGAATTCGAGACCAAGGTATAAGGAATAAATTAGAATTACTTTATAATATGTAAATAGATATATTGCTCTTGAGTTAAAATGATATATAGAAAATATGCCCCCATTTTGGTGGAGAGATGTGAATGTTGTTTGGTGATGGGCACTTTGAACACTGAGCACACTGTTACGTGTTGTGTGAATGTTTTATTGATATATTGTTATTATAAAAATCAATAAAAATTAAATAAAAAATATAAAAAATATAAAAACTAATAAAAAATTAAAAACCTCATTATCTACATTTGGGAATAATCCAGAATTAAAAGACACCACAGTTTTAAAATTAGGGGCAAGTAAAGCTCCCCTTTACTTCAAGCAGAGTCATGCCTAGTAGCAGTTCTATATAGAGGCAGCTCAGTCACTTAATACACCCAGCAGCAAAGGAATGGGAGGGAAACACTTCATGATATCGTTAATCCAAGGAAAAGACTCAAGGGAAACACAGATCATAATTTTTAAGGATATCAGGCATTGAGATTACTAGGAAGTCAAATTCCTAGAAGATGTTAGAAAATTCTTTCTTTTGGTGAGAGAAGTTTAACAGTGGAGCCAGTTATCAAAAGAAATAGGAAAGTCCTATACATTGAATGTGCTCAAACAGACTGAGCACCTATCTATTGGGGCTGCTTTAATCAGATCTTGCACTGAGAAAGCTATTGAAATTGATGACATAAATACCCTCTTCCAAATTTACGAGTCTAAGACTAGAAGCTGCAGAACAAAAGTTATTTTAGCAATTACAGTGGTACCTCTACTTACGAACTTAATTCGTTCCATGACCAGGTTCTTAAGTAGAAAAGTTTGCAAGAAGAAGCAATTTTTCCCATAGGAACCAATGTAAAAGCAAATAATGAGTGCAATTGAGGAAGCCACAGGGAGGGTGGAGGCCCTGTTTCCTCCCAGGAGATTCCTAGAGAGGCCCCACAGATGCTTCTCTCCACCTTTTCCAGCCCTGTTTCCTCCCAGGAGATTCCTAAAGAGGCTTCTCCCTTCTTTTTCCGGTTAGATAAGAACCGTGTGTTCAAGATTTTTTTGCCTCTTCTCAAGAACCATTTTCCGCTTACAAAACCGAGCCTTCGAAACTATAACCGGAAAAGGCAGGGAGAAGCCTCTGTGGGGCCTCCCTAGGAATCTCCTGGGAGGAAATAGGGCTGGAAAAGGTGGGGAGAAGCCTCTGTGAAGCCTCTCTAGGAATCTCCTGGGAGGAAACAGGGCCTCCAACCTCCCTGTGGTTTCCCCAATTGCTCACATTATTTGCTTTTACATTAATTCCTATGTGAAAAATTGCTTCTTACAAATTTTTCTACTTAAGAACCTGGTCATTGAACAAATTAAGTTCGTAAGCAGAGGTACTACTGTACCTGAATTTGTGATTGCAGCTTCTGAAACACACCAGGAGTTGAAAATCATGAAAGTTCTTGGCCAATCTAGTCCTTTTTTAATGCATTTTTTTAAAAAAAGAAAAATATACCTGGGAATGACATCCCAACACTGTATAAGCTAATCTGTTGCCAGGTGTTTAACTGGCATTCTATAAAATGATGTTATGCTTTTCATCAACATTAATTATACTGCCAAGATAAAGAGAAATAGTTTGTCTTGTATTAATACATTTATTTGAGGTTATTAATACACTTTGAGGTCTGTCAGCTTTTATATGCAACACTTGACATTCACCAAATATTAGCCAGTGACATGTAATGAATGTCTACTTCAAAGACGTTGCTTCTAGGTCCTTTCAAGTAAGCAAAGCTGTCCAGAATAGTTCAGTATGTGCAGTTCAAATGCCTTGGTGTAAAAATATAGGGAGGACAAGGCGCTACATTTAACCTTTTTGTTTATTTAAGTTTCTTTTAGGCACCCTGGTGCCTAAAGGATTGACTTTTTCTAGGCCTAGAAAAGGAGGGACAATTTAGGGTGGAAACCTCCCACAACAATCTAGCATAAGAAAGCTTTCTGTTGCCAGGGGAGTGGAGAGAAAATTCACGAAACATCCTTTTAATGTGCTTTATGGTGTTTGTTCTGTTGCAAGAAAGCCAAGTCAAGGATAAGAAAGATGATGGTATGTTCCAGGGATGCAAAAGCTGTGTGTACTTAAGAGGAGTGACACAAGCAGTTGTATTTCTTCCTTTCCTTCTCCTGAGAGCTAGAAGGAAAGTTTTCCTAAATAACCAAGCAGAGAAGAATTGTGCTCCTAGGAGAGGGAATGCTAGCGTGTGCACAGTTCCTCCTCCTCCTCCTCCTCCTCCTCCTCCTCCTCCTCCTCCTCCTCCTCCTCCTCCTCCTCCGGCTTTCCAAAGGCTAGCTTCTGTGCTTTGACAGGAAGTACACAACGGATGTTTGATGAAAAGGCTACTAGTGCTTATCTGTCATTTGCAGGGGTGCCCCCACTTCTCTCTCTGTCTCTCTGTCTCTCTCTCTGTCTCTCTCTCTGTCTCTCTCTCTGTCTCTCTGTCTCTCTGTCTCTCTCTCTGTCTCTCTGTCTCTCTCTCTGTCTCTCTCTCTGTCTCTCTGTCTCTCTCTCTGTCTCTCTGTCTCTCTCTCTGTCTCTCTGTCTCTCTGTCTCTCTCTCTGTCTCTCTGTCTCTCTGTCTCTCTGTCTCTCTGTCTCTCTGTCTCTCTCTCTGTCTCTCTGTCTCTCTCTCTCTGTCTCTCTGTCTCTCTCTCTGTCTCTCTCTCTGTCTCTCTCTCTGTCTCTCTGTCTCTCTCTCTGTCTCTCTCTGTCTCTCTGTCTCTCTCTCTGTCTCTCTGTCTGTCTCTCTGTCTGTCTTTCTGTCTCTCTCTCTGTCTCTATCTCTGTCTCTCTGTCTCTCTCTCTCTCTGTCTCTCTGTCTCTCTCTCTTTCTCTCTCTCTGTCTCTCTGTCTCTCTCTCTGTCTCTCTGTCTCTCTCTCTGTCTCTCTCTCTGTCTCTCTCTCTCTCTCTCTATCTATCTATCTATCTATCTATCTATCTATCTATCTATCTATCTCTCTGGAAAAGGTCTACTCTGTGAGTATGTTTGCTCTGAAAGATACATGACCCAGCTAGTTTTCACAATTATTGGTTTCCTCAGCTAAAGATCATCCTCATGATTCATTGGGCTGTCAGATAGATTTGCCAAAGAAAGCCTCCTAAAATCATACCTCTCTTAGGGAATAACGCTGGTGAGGAAGGCCAGGCATTGTACGTCACACAATCAGCCTGTTTTTGCATTTCACAGGAAGGAAGATATGTTGTCTCGAGATCAGTTGATGAGCCAACTTTCCTGTGAAGAAGAGGACCTCTCCCCAGTCTGCCTCCATCCTGTGAGTTCCCACCCCCGTAATTCCCAACCAGAATTCTCTGAAGCTGTTTTCGGTTCAGCTGTGCACAGGACTACAGAGTTCAACATTAAGCAAACAAACTTAAAACCCCATTGTGAACTTTTCCCGGTTTTAAAACCAATATTTCATATAAAATGGACTAAGCAACAAAAGAATGCCTGCCATCTCCAGTCGCTGTCTGGCATTCTAGTGCCCCTCTTCTTATTAATGAACAGTTAAAGGTATTGTAGTGAAATGGGTTGGAGTTCTGTAATCATTGTTTGAAGAGTGATTTAATTACGTTTAGGAGATTCATTGGAGGAGATGTGAAAGTTTGGTTTCTATTGAAGATACCACCCAGCTGAAATAAAAGGTAAAAGTCACCAAAGTCTTTTCCCTAAATAATAATAATAATAATTATTATTATTAATAATAGTAATAATAATAATAATAATAATTTATTTGACTTGTATGCTGCCCCTCTCCGGAGATTTGGGGCGGCTCACAACAACAATAAAAACAATATAGGTAGAAACCTAATAATTAAAACGATGACTAAAACCCACTATCTTAAAAACAATCGGTTACACAATCATAAACACACATAACTCTTAATGGTCAGAAGAAGGGAGGCTTAAGGCTCTTGTGGAAGGTGAGGAGGATGGGGGCAGTTCGAATCTCTGGAGGGAGCTGATTCCAGAGGGCTGGAGCCGCCACAGAGAAGGCTCTTCCCCTAGGCCCCACCAGATGACAATGTCTGGTTGACGGGACCTGGAGAAGGCCAACTCTGTGGGACCTGATCAGCCGCTGGGATTTATGCGGCAGAAGGCGGTCCCATAAGTAATCTGGCCATGTAGGACTTTATAGGTCATCACCAACACTTTGAATTGTGTCCGGAAACCAATCAGCTAACCAATGCAGGCCGCGGAGTATTGACAAAACATAGGTATATCTGGGAAGACCCATGACTGCTCACGCAGCCGCATTCTGCACTACCTCTTTTCAGAGGTAGCCTCATGCAGAGAGTGTTGCAGTAATCGAATCTCGAGGTGATGAGGGCATGAGTGACTGTGAGCAGGGACTCCCTGTCCAAATAGGGCCACAACTGGTGCACCAGGCGAACCTGGGCAAATGCCCTTCTCGCCACAGCCAAAATATGATGTTCTAAAGTCAGCTGTGGATCGAGGAGGATGCCCAAGTTGCGGACCCTCTCTGAGGGGACTCAATAATCCCCCCCCCCGGGTAATGGTGCTTGCCTGTTCCTTTCTAGCATAGAGTGACAAATGTAACTCCGGGATCAGGAAATTGTGGATGTCACACATTTATCAAGAGTAAGCCGTCCTTAATCTCAGAAGGAAATTTTTTGCTGTTGTGGATGTCTTCTTGAATTTATGAATGTTATATCCATAGAAAGCAACTAGATATTCTAAGACAATCCTGAGAGGCATTTTCTCTGTGTGTGTCATGTGCTCTCTTCCCCCTCCCCCAGACACACTGTGTGTGTGTGTGTATGTGTGTGTGTGCATGATCTATCCAGAGTTAGCTGCTTGATCTAGCTAGAATTAGAAGAGGTCCAGTTTCTTCCAGCTGGTTACTCTGGTAGTACAACGTGCCGGGAGAGGCAAGCATGATACAGCTGAGATCTGTAGTAAGGTTATGTCAGAGTTGCATTCGGAAGCTTACTGGTTAGACGCAGAAAAATTACCAGGAACTGGAGACTTTGAAGAATGAAGACAATGCAGCAGGAATTCTTTTGAAGAAGTTTTACTCTTTGTATCAAAACTATGTTCTCCATTTTCTATGCACAGAACACAATCTTACTATACAACACCCCCACTAACTACAGACCATGAACCACTACTGTGCTGTCCCCAGAGACAGATAGTTGGACTGTATTTAGGCATGTCTCTTTAAGATATTACATTAGGGGAAATGTAGTGAAATTGCACTCTGGGTAATGTAGTTTTACATGTGACCACATTTGTGTATTCCTATTGGCTCTGACTCGGGATGAGGGGTAATTGGAGAGAACATTCCAGCAGGTCTTTTGTCTTCACTCACTAAGCCAGCCAGCATGTAGATGCTACACCTAGAACCGGGGTCAATTCAACCTCTTTTTACCTGCACAATGGGAAAGATTATACTGCAGAAGAATCGTATCATAACTGTGAGTTATTATGAGAATGCCTGTAATAAAATGATCTGGGATATCTCGTTGTGCTGAGTTATCTGACTGGGAAAAGTTGAGCTTATACTAGAACAACTACCAATCAACTACTGACCACAAACTAACCACTGACCACTGACCACACCTATGCAAAAAGTGCATTACTGTTTATACAATTCTAAACCAATCAGATTGCAGCTTAATCATTGTGACTCAGCAGTCTTTCCACTTTGCATAATTACAGCCTTTCAACTGTAAATGGAATATTATCTTAGGATAGTACTAATCCTGACATGTCATCTTCTTTACCTTGATATTTGTGGAGGAACCAATTGATACTGAACTAACTGAATTGACCACCAGATCATAAAATGCAGGTCACGTGTTGAATTTCGTATTTGGTTCAAATGATGGACACCATCCGCTTTTCTCCTTTAATGATCACTAGCTGCTTCAGGTTGACGTAGTGGCTGTAAAAGTAGTGATTTTATTCATATGGTTTGCCCATACAGGATTTTGGATCCAAACATTCTCCCCAAAGGAACAGGTACTATATAGGTACTTTATGGGACCTTGGGAACCCAAACTTTTCTCTTGTTTCTGTAAGGGTTGAAGTTATCAAGAGGAGAAACAGGGCTATACATGAGCAAAGCACTAAGAAGATATCTATCTATCTCTGACTTCTGATTCTTACATCAGGAAAAATATCTGCAGGACTGCCTTCTGCCGCACGAATCCCAGCGGCTGGTTAGGTCCCAAAGAGTTGGCCTTCTCCGGGTCCCGTCGACTAAACAATGTCAGCTGGCAGGACCCAGGGGAAGAGCCTTCTCTGTGGTGGCCCCGACCCTCTGGAACTAGCTCCCTCCAGAGATTAGGACTGCCCCCACCCTCCTTGCCTTTCGTAAACTTCTTAAAAACCTACCTCTGCCATCAGGCATGGGGGAACTGAGACATCTCCCCTTGCCTATGTAGTTTTATGTATGGAATGTTTGTGTGTATGCTTTTTATATAAGAGTTTTTTTAGGTTTTTAATGTAAAATTGTTATTTTAGACTGTAATATTAGATTTGCTATTGTATATTGTTTTATCACTGCTGTGAGCCGCCCCAAGACTACGGAGAGGGGTGGCATACAAATCTAATAAATAATAATAATAATAAAAAGAATGGCTCAAAATGTATATAATCTACATTTGGAGAGACAAAATAGATTGCAACATATGCTTTGAAGTTTGTCAATTTGAAAAATAGCCAAAATGCCTGTTATCAGGTTTAGAATACACAAAAACTGCAGGAAGATAATGATTTAAGCCATTTTTTAAAATTGGATTTGTATGCCGCCCTTCTCCGAAGACTCGGGGCGGCTCACAGCATGTACAAAAAAACAGGAAACAATAATAGCAATCCAATTAATACATTAAAAAACAATCTTAAAATTCTAATTAAAAAGCTATCAATATCATTCATTCAACAGTCAAACTAAAGCATTCATTGGTCAGGGGGGAAGCCATCCTGAGTCTAAGGAGAAGGGTGGCATAGAAATCCAAATAATAAATAAATAACTAAATAAACAAACAAACAAATTAATTAATTAATTAATTAAAAAAATAAATGTTAATATTATAGGGAAAGTGACTGTAACCTCAAGGCTTAATACTAGTTGGCCTTCTCTGGGTCCCGTCGACTAAACAATGTCGTTTGGTGGGACCCAGGGGAAGAGCCTTCTCTGTGGCGGCCCCGACCCTCTGGAACCAATTCCCCCCAGATATCAGAGTTGCCCCCACCCTCCTTGCCTTTTGTAATCTCCTTAAAACCCACCTCTGTCGTCAGGCATGGGGGAATTGAGATGTTCCCTTCTCCTTAGGTTTATAAAATTTGTGCATGGTATGTCTGTATGTATGATTGGTTTCTTAAATTGGGTTTTTTTACATTACTTTTAATATTAGATTTGTTCATATTGTCTTTTTACTGTTGTTAGCCGCCCCGAGTCTACGGAGAGGGGCGGCATACAAATCTAATTAATAAATAAAATAAATAAATAGTAAATAGTAGTATATGGGATTGCCTTTAATAGTTTCTAAACACAGTTGCACAAGGGCGCCAGATTATCTCCGGGACTGCCTTCTGCCACACGAATCCCAGCGACCAGTTAGGTCCCACAGAATGGGCCTTCTCCGGGTCCCATCAACTAAACAATGTCATTTGGCGGGACCCAAGGGAAGAGCCTTCTCTGTGGCGGCCCCGGCCCTCTGGAACCAACTCCCCCCAGAGATTAGAATAGCCCCCACCCTCCTTGCCTTTCGTAAGCTCCTCAAACCCACCTCTGCCATCAGGCATTGGGGAACTGAGATATTCTTTCTCCCTAGGCTTCTACAATTTATGCATGGTAGGTTTGTATGTATGATTGGTTTTATAACAAGGGTTTTTAGCTGTTTTAGTATTGGATTTCTACATGCTGTTGTTATCACTGTTGTTAGCCGCCCCGAGTCCATGGAGAGGGGCGGCATACAAATCCAATTAAATAAATAAATAAATAAATGAACGAACGAACAAACGAACAAACAAACAAACAAACAAACAAACCCTAGCTATTAGGATCTTCAGCCACCTTCAGCAATAAAATGACCCCACCAAGAGAAATTCAAATGAAATTATCAGACATTGTGAAAAAGGTAAAAAAGAAAAGAAAAAAGCAGAAGCCTCTTCTATAAAAAGAGAGTTTTTGTGAAATTTAGATGTAAATGTAGCATGAGACAGGAAGTTAGTCAATCGTCTGCAACTTGTGACTACCTAAACCAAAGAAACCACAACAGCTAAGTATCATGGCCCACCAAGCCTCAAAATAGCTTTTCTGCTATGGTTTGCTTCCTGGAGTTGTGAAAACACTGAGAGTGTCAACTACAAGAGAGGTCACAATAAATGGCTCTGGGTTGAGCTTATTATTGATTTGTACAGAGGTGAATAAAAGTACCATACGTTTAATTGAACGATAATACATGTTCTAACGCAGTGATTTCCAACCTTTTTTGAGCCGCGGCACATTTTTTACATTTACAAAATCCTGGGGCACACCACCAACCAAAATGACACAAAATGACACCCTAAGACACTCTCCTCTCTTTTTCCATCCCTGTCTCCTCCCCACCCTTGTGTGTGTGTGTGTGTGTTTATACACACTCTTGAACCATTTCCAAAAACAGGTGAGGGCTGGGTTTTTTCTCTTATTCTTTGGGTGCTTTTTATCATATGCTTTAAATCAAGAGTCACTTCTCTCTCTCTCTTGTTTCTCTCTCTTTCCTCTCATTCTCTGCCTCAATCATTTTCTCATTTCTCTTTTTTCCTCCCCTTTTTGCTCATTTCTCTCTCTCTCCCTTCCTCTCCTTTTCTCTCTCTCTCTCTCTTGATTTCTCTCTCACACACACTCTCTTTCTCTCTCTCTTTCTTTCTTTCTTTCTCTCTCTTTCTTTCTCTCTCTTTCTCTCTTTCTTTCTCTCTCTCTCTCTCAGCAAAAAGTTGCGAGACCGGAACCTGAGCTTTCTTCTTCACAGCACACCTGACCATGTCTCGCGGCACACTAGTGTGCCACGGCACACTGGTTGAAAAACACTGTTCTAACGAATAACTTTTGTTCAATGACAGAATTTGCCAATACTGACTGAAATGAAACCAAGGTGGGAAAAAAATTGCTGGAAGCCATGCAGCCAAACTTTGCGGTGGAGTGATTCATTTGCATGTCATTGGATGGATATTGAGCTCCATGGGTGGGCACCAAAGTTTGCAAATAAAACCTCTGCTGTACAAAAGCAGTCCAACTGCTGTGACAGGAAATCGGCAACAGCAACCTTTTGAACTTTCTGAGAAAGTCAAATATTGCCTAATGTTGATGTGTGTCTCCATAGCAGCTGTATGAAAAAAAAGATGTTTATATCTTTATCTGAAAAAAATAAATAAATATTAGCACCCTGAAAACAGACACAGAAATAAAGCATAGGTTTTGTTATCAGAATTTTGAGATTTTGCCAAAAACAGCCATTTCAAACCAGCCCATTATTCTGAAACAATTGCAGATAAACAAATAACTTGGTGCAAATATTCCATATATGGCCCAAACTCTATTTTGACTGAACCTTAAACTGGACATATGATTATTCTATTATTATTATTTTAAATCATGAAAATGCAATCATTTGCATGTGGAAAAAAATTAGAGAGAAATGGAAGATTGGAATCAAGATCATAAACTCCAAAAATGTTAGCTTCATTATCAATTAGTGCCTATTTTGAATGATCTGACAGCTATCTTCTTAAAGAGCGATGAAATGGTCTCATCCACCCTATTTTGTTTAAATCATTCTGGGGAAAGAAAATTTATAGAGATGGGGACTATGCAAAAGTCCACAAATGACAAAATTGAAATAAAAATGGTAGGAATTCAACAACAGAAATGGCAGAGATAAATAGGTTTTGTAGAATTTTCTCTGGATATAATCCTTGCATACTCAAGAGACAAAGAAAAAAACAACCTTTTTATACAACACCAAACATTCAAAGAAAATAAAATGAAAACACTTATCATTGGGTTATGCCCAACACTGACTAACCAATTTAGCCTTTTACTTCAGGCCAAAATTGGCAAATAACCCTTGTACTGTAGATATTTCAGTAACAAGTAAAATTTATGATCTTTAGTCTGAATATTAGGTGACTCAAAGGATGAGTCAGAAAATTAAAATTAAAATACCAGATCAGGTTCAAGCCTGAAATGTCTCCGGAGAGGATTATAACTGCTAAGGAGATTATTAGCTACTAATTGCATGAAAGAAGCACAAGGTTACGCATCATATTTTATCACATAAATATCAACATGGTAACAATGTCTTCTAGGAGCAGATATACGCTATGAAATTTCTGAAAATGTGGAAAACAGTACTTGACAAGTCAATTTGCAAATGAAAGAAAACAGCACTGCTGAGAGCACCACTTTTATTTCTGGCTTGTTAGCTTTCCTGATTTTTGTCATGATAGCCTGCTCTCTTAATCCATCTTTTACAGAGCTGTTAAGACGGCAAATAGTAAAAAGATATTGCTCAAAAGCCCACTGAGTATGTCAAAAGCTTCCTTGCACTAAAGCACCATAGGTTTTATGTTGCAAATACTATTCCTAAAATTGTGTTGTAACCTATACCAGATGCCAGCAGTATTGTTTGCAGTATTAAAAGAATTCTCAGGTTTAAAAAGGCAAATACAAATACATCTGGGTCAACGGAAGTGTGACCCATGACACTTCAATTCAACCCAATAGAAATGCCTTCATCATTTGGGTTTTAACTTCTTCTTAGAGAGAGAACAAGAATTAACACAAACACATTGTGGTCCAGATTCTGGACATTTCTTTTAATCTATTCTAAAAGATTTCTAAACCGCCTTACAAAACATGAATTGTTTTCTAATCACACAACATGATGATGAAATTCTTTGTTTTATCTTTATTATGGAGTTGACCCAAATCAAAAGACTTTGGGTAGTTGTAACATTACATTTATAAAAACATTAATTTTTTTTAAATAAATGTATACATTACATTTATAAAAACAACGGGAACAAATCAAAGTGATAAAAAGCAACTACAATTATAAAATCACCCCCTACATCAGTGATCGCAAACCTATGGCACATGTGCCATAAATGGCACGCAGAGCCATATTTGAGAGCACGCAAAGCATTGCCCTATGTCAGCTCCAGCGTGCATGTGCGGGCTGGACAGTTGATTTGGGCCTTTCTTTTTGGCTGTTTTTGCTCTCCCCAGGCTTCAGGAAAGCCTCCTGAAGCCTGGGGAGAGCGAATATGGCTCAATGGGCCAACCAGAAGTTCACTTGTGTGCGTTATCCCCAGCCTCCTTTTCGCTGTCAGAAGTCTTCAAGAACTTCTTCAGCTTTGGACAGTTGCAACCAGGCCTCCTACACTTCGGCCCATTTTTCCTGCAGCTGGCAAGGCTTTTCTGAAGGCCTCTGAAGCTGATAACAGAGCTTCGAATTGATCCGGAGCTCTGTTACTGGCTACAGAGACCTTCAGGAACAGCGGTGGGCTACGAGCCAGAATGCTGCCCCGGCTCATAAGTTCTTGCGGGAGCAGCACGATTTTGCTGCTGCACCTCTGAAGGCAGCAAAATTGCACATGAAGCCGCAGGTAAAACCTTGCTGAAACAAGGGCGCAATTTTGCTACCTTCACAGGTACAGCAGCAAAATCGAGCTGGTCCCGCAAGAACTTACAAGCCGCGGCGGTGAGTGCAATTTAGCATTCTAGGTCATAACCCACCACTGTTCAAGAAAGCCTTCCCGGCTACAGAAAAAAATGGGGCGAGGTGTGTGAGGCCTGGTTGCCACTATCTGAAAGTAAGTAGTAAGGCAACTCCACTTCTGTTTTGTTTCTAAACTTCCGATTTTCCCATTGAGCCATTTTTCGCCATCCCCAGGCTTCAGGAGGCTTTCCTAAACCTTGGAGAGAGCGAAAAACAGCCCAACAGGCCTGCAGAAGTCTGAAGGCCTTAGTGAGACCTGTGCGCATGCGTGGGGAGGCAACAGGGGTTGGGCGTATGCACAGGGCATTGAATTATGGGTGTGGACACATATGCAAACGCTATCGTGCATGCACACACCCTTTTGGCACCTTAGCAAAAATAAAAGGTTCACCATCACTGCCCTACATTATGGATACCAATTAGATTTAGTTAGGTTACCTTCTTTCATATGTGGTACATATATACTGAAGCGAGAAAATACTGGTCCAAAATACACAACTGGCTACAAGAGATAAAAAAAACAACAATAGAATGAGCTTCTTCTATTGGGAATATTTAAAAACAACTACAATAAGAATATCAAATATTTGATCTTACATAACATTACTGAAGATAGATTGGCATATGCACAGTTCTAGAAAAACTCCATAATACCTACAGAAAACTTAATAATTAAAAAAAATGATGAATGCGCTGAAATGGACAGACTCATGATAGAACTAAGGGGGCAAAAAGATTCAAACTATTATAACACATGGGGGAAATGGTACCAGTGATTAGAACACAGAAAAAAGGGAAAGTTAAATAAATATAGGATATTGTAAATGTTGTGGTTGGCTCTGGTCCAGCTCCTGCCCCAGGGAATGTGGAGGTGGATGCAGGGAAAACTTCAACATGTCACAGGCCTGTGTTATTGCCGACAGAGTCAGTGCAGAGTTTAGTTTCCTCGGACAAAGGAGAAGGTGGGAGTGACTCGGCAGAGGGGGGCTTGGCACACAGCCCAGGCAGTCAATCTCCCTTATCTTCCATTGATTTGGATGAAGAAGTTTTGGATCCATGCAAGCGCAGAATTATGCATAGAAGAGACCAAGTAAGGACATATTACAGGAGATAAGAGCAGCCACCTGTGTTTGGGTGGAGCTCCAGTAATTAGGGCTGCTGCTATAAATAGCAGCATGTGGGTTTGGCAATTGTGGAAGAGTATCTGATCGCAGTTCGTCAGGAATCCTGTGTTGCTGGTTTCTGGACTTTGTTGATTTTTCACGCCTTTGAAAACAAAGCAGAGCAATGTGTGTGTGTGTGTGTGTCTCACTTCGTTGGAAGAAGAAGGGGTGTGAAGTTTCTTCACACCTGCTAGCTAAGTACTTAATGACTGCTTAAGGCTAATTGTACAGACTACCCGGTTGTTTTGGGACGAGTGCTCTTTGCAATACAAAAAGAGTGCTTAGTTTATTTTGAATTTTGGGATAAAGAACATTGTTTTGAATTTTCAAACGTGTGTGTGTCTGAAATTTGTACCCTTGAATTTTTGGGAGGCTCCTACCAAAGACCCCGGCAGAACAGTAAATAAGTAAATACAAATGTAAATATGATGATTGAAATAAGACAAATTGCAATGTACTAATGTTTTAACAAAAGAAAAATGCACATGCGACAATGTAGAATTGCTCCAGGATATATTGTGATTTTTATTTTTAAAAGATTTGAAAACCAATAAAGTTTATTGATTGTAATGATTGCAATGTGGCAGGTTCTTCAGTATAAGTCAAATATTCCTGTCAAGGGAATAAGAATAATGCAGAACTGCAAGAAAAGGATTTCAGAGCATGTCTTCATTCTACACTGTAAATTCAATATATATGTCAGCCAATCCATTGCTTCCTTTTTGAATTTGTACATCTTAATCAATTCAGAGGTACAAATTCAGCTTTAAAAATTCCCTAACACTTCACCCTTAAATGTTGTGTGAAATAAAATACTCAGATGGCACCAGTACTGAGCTTCATACAATGGCACCAACCAAGACAAACAAAGATAAAATCTGGTCTGATTTTCATGCAATGAAAGAGCTGCTCCTTCCTTTGCAAACAAAACAGGACAATCTCGCCTGTCTTTGAATCTTTGGGTATCTGCGTATCTGCTTACCCTCTCCTGTTCTCCATATTACTCCAGAAGATCTAAAAACAGCAAACTTTTCCCTGGACAATTGTGTAATAAATGAGGGTATTGTGCAGCTGGTGGATGCTGTTCAAAACATTTCCATTTACAACTTGTATATCAAGTGGTGGGTTGTGTATGTGGTTTCTATGCTTGCAAAAACTGCATCAAAAAAACAATTGGCACGGAAAGCTGCCTGGGAAATAAAGATGTTCTGTATTGTACAGCTGAATAGTTAATGCCTGAAGAGCAAGAACGTTAAGTCACGTATTTAGCTCGAGCCACTGTACAAGGAAGGGAGAAAAAAAGTAAAAGCACATTTAAACAGGAATTGGATTTGTAGCAGGAACTGCCTCCTTCTTACATCGCATAAACTCTGGGAAAGCACTAATGTTGAAAGGTTTTCTTTATAAAAGTGAACAACGGTCCCAAAAGCCAAATTTTGAGACCTCCATCTGAAAGCTAAAACTTAGTTTGCATTTTGTCAACACATTATCAACAGAAAATAGTTTCAGTCATAGAGTTACTGATAAACTTTATTAATTTATATTGCCTACTCACAAATCTTCTTCTACTTGCAGAAAACGTGGATTCCTATTGCAAATTTAGATGGTAACTCACCACTCCTCAATTATCTTATAAGTGCTTTTATACATGAAACAGAACAAATGTTCGACAACCGCTGATGTCATAAACTGTATATTGAGATATATATATATGTGTCACATTTTTTTTGCTGAATTTGAAAATTAAGGGAGACTAGGATAGATCTATTTCGGCCTCATTTTGGGCCTCATCAGCTAGCCATACCCTCACTGGGACTTGAACCTGCAACCTTTGCCTTGTAAGGCAGAGAATTAACCTCTAGGCTACAGTATCCAATCCCTTCAGCTCTGCACCAGGGAAGGGTTATATATTTTTGTGTCAAATCACCCTGGTGGATTGAAGGAACATCACAGCTCCTTATTTGCCTCTCGGTCCAACCCAGGGCCATTTCCAAGGCAGTTAATTTTATTGATAGCCAACAATTCTATCTGTATGTGTCACATGTTTTTTTGCTGAATTTGAAAATTAAGGGAGACTAGGATAGATATATTTCGGCCTCATTTTGGGCCTCATCAGCTAGCCATACCCTCACTGGGACTTGAACCTGCAATCTTTTCCTTGTAAGGCAGAGAATTAACCTCTAGGCTACAGTATTCAATCCCTTCAGCTCTGCACCAGGGAAGGGTTACATATTTTTGTGTCAAATCACCCTGGTATATAAAAAGAACTGTGTGGCTAACAGTTCAACGGGGAGGGAGGGAAAATTAGGGGCAGCTCTGCATATATTGTGGAATGATACAACATCATATGCCTGCTCTTTTTAATCTTTGTATTATAATAAAAAAATATTTTTTTTAAAAGAAACAACTGGGGGTTTTCATAAAGGATGAATAATTGAATAGGTTGCTGGTCTTTCTTTAAAAAATATTCCTAACTTGGATTAACATTATAAAATGAGACTCATTGCAGTGAGCGGTCTTCATATATTGCTCCACTTGTTTCAAAAGTCTGAGATGTGACACAGCCATTTTGGCTGGCAGTTTTGATCCTCCTGAAAACACTTTGGGAAATGTGCATCCCAGCCCAAAGATCAGTGTTTCTCAATCTTTTGGCAACTTTAAGATGGGTGGACTTCAATTCCCAGAATGGCTGGCTGGAGAATTCTGGGCGTTGAAGTCCACCCATCTTAAAGTTGCCAAGATTGAGAAACACTGACATGGATAGTAGATAGTAAACATACATCCTTTTATGGATTCTTTTTCTGCAGTACTGGGATTGAGTTCAACAGTTTCGATCTCCATTTGCTCAAACTGAAAACAATCCATTCAACTTCCTGTTGTGGTTGGCCCTGGGCCAGCTCCTGCAAAGGGGAATTTGGATGTTGGTCTAGGGAAATCCTCAGGTTCACAGAGACTTGTATTATTGCCAACAGCGTCTGATAGTGATGATTCATTGCCAAGGTCAGACGGTGGAAAAGCAGAATCAGATGAAGAGATGGGTGCAGCCAGCCCATTAGTTAATGACCCCATTAGTGAGACGTCAGACTTGGAGGAGCATCGGTGGATAGATGCCCGTATACGCAGGCTCATGGCTAGTAGGGACCAACTGTGCAGGTATCGTCAGAGATAAGGGAGAACACCTGTTGCTGAGGCAATTAGGTTAATGGGGTTGGTGATAAATTACAGGCGTTGGGGAGTGCGCATGTGGTCATTTATTCATTTGGAGAAAGATCATTGCCAAGGTTTGGACTATTCTAGGACTTCCGTTGACTATTTGGACAATTCAGAGTTAAATCTTGTTGACTCAAAGAAGGGGGAGCTGTGCAGAATCACAGCTGCCTTAATTGCTTCCCCCCCCCCTGCTTTTGACTGCATTCCAGGACTGTTACCTGGGTGAGAGAAAATTGACTCTGCTTAAACGTGTGTGCTTTTGACACTATTTCAGATAAACTACTTTTATTTCTACTGAGCTGGCGTGTGTGTGTTTGACTTTGCATTCCTCTCTCACTGGGGGCTGTTAACGAGGCTGTGCCCCACCACCATTACCATCACACACCTCCTGACTAATGCCTTACTTATCATCTGTTTGGTTTTATGACATTCAAAGCAGCATACATAAGATTGGAGGCTGCTCCTGCATGCCATCACACTGTATTCTTCATGTTGAAAATGGAAAAAGGAACTGTACACTGAAGGTAGATGGCTCTTCAAAGTGTTCCTGAAATGAGCAAGATATGAAGATGTGTGGACAAATAAGCAAGTGCACTGGTGGTATATAGTAACCTCTGAAATGGTTTTAAAGCTACTGAAGACTAGGAAGAGAAGACCATTCCAATCCTTGAAGAGCTTCTATAAATTTCATAAGAGGACATCCACAGGCCTTCATTCCCCATCCCCCATATTACTAAAGCAACTCTAATTATTGTTCCCATAACTAGGCATTTCTTAAAATTTTAAGGGTTTGCCTCAGCCTTCAATAGAAGCAGCGGCAGCAGCAAAAGCAGCAGCCTCCCGTCTTCACTATGTTGGAAGGAAACGATGTCAAAGCCGAGGAGGAAGTGGCAGCAGCAGCTACAGTCTCTGTTGCTTCAAGGCCGAGGAAAAGAGTTGCAAGCACTGTGCTGCTCTCTTTGGTAGCTGTTTGGTTAGCTCTGGCCCAGCTCCTGCCCCAAGGACTGTGGATGTGGGGGAGACATCCACATGCTGCAGGCCTGTTTTGCCCCCGGTGGAATCTGCTGATGAAGGCTCCATTGACCAAGAAGACATGAGTGACAGGCGGAAGGAGAGTGTGGCAGACAGCTCAGAAGGAGATCAATTATCTAGCTCCTCCTTGGATTCAGAACAAGAGTTAATGATACAGCCACGCATGCGGAGACCGATGCATAGGCAACAACAACTGAGAGATTATTATCAAAGAAAATGAGGCCACCTGTGGTTGGGTGGGGCTGTGGTGATTAGTGAGGCTGCTATAAATAGCAGCCTGTGGGTTTGGCCATTGTGGAGGATTATCTGATCATTGTGTTTCGTGACTGCTTTACTGACTTTGACCTTTTGTGTGCTGATTTTTCCCCGCTTTGACACTAAACCAGAGCAAAGTGTGTTTCACTTGGTGAAAGAAGAAGGACTGTGAATTGCCTCACAGCTGCAAGCTAAGTATCACAGAACTGATAAGGGACTTGTACAAATTATCAGTTTGTTTGGAGACGAGTGCTCTTTGCTATACAAAAAGAGAACTTAGTGAATTTTCATTATAAAGAACATTGTTTTGAATTTTCAAACATGTGTGTGTCTGAAATTTGTACCTGTGAATTTTTGGGAGGAGTCTACCAGAGAGCCCGACAGAATAGTAGCCAGGACTGAAAGGTGTGAGCTTTCAGTCTCTCCGCGCAAGACTAATGTACAAAGGGAAAGAGGAGAACAGGGTACCTGCGGCAGGCAAGGCTGGGGCTTACAATTGAACCGGACGGCTATCATTATAGGGACCAAGGCCGGCCTGGAAGAAGAAGAGGCAACAGGGGTGGGGGTGGGGGGAATTGAGGGTCATTTAGGGTAAAAGTTGCACAAAGTGACGGGCGACAGAGAAGCACCCAGTCAGATTTTCGGCTGGAGCTGGGAGAAGGGGATGAAGAAGACCTGCCTTGGCCCTTCGGAGACATGGATCCAGGCCTTTGTAATCTGGCAATACAGCGAGTCACTCTCGGAGGTGGATCCCGGCAGCGTAGGAATTCTGGGAGCTGAAGTCTTAAAGCTGTCAAGTTTGAAGACTAGGGGTTAGGGGTGCAAGGGTTTTCAAACCTGGCAAGTTTATTAAGGCTTGTGGACTTCAACTCCCATTTCTGAGCTAGCATGACTGGTGGAGGAATTCTGGGAGTTGGAATCCACAAGTCTTGAAGCTGTCAAATTTGAAATTTGTAAAAAGTGAACATGCTTTTAAAAAGTATACATGGTTGTAAAATGTATTCTGCTTTTGGTTCAGAATACTTTTTCCCTTGTTTTCCTCCTCTAAAATCTAGTTGCATCTTATACAGTGATCCCTCTATTATCGCGAGGGTTCCGTTCCATGACCCCTCGCAATAATCGATTTTTCGTGATGTAGGGTTGCGGAAGTAAAAACACCATCTGCGCATGCACGCCCTTTTTTTTCTATGGCCGCGCATGCGTAGATGGTGGAGTTTGCGTTCCCCGCTGCCCACGCAAAGGGGAAACCCCGATTTGGCTCCTCGCTGCTGCTGCGATACCGAGCAGATCAGCTGCTGGGCGGCCGAAGGAACCTTCCCTGGGTCTTCCCCCTCTTGCTGGCGGGCGGGCGAGCGGCAGGCATCAGCAAGGAGCCGGGGTTTCCCTTTTGCGTGGGCGGCCGGGAAGATCCAGGTTGGGGGTTCGGGGGTTGCTTGGAAGCCCCCCAGGCCGGCTGCGACCTTTTAAAACAGCCGCGCCGCTTCCCAGCTGAGTCCTGAAGCCAAACACGGAAGTTCGCCTTTGGCGTTTGGCTTTAGGACTCAGCTAGGAAGCGGCGCGGCTGTTTTAAAAGGTCGCAGCCGGCCTGGGGGGCTTCCCAGCAGCCCCCCTAACCCCCAACCCGGGTTCGGGGGGGTGCTGGGAAGCCCCCCAGGCCGGCTGCGACCTTTTAAAACAGCCGCGCCGCTTCCCAGCTGAGTCCTGAAGCCAAACGCGGAAGTTCGCCTTTGGCGTTTGGCTTCAGGACTCAGCTAGGAAGCGGCGCGGCTGTTTTAAAAGGTCGCAGCCGGCCTGGGGGCTTCCCAGCACCCCCCCTAACCCCCAACCAGGGTTCGGGGGGTGCTGGGAAGCCCCCCAGGCCGGCTGCGACCTTTTAAAACAGCCGCGCCGCTTCCCAGCTGACTCCCGAAGCCAAACGCGGAAGTGGTTTTTTTTTAATTAATATTTTTTTAAAAATCGCGATATAGCGTTTCGCAAAGATCGAGATCGCAAAACTCGAGGGATCACCGTACACCAAAAAATATGGTAAGCAGAAATAAACCCAGATGAATACTTGAAGGGTAGACAACAACAACAAATAATAATAATTTGGTAGTAAAGTAGATACTTTAAAAGTATCCCATAAGAAAGCAATGGGATTGTATTTTCATAGCAAAGGACTAAGGAATATTACTGCATTGATGTGGGGAATGACATTTCTGTTTTCTAGTATGCGTGTGTACTTTCTAGCATGGCCTATGGATTAACAACAAGTTTCCTCAGTGTCATCCTGATTATTAACACAGGGATCAAAACAATTCTACCAATAATTGAGCTTCAACCAATGCTTCCTTCTTCAGCATTCAGCCTAATGTGAAGCTATGCATTCTACAGCTGCAGGATTAATCACACCTATATTTCCATAGTAAATAATTATAAAGTTTAATTTACTTCTTTTATGTGATAATAAGAAAATCAGAGCAAAAGGGAAAATGCAGGGGAGGAAATTACAGAATGAAGAAATTGTTTTGTTCTCTAATATACGCTAGTGATGAATGAAAATGATTGATTTGTCTCAGAGCATTGCTATGGAGTCATCCCAAAATAACAGTTGCCCTTTCAATAGCAGCACTTGGCAAAGCTTTAAAGGAGGTTAAATTGAGAAAATTAGAGCTATACCAGCTTTATATCAAGCCCAAGATTTCACTACCTGGCCAGGGCAAAGTAGCTCAAGCAGGAACCTCCTCCAGGTTAACTGAAGAACCAGTTTAAAGGAAAGCATTTGTAAATGTCATTTGTTTTATTAAGAACTCAAAGTGGCCTTTTCACATCATAACTTTTTTTTAAGGCTTCTTACAAGGCAGCCTTTGAGGGCTTTATCAATAGGAAGATTGTTTGGTTAAGGGTTACAGCCAGGTGCCCTCTGTTCTAGGTAGGCATCTTGCTGATATTAAAATCTGAAGGGAAGGTTTAGATCAAAATGCTTCATTATATATGTGTAATGAAGTAATTCTCCAATAAGCAGCATGGCCCAACCATGACTTTTCAGCTTTTAAAGTGCTGAAAGTCCTCCAGAAATTGTATCCCTGACTGTTATTCATTCGAGTCTCTGGAGAGGGTCGGCATACAAATCAAATCAAATCAAATAAATAAATAAATAAATAAACAAACAAACAAACAAACAAACAAACAAATAAATATAATAATATAAAATCCTATTCTGTGCTGCTGTGCTATTTTTAAACAAGAATAATGTCAAGATATATATACAATAATGTCTAAGCATGTGACTTGGACACCGCCTTCATTGTGGTATCAGATGAATGGATATTAAAGGTATTCATTTATCTTTCATTTCTGAAAAATATCCCAGCGACCAGTTAGGTCCCACAGAGTTGGCCTTCTCCGGGTCCCGTCGACTAAACAATGTCTATGGCGGTCCCGACACTCTGGAACCAGCTCCCCCCAGAGATTAGGATTGCCCCCACCCTCCTTGCCTTTCGCAAACTCCTTAAAACCCACCTTTGCTGTCAGGCATGGGGGAATTGAGACATCTCCCCCAGGCTTATAAAGTTTTATGTATAGTATGCTTGTGTTGTATGTTTTTAAAATAATGGGGGTTTAGATATTTTTTAAATATTAGATTTGTTCATTGTACACTGTTTTACTATTGTTGTGAGCTGCCCCGAGTCTGTGAAGAGGGGCAGCATACAAATCTAATTAATAATAATAATAATAATAATAATAATAATAATAATAATAATATATCAGGCATGAAAATTAAATAAAATGTAGAAATTCTTTAACTACCTGAAAAATCTCAGATCAATATGAAAACAGAGTTTCAAACACAGAAGATACAGACATCAATAATAGTAATCTAGTGTCATATGTCCAGTATCATATCTTATAATGAACCCTCTTTTGAAAGGGTTCAACTAAATCTTGAACAAAATAATTGAAAATGGATAATAGAAACTTCACATATATTATTCATGCATATAGTCTTGTACATATAATTTTCTGTTATTTTGCTTTTTCTCTTCCTTTTTTCAGTCCAATTTTAATAATCAAAAATTATTTAACATTTTCTTCTATATCATGTACATAATCTTGCATATAATAGAATGGAGAAAGTAGCTTCCATATGGGTGTCTCATCACGTGATTCACAGACACACTGATAACTTGGGGCTGATAATTTGAATCTGAGTTGAGAGAAAGACCACATGAGATGTCTTATGTATATAGAATATCTTGCAAGGAAGATAGTATAATTTGCAGTGTTTACATGAAAACACCTTCATACAAACCACTGTGGTAACCTATTCACTGCTTTGCTTGTCATTCATGGTTATACCTTCCCACCAATGATGTTAAAGAAAGATTTCAGTACATCTTAAGTTAGAGAAAAATTATTTAGTCCTATGGAGATGCAAAATTTTCTTCAGCACTTTACCTTTCTTTTTTGTTATTACTTTGTTGAAATATGTTTCAATATTTTTAAAAAGCTGAACTGCAACTCGTTGGTTTGACATTTATAATATTGGGTCAGATTCATTGTTGTTATAATCGGGCATGTGGCCAGGATTGTTATAAAAGATAAGAGGATGAAGCTCTATCCCAGCTTTGGGGGATGGGTTCATCAACTCACATTCATATGGCTGGAATGAAGGGTGTGTTTACCTTGGCTAGACTTGAAAAGGTAAGGAGGGTTGGGTTTTGTTCATACTTTCAGAGAGCATCAGGGAATCCCAACCATGTAGATTGGACCAAACAGTAGAAAAAAGTCCTGAAAGAAGGCAAACTCCTTCTGCTTGTTACTAAGAAAACCATATGGTATAGACATATCCATTGAGTCCCCAGTTCAGCTCAAAGAATTTTGCTTCTGGTTAGTTGGAACCAATATATTTATTTATTTTTGCTTACTTACTTACTTACTTACTTACTTACTTACTTACTTACTTACTTACTTACTTACTTACTTACTTATTTTGTCCAATACACAATACACATTGAAGAGAATAGACAAGTAGTAATATATATTTAAAAAATGATAGAAGAAAAGATATAAAAATAGGGGAGAAGATATATGAAAGGAAGAAAAGATATATGAGATAAAGGAGAGACAATTGGACAGGGGACAAAAGGCACTCTAGTGCACTTATGTACGCTCCTTACTGACCTCTTAGGAACCTGGAGAGGTCAACCGTGGATAGTCTAAGGGAAAAATGTTGCGGGTTAGGAGTTGACACTACTGAGTCCGGTAATGAGTCCCAATTCGATTGCTAAAGTCATATTTTTTACAGTCAAGTTTGGAATGGTTAATATTAAGTTTGAATCTGTTGTGTGCTCTTGTGTTCTTGCAGTTGAAGTTGAAGTAGTCATTGACAGGCAGGACGTTGCAGCATATGATCTTGTGGGTAATACTTAGATCGTGTTTTAGGCACCGTAGTTCTAAGTTTTCTAGACCCAGGATTGTTAGTATACTTTCGTAGGGTATTCTGTTTCGAGTGGAGGAGTGAAGGGCTCTTCTGATGAAGTATCTTTGGACATTTTCGAGGGTGTTGATGTCCGAGATTCAAAACCCTGATTTGAAACCGGTCAATGCAGTGGTGGGTTCCTACGGGTACGGTCAGGTACACAGTACTGGTAGCAAAAGTTTGATTCCCCTCACCCTTTTTTCCCTTCTGGGCTCTGGGTATGTTTTTCCTATCACAGTAAATGAGGTTGAATGTGTATAATTTTAGAAGAGCATGTGTGTGTGTGTGCACATACACTTTATATAGTAGATAAACAGGGGCGGGCTACTGCCTGGACGGGGAGGGGAACGCAGTGGGGTAGCAAAAATGGAGCTCTACCCCAGAACACCCAATTTGCACTGAAAGATATTGAAACAAAATGCATAAGCCACGCCCACAGTGTGGTAGTAAAAATTTTGGTAGCCCATCACTGGGTCAACGGTACGTATGCTCTTCCCATTCACCTCAAGGCAAGCATTTCCCCAGGAATTTCTCAATGATTGATCAAAACTGGGTTGTTTATATGTGCCCATTTGCAGAGGAAATCCGCATATTTCAACTCTTTGAACATTAAAGGGGAAGGACTGATTATTTTCCAGATCTTGAGAGATTTAAAAAAAAAACAGGAACAGGAACATTGAGAGTGGTTGGGCATTATTGTATAGTATACACTTTAAATTGAAGAAAGGACTGGGTAGCTTCATATATGGAGCTACTTTCAGTTTGGCCTGGATGCTTTCAATAGTCATCTAAAATTCGACATTTGGAATACTGTGTTCAGTTCTGCAGACCTCACCTACAAAAAGATATTGACAAAATTGAAGGGGTCCAAAGACGGGCTACAAGAATGGTGGAAGGTCTTAAGCATAAAACGTATCAGGAAAGACTTAATGAACTCAATCTGTATAGTCTGGAGGACAGAAGGGAAAGGGGGGACATGATAGAAACATTTAAATATCTTAAAGGGTTAAATAAGGTTCAGGAGGGAAGTGTTTTTAATAGGAAAGTGAACACAAGAACAAGGGGACACTATCTGAAGTTGGGGGAAAGATCAAAAGCAACATGAGAAAATATTATTTTACTGAAAGAGTAGATCCTTGGAACAAACTTCCAGCAGATGTGGTTGGTAAATCCACAGTAACTGAATTTAAACATGCCTGGGATAAACATATATCCATCCTAAGATAAAATACAGGAAATAGTATATGGGCAGACTAGATGGAACATGAGGTCTTTTTCTGCCATCAGTCTTCTATGTTTCTATGTTTCTAAAATTTAATTGCTAACTTTGTTTTGCGGAGGATTCAGTAGTTGTTCATGCATATATTACTTACTCAGACTCCGTTTTAATCTCTACATATTTCATTGCACTTTTTTCTGCAAATAGAATAATATTTAACAAAACAAATAAACAAAACAAATAGTCATGGAGTTTTATTGCACGACCAGAGGCAGTATTTTGCTGATATAGCTAGGCATCAAATCACTACTTCTAAATAAATAGGTATAGGAAAACCCAGAAGGTATATTTATATGAAAATTTTTGATTTGTTTTGGATAAGGAGAACGGCAGTGAGGCTTCCTAACAACTTGAATAGACCGTAAATCCCCCTCCCCCACTATGTAGTCAAATAATGCTCTGAAAACAATAGGAAGGATGAGTGTCACTGGACAAACAGGTTTTAAAACTTTGCTCAGTAGATCTCTCAACAATTTCATTCAGTTTGTTCTGTGATATTTTATTTCTGCATTGCTTTCATTTAAACATCAGTTTAATATCTTGTGATGCCTTATCTTTTCTCTCTTGACTTGGGAGAAGAGTATATGGTGTAGTTTTAACTCTTCTTGATATCTATGGAAATGTTAGGAAATGTCTGCGGAGAGGGGCGGCATACAAATCTAAATAATAAATAAATAAATAAATAAAGAAAATGCAAGCAGTGTTGATTTTTCTTTTCTTTTCTGATGTTGTTGCAATATGCAACTTCTTCCCACCATCGTAATGAAGGACATCTGGTTAGTTTAGGAATTTTTTTAAAAAGTCCTATTCCTCAGTGCTTTCTCGTCTTGTCTGGGAACAATAGCACTTCAATGGCTCATCTTTTCTATGCCGTGTGTTGATAAGGCAAAGTTCACTCAACAGTCTCTCAGTGTTATTGGAAAGGCCAAACTTGTCAAGTCAGCTAATATAAAATGCAATCCCCTTTAAGTGCGATAGTAAAGCAGCTCTAAATTTATCTCCTTTATCTCCTTTATCTTTTCTTTCTTTCATATATCCTCTCCTCTATTTTTATATCTTTTCTCCTATCCTTTTCTTTATATATATTACTACTTGTCTATTCTCTTCAATGTGTATTGTGTATTGGACAAAATAAATAAATAAAAATAAATAAAATACATGTCACTTCCCCAATTTTAGGTGCTCCGTGGCCTAGATCGATGGATTGATGATGGGCTCCTATGGGTATGGTCAGGTACGCAGAACCAGTAGAAAAATTTTGGTCAGGTATGCAGAACCGGTAGAAAAAGTTTTGAATTTTTTTTCTTTTTTTCCCTTCTGGGCTTTGGGTATGTTTTTCCTATCACAGTAAATGAGGTTGAATGTGTATAATTTTAAAAGAGCTGTGCATTCATGTCTGTGTTTACATACACATACAGTTTATATAGTACATAATGTATATTTTTGTGTGCCTGTGTGTAATATGTATGTACAGTGGTCCCTTGACTTTCACGGGTCCGACTTTTGCGGAAAGTCTATACCACGGGTTTTCAAAAAATAAATGAAGAAATAAAATTTTTGAAAACCCGTGGTATACCCATGGTATTTTTTTTATTTTAAAAATTTATTTAAAGAAGCCATCTTTAAATAAAAGCTCCGCTTCTGCCCCAGACTCCCAATTTCACCGCTGCCAGGCCATCTCAGCTGTTTGGCAGCTCACGTGTTCCTGCTACTGCCGCTGCCACCGATCTCACCACCGCAGGGCCCTCAGCCGTTTGGCAGCCCACACGACCCCTGCCACCACCACCGCCGCCGATCTCACCCCCACCGGGCCCGTAGCTGTGTGGCGACCCATGCAACCCCAGCCGTCGCCACTGTCAATCTTGCCGCCGCAAGGCCCCTCAGCTGTTTGGCGGCTCACAGGACCCCTGCTGCCACTGCTGCAGATCTTGCTGCTGCTGGGCCTCTCAGATGCTTGGCGGCCCACATGACCCCTGTCGCCGCTGCTGCCACAGATCTTGCCGCCACTGGGCCTCTCAGCTGTCTGGCAGTCCACACACGTGTCTTCTGTCGGCCTCCGCTGCCCAGATTGCACCACCTGCTGCCACGGCCTCCGCTCCAGCCTCTGCCACCCCTGCACCCTAGAGTGCAGCAAGGCCCCCAGCAAGCCACCCCTTTGCCCCTGCAGGTTCTGGGGGTAAGTAAAACCAGGAATGGAGGAGGGAGGGGGAAGAAGAAAGGAAGCAAGGGAGCATCTCTGTGGAAATTTGACTTTCACGGGCGGTCTTGGAACATATCCCCCGCGAAAGTCAAGGGACCACTGTATACATATGACATATATACATAGAATTAAATAGTATATTTTGTATGTTCAGTAATAGTACATAGATAGAGAAATTGTATCTCTTTGAGGGGAGGGAAAGCCAGGTAACCTAGTCCTAATCCTAACCCAAAACCTTGATGTGAGTGACGTCAAGTCAGTCACATGACCTTTAAGCCTGGTCACATGGCCAGCAAGCTACACCCACAAAATAAGCCACATCCACAGTGTGGTCATAAAAAAATTAGCAGCCCTTCACTGTATCAGTATAATACCTCTCTCACATACCTCTTAATTGATACAGTATGATATTATTCTGCACACAATTACCAGCATCTTCATGTAATACATTATCTTTGAATGTAAATGATGGCACTTCTGTAGGCCATCCACGTAGACTAATTCTTTTTGCATGTTTGACTCACAAGGCAGTCTGCAAAGGCTTTTAGCGACAGTATAAATACTGACAAGAAATGAAAAACATGGGACTTTAGCAGGACTAGGCCTGGCTTTAAAGAGATTCTACCTGAGGAACTATTTTTCTACAACATTAATGGTGCTAACATTCTTAGGTGTCCAAGATTTAGCCTATGTAATACAGGGCAATTCTTGTGTGGAATTTAATTTCACAGATTTCACAACAGAGCGGCCTGATGGTCTTTGTTGAGCAACACAAACCACAAAGGTTTTCTTTCCTGTGTGCATAATCATACTGCTTCCCCAAACACAACTAGATTGCAAAACATGTTCTATAAATAGAACTGAGAAATTGACAATTTTGCCCGAGCCCAACACTTTCAAAGAAATACGTATATAGTTTGGCTCTGCACTGAGGCAGGAGACTGGAAACACAGTCAGGAATTCTTCTCTGAAATATTTATATTTAACTTCTTTACTTGCACATTTCTAAATTCTTATGGCACACACTCACACTCCTGGGAACTGAATAGAGACTCATAGGATCCGAAAAAAACTAGGACAACATTTCTGAAAAGAACCTTGGAAAAATGCTTGTGGCAAGCAAGTATTCAATCAGACATAGGCCTAAATATATGTAGTATCTATCTACCCTGTTAATCTTTATGTGCTTTTCCTAGCTTTTGACATGGGTAGTTTACAATGCCTTACGAACACAAGGTAAGATATAAATTTTAAAAAGTAAATAAAAAGAAAGACAATGTCCTTTCCAAATATGTATCCAGGTCCAGGATGACCATTTGTACTGAGGATAATTCATTCATCAAAATAAACTTAGTACCCTTTGCACTTTAACTTTTTGTTCAAACATAGAAACATAGAAGATTGACGGCAGAAAAAGACCTCATGGTCCATCTAGCCTGCCTTTATACTATTTCCTGTATTTTATCATAGGATAGATATATGTTTATCCCAGCCATGTTTAAATTCAGTTTTATTGTGGATTTACCAACCACATCTGCTGGAAGTTTGTTCCAAGCATCTACTACTCTTTCAGTAAAATAATATTTTCTCACGTTACTTTTAATCTTTCCCCCAACTAACCTCAGATTGTGCCCCCTTGTTCTTGTGTTCACTCTCCTATTAAAAACACTTCTCCCTTGAACCTTATTGTTAAAACTGTTAGATTTTCACGGGAATGAAGGAGCGACACACAGCAACAGTTCAGCACCTTTATTTCTTCAAAGCTGAGTATAATACGAACTTCCAGCAGGCTGCAGGGAAGCTACTTTTAAGGGCTTCCCTTTAACCTGCTGGCCACTAACAGCAGTTCATTTCTCCCACCGCTAGATTAGCCAATCAGCAGCAGCTATGCAAATCAGTACTCCATATGACAGTACGTAACACAAACATTACTGTAATAACTTTTGAGTTATATAAACGCAGCCCTGTGTTTGAGCCTGTAACACGTAAAATTTGAAGAAAAGTGTTTTCCTAAAACAGATTTAATAAATAAGTTAAAGGAAGTAACTCACAGTTAAAATGAGACAGGATGCAATTAGGGGCTGAAGGTGGGTGAAACTGGTCCTGCCCGAGAACAGGGATGGTGTTTCTATCTTTCTCATCAACTTGGCTGCACTTCCTAGACACCAAATCCTGGAATTCTGATTTCATGTGGTTATCATATCTCCTGAGCAGACTTGGCTCATAGAGCCACAGTCCCCATGTTTACTGTATAAGGAAAAAGCAGCACCATTTGAGTTGATGCTTCTGAATATGGAGCTTCTTGATCCTGCCTTATCCCAATGATATTTTGTTACATAAAACATGCACACAACTGTTGTTGAATTGATCATTCCAAGTTCTTCTTATAAAATCTCTTTCTAATTATTATTTGTTTTGGTTTCTTTCATTTCCTACTACGGACATAGAAACATAGAAGATTGACGGCAGAAAAAGACCTCATGGTCCATCTTTTCTGCCCTTATACTCTTTCCTGTATTTTATCTTAGGATGGATATATGTTTATCCCAGGCATGTTTAAATTCAGTTACTGTGGATTTACCAACCACATCTGCTGGAAGCTTGTTCCAAGCATCTAGTACTCTTTCAGTAAAATAATATTTTCTCACGTTACTTCTAATCTTTCTCCCAACTAACCTCAGATTGTGCCCCTTTGTTCTTGTGTTCACTTTCCTATTAAAAACACTTCTCTCCTGAACCTTATTTAACCCTTTAACATATTTAAATGTTTCGATCATGTCCCCTCCTTTCCCTTCTGTCCTCCAGACCAGTGTTTCCCAACCTTGGCCACTTGAAGATATCTGGACTTCAATTCACAGAATTCCCCAGCCAGCATTTGCTGGCTGGGGAATTCTGGGAGTTGAAGTCCAAATATCTTCAAGTGGCCAAGGTTGGGAAACACTGCTCCAGACTATACAGATTGAGTTCATTAAGTCTTTCCTGGTACAGCAATATCAATAAACTGTACTCTTTGGCCCTCAACAACCATGATATCTTACATACTGGGTTCCAAATGACAACTGTCTGTATTCAAAAGTCCCACAAGATCTTCACCGTCACATTTTCAGTATTTTTTTTCCATTTTTCTTAGTATGCAGTGGACATTGTTAATTTATAGTTTCCATCCCACAATTTTTGCCATCTGGCCCATGCTATTGTGGTTTCCTTTACTTGCTCTTCTTCCATTCTAATAATAAATAATTATATATTTTTTAATTATCTTCTCCTCAGGTCCTATTAAAATTTGATCCAGTTCTGTTGGTTCTTTATTTTAAAAAAAACATATATTTTAGCATCTTTTTGATATCTAGATTGTATTTGTACATACGGCCACCATGTTAAGTCTCTCCCTTGTCTATTCAATTCCTGTTTGTTTTTCAGTTCCCCCTTCTCATTTAAAATGTCTTTTATATCTTATGATTTTTCCCATATCCATCACATTTGGGTATGTCAATGCCTACATCGGGGAGAGTCGGCCTGGAATTTTCAAATAGTGTTCATCCTTAATATTTGCCCATACTGAAAACAAAGTGTTTCTAATATAATGCCCTTGAAAATATATGTGTGTTTTATTTTTCCCATACCAGAGGAAGGCATACCACCCCAGTTGCAAATCATGTCCCTCCAATGTTAATAGTCATCTGTGTCTCAGAGTTATCCATTCTGAGATCCTCAATGGTACAGTGGTTAGAGTGCAGTACTGCAAGTTATTTCTGCTGATCACCAGCTGCCAGCAGCTCAAGGTTGACCTAGTCTTCCATCCTTCCAAGGGTGGTAAAATGAGGACCCAGATTGTTGGGGGCAATATGCTTACTCTCTGCAAACCGCTTAGAGAGGGCTGTAAAGCACTGTGAAGCAGTATATAAATCTAAATGCTCTTGCTATTTTAACCAAGTAAGGGCAGCTGCCTGGTAGTATAATTCCCAGTTTGGTAACCCAAAGCCTCCTCTATTAGTGGAGCCTTGGGTTTTTTTATTCTTAACAGGTTGTTTTTATTAGTTTGCCTAGCTATTTCATATTATTCTATAGGGCTCTTTTATGCTATACTTTATTTTTAGCTTCCCTGGTCACCAATAAGATAAGACCTGCACTGTAACAGTGATAATATTTAGTGCTACGTATACCTAGGCAGAATTTAAGACAAGACACAGCGACAGAATATAAATGAAGCAGCCATAATCATATATTTATGTTAATTTTACTCTGAGAAATAACAGGAAACTGTAATGGGCAAATTTTTCCTCTTATTATCATGCCCCAACTGACTTTTTTATGGCGTGTCATTTTACCAGAGACATTGCTTTGTTTCACAGATGGTCTCCCTACAGATAATGACTGTCGGTTGGCCAAGTTGGAACCTGACAGGATTAAGGAAATCTAAGCTGACAGCTGGTTTTGTGCAAAGGAGCAGAATGTAGCTGTTGTTGCAAGAGGCAATGTGGCGTATCAATTCACAAGCAAATAATAAGTGCTGCTTAGAAATTAAGGAGAACATTAGTGTTAATTTCCCAGAATGCAGATAGAGGAGGAGGGTTGGGGTGTGGTTTTTTTAGCAATGGCCAGGTGCATATTTAAGTAAACCCACAACAAGTTTCACAAATGTGTTTAAATTTAGTAGGGGAAGGGTGGGAGCGACTGTGTGGAAAACGAAATTGGCTCCGCACTATATAGATCTCACACAAGCAGCATGTTCTGAAAAGCTTTTTCTATGCTAACTTCAAAGTTATTTCTGCTCTCATGTCTTTGTATCCTATTCTTACCTGTTTGGTTTTTAATTATGATAGAGTTTTTAGTTTTTTAATATTAGATTTGTGCCATTATAATATTGTTTTTATCGTTGTTGTGAGCCGCCCCGAGTCTTCGCAGAGGGGCGGCATACAAATCTAATAAATTATTATTAATTATTATTATTATTATTACCAATCCATCCTAGAAGAGAATACAGGTATAGCTAGATATACAGTGGTACCTCTACTTACGAACTTAAGTCATTCCATGACCAGGTTCTTAAGTAGAAAAGTTTGTAAGAAGAAGCCACTTTTCCCATAGGAATCAATGTAAAAGCAAATAATGCGTGAGATTGGGGAAACCACAGGCCCTGTTTCCTCCCAGGAGATTCCTAGAGAGGCCCCATGTAGGCTCATCCCCACCTTTTCTGTCTCTGTTTCATCCCAGGAGATTCCTAGAGAGGCCCCACAGAGGCTTCTCCCCACCTGTTCCTGTCCTGTTTCCTCCCAGAAGATTCCTAGAGAGGCCCCACGAGGCTTCTCTCCGCCTTTTCCAATTACAGTTTCGGAGGCTCGGGTTTGTAAGTGGAAAATGGTTCTTGAGAAGAGGCAAATAAATCTTGAACACCCAGTTCTTATCTAGAAAAGTTCATAAGTAGAGGCGTTCTTAGGTAGAGGTATCACTGTACATATGTTTTATTGTATTGCAGGGGTCCCCAAACATGGCAGCTTTAAGACTTATGGACTTGAAGTGAGTGGACTAGAGTGACATTATATTACTAGAAATTACTAATATTACTAGAAAGAGAATACATCTCACTCTAATGGGGTAAAGCAGTTTACTATGAAGTAATCACTCATGCAAAATAATAAAGTAAAAAAAACTTACTGATAAAAGAAATAAGATAAAAATATAGAGTATGTGATTATAGACAATCAAAAAAATAACGCAAATAACAGGGAAAACAGGTATGTCTTTAATTCTGATTTGTAAATATATCTACTGTAAATTTATTGGTAATTTGTAAATATACAGTATCTACTGTTCATTCCTTCTTATTTTGGAATAAGAGTAATATTATCCTACTCAAAATCATGGTTTTCTTATCACATAGTACATGATATATGTCCAGTGAAAGGCTACCAAACTTTTTACTACCACACTGTGGGCGTGGCTTATGCAGGATGCCCTGCATTTTCTTTCAACTTTTTTCAGTGCAAATTGGGTGCTCTGGGGTGGGTTTTTGCTACCCCATTGTGTTCCCCCCTGTCTGGGCAGCAGCCCACCCCTGTCTATGTCACTCTATCTTTGAGTACTGGTTGGAAATATTTATGCATCTTTACTTTAAAAATCCATTATTTATTTATTCATTAGATTTCTACTTCACTTTTCTTCAAAGACTATATAGTAGCCTCTGTAACCCTTTCAGCTTTGGTTTTATTTTCACAACAATCCTGGGAGGTAAGTCAGGTTGAGTTTCTTGGTCAATGTCACTATGGCTGAGGATAGTTTTGAAACTGATTCTCTCGTTTCCAAGACTGATATCTGAACCAGCAGTGGGTTGCTCCTGGTTCGCCCCAGTTCTGTGAACCAGTAGCATCAGTGTCAGGAGGCTCCATCCACCCACTTGGAACGCTTCTGCACATGTGCATGCAGGAACTGGTAGTAACAGATTTTAGAAGCCACTATTGATCTGAACCAGGAGTTGGCCGCAGACAGGATGGGGTAGAACATAGTTCCACCGGCAGAAATGAAGCTGCATGCATAGCTCCAGCTGACCGGCAGCAGTAGCTTCCTGGATTACTGGTCTCAGCTCAGTTCTCCTTTTTTCCCCTGCTGCTGCTGTTCACTCCTTGCTTTTTTCGTCTTTCCTCCTTCCTGGCCTCAGACGAGCTTCCCTCTCTCCTGCCCGGCTCCCCTCCAGCCTTACACAGCCATCTCCCAAGGCCAGGAGAGCTGCACCACGCCGAAGTAGTCTGGGCTGCGGTCTTTTTCCCCTCACAAAGCCCCCACTCTGCCCACAGCTGAGATGAAAAGGCATCATGCGGCAATAACAGTTCACTTGAACGATGATAATCATTCAAACCTCTCCCACCTGGTCACATGGCTGCCAAGCCACTCCTACCCAGTCACATGACCATCAAGCCACACCCACAAAATTCTTAACAGGTTGTTTTTATTAGTTTGCCTAGCTATTTCATATTATTCTATAGGGCTCTTTTATGCTATACCTTATTTTTAGCTTCCCTGGTCACCAATAAGATAAGACTTGCACTGTAACAGTGATAATATTTAGTGCTACGTATACCTAGGCAGGATTTAAGACAAGACAAAGCGACAGAATATAAATTTGTGTGGCAGTGTGGCAGTAAAAATTCTGGCTGACCATTACTGATCTGAATCATTAAACCACATTGCCTGACTACAGCTGACAACTGATTTTAGAAGCCACTATTGATTTAAACCAGGGGTGGGCAGCAGACAGGATGGGGTGGAACAAAATAAGACAAAATTTAACATGAAAGAAGTCAAAAGAAAGTGACATAGGAAACATTTGCTAAGTCAATGAATAATTCAGAAGACTAACAACCCCCAAGAAACTTGCTCCATGTAAAATGAATTAATGACCAAAAAACAAATAAACAAGAGAAGGAGCCATTAAAAAACAGTAAAATTGGGGATGAAAGAAATTGTAAAATTTTCTCAATATACACTGCTCAAAAAAATAAAGGGAACACTTAAACAACACAATATAACTGCAAGTAAATCAAACTTCTGTGAAATCAAACTGTCCACTTAGGAAGCAACATTTGATTGACAATCAATTTCACATGCTGTTGTGCACATTCAACTTTCTACAGAACAAAGTATTCAGTGAGAATATTTCATTCATTCAGATCTAGGATGTGTTATTTGAGTGTTCCCTTTATTTTCTTGAGCAGTATGGATACTTGTAGATACAATTGGTTTATACAGAAACCTAGCATGAGACCTTTCATAATTTGCATGCTATTCTCTAAATGCTGAAAGAGTCATGGATGAGAGAAGAGAGTGGAGATGCAACTCTCATAGCTCCACCATCCACAGGCATCTATGGCAAGCAAAGGAAACAAATGATATCATCACAAATGGCGTGACTTCCACCCAGGATGCCTGGTGCAAGTATGTAAATGCTATGTTGCATCATTTGAATGTTGTCATGGCATACATAGCATTTTGTCGCCATTGTGACTTGTTACAGCAGCTGCTCTCATCTGCTAAGTCCATCAGCACTGAGAAGGCAGGATGATGGAACAGCATGGCCCCCTGTGATACTTTCCATACTCTCAATGACATCATGGGCAGCATGCTGCATGGGAAGCTTATACATGGTATGCTTGTGTGTGTGTGTGTTAGTGTAGGGTTTTTTTAAAACTTTTAATATTTTAATTAATTGGATTATGTATTGGATTGTTTTTCACTTGTTGTGAGCCGCCCCGAGTCTTCGGAGAGGGGCGGCATACAAATCCAAATAATAAATAATAAATAAATAAAGCTGACATCAGCGTTCTGCCTCCAAGCAGGTGGCTGGTGGCTACCATTCCCATTTATAGCTAGCCATAGGTTGTGATTTGACAGGTCCCTGACAAATTTCCAGGTTCTGCATTCCACCAGCAGGGAGCCAAATTTTTGCTGTGCTACCCTCCAAACGTCGCTACAGAGCACTGCACACCAAGACAACCAGATACAAGAACAGTTTTTTCCCGAACACCGTCACTCTGCTAAACAAATAATCCCCTCAACACTGTCAAACTATTTACTATTATTGCACTACTATTACTAATAGTTTTTTCTCATCATTCCTATCACCCATTTCCTCCCACTTAGGACTGTATGACTGTAACGTGTTGCTTGTATCCTTAAGATTTTTATTATTTTTATTCATTGCTTATTTGATCCCTATGACAATCATTAAGTGTTGCACCTCATGATTCTTGACAAATGTATATTTTCTTTTATGTACACTGAGAGCATATGCACCAAACACAAATTCCTTGTTTGTCCAATCACACTTGGCCAGTAAAGAATTCTATTCTATTCTATTCTATTCTATTCTATTCCATTCTATTCCATTCCATTCCATCCCATCCCATCCCATCCTATTCTATTCTATTCTATCTAGATTCAATGCTCCGTTGAATCGCCAAGCTTAACTCGGTAGATGTTGATGGGTCATTGCTTCAGTCTACCTGGTTATTCAAGAGAAATGCAGACTGTTTTATTCATTATTTATTTTATTTATTTTATTTATTTATTAGATTTGTATGCCGCCCCTCTCTGTAGACCATTATTGGCTAGAGATGAAGTTTGCAAGAAAATCCACCCATACATAAATGCAGAAACCACAATATTTTACAACCTTCTATGTAGAACCATGAACTAATTAAGAAGGGAACGTTGTCAGAAAAGTCTTCAAGCTACAGTTGGAAAAAACTCCAGAATGCCTAAGTTAAAAATGGAGGCTATTGGGAGAGAACTAGAAGTCATTCAATAAAACTGTTCAAACATTGCAGATTGTTGATGTTTTGTTGCCCTACCATCTTTGCCGGACTGATATAGTAATTTGGAACTTTGTCATTAGCTGGTTTAGGGGTTAATGTATTATCCAATCTGTGGAACTGCCCTGAAATTATATCTCTGATGATTTTAATTTCGACCAAATATGTCTCAAAAACAGGACATTCAACTGGGCTGAATAAACAAAGTGCCTATAACTTCACGTCATGTGAGCGCTGTTAGATATCTTGGACGCACAGAATATTATCATGAGCTGTAGTACTCAGTGGCTCTCCCCATGACTAGCAACGATGCAAATGAGAAAATGCATGAATTTGCATAACTTATATAGCTCACAGATGTTGGCTTTTCTAGGCATGAAATTTGGGTTGCCTTCTGACACAGATTTTATTGTTATCCTATTTTCTTTTTGAGATAGTGTGGGGAGAGCTCACGCCATATGTTCTGGTTAAAGCAGGCAGAAGGCAATTCCAAACCGACTGGTACATCTAAATGATTTGCATGAGCTTTACAGGCATTTCTGAGTCTCTGTTATTTCTCAGGAGCAACAGCCAAAAGACGTCTTTTTTTTGTTTTTGTTTTTGAAGGAGGTTTGTTTGCAAAACGATTTTCTCAGCTGCATGAGTGGCAGAGACACTCCTTCTCTTCCTTCTACCTTTCAGTCTCTTTCTTTCCTCCCTATAAACTGTTGTGGTTAGCTCTGGCCCAGCTCCTGCCCCAAGGACTGTGGATGTGGGGGAGACATCCACATGCTGCAGGCCTGTTTTGCTCCCGGTGGAATCTGCTGATGAAGGCTCCTCTGACCAAGAAGACATGAGTGACAGGGAGGAGGAGAGTGTGGCAGACAGCTCAGAAGGAGATGAATTATCTAGCTCCTCCTTGGATTCGGAACAAGAGTGAATGATACAGCCACGCATGCGGAGAGCGATGCATAGGCAGCAACAACTGAGAGATTATTATCAAAGAAAATGAGGCCACCTGTGGTTGGGTGGGGCTGTGGTGATTAGTGAGGCTGCTATAAAGAGCAGCGTGTGGATTTGGCCATTGTGGAGGACTATCTGATCATTGTGTTTCGTGACTGCTTTGCTGACTTCGACCTTGGTGTGTTGCTTTTCCCCCGCTTTGAAACTAAAGCAGAGCAAAGGGTGTTTCACTTTGTGAAAGAAGAAGGACTGTGAATTGCCTCACAGCTGCAAGCTAAGTATCACAGAACTGATAAGGGACTTGTACCAATTACCAGTTTGTTTGGAGACGAGTGCTCTTGGCTATACAAAAATAGGGCTTAGTTTAAGTGAATTTTCGTTATAAAGAACATTGTTTTGAATTTTCAAACGTGTGTGTGTCTGAAATATGTATCTGAATTTTCGGGAGGATTCTGCCAGAGAGCTCGACAGAACATAAACCAACATTTTACAGTTGGTTCTGACCAGTAGTGGGTTTCACTTACTTTGCTACCAGTTCTGAACTGTGAATGCATGAAAGCAGTGCTTCTGCACATGCACAGAAGTTTCTGTGCATGCACAGATTGTCTGTTATGAGCCAGAGCTGGGCTGCTCCCAGGATGAGCCGCATGCCATTCCAGTAGTGGAAATGTAGCTGCGTGCGCCACTCCAGCTGACCAGTGGTTGGATGTGCACGCCTGAGCGAGATTTACTTCCTGCAAATCTCCTGTGAGGACACACACGGGAGAGATTTTTGGAACAGTATGTGCTTAGCCGGCAAATCCTTTCTCACCTTTGTTGCTGTTCTCTGTACTTACTCTAGGGCAATGTTGGCAGAGCTTTTCAGCCCCAAGGGCCCAAATGGGAGCGCGCGCACATGTGTGTGTGCCACAAACTGAAAGAACAGTTGCTCATTCCGCATGTGCACACCAGAAGGATGATTTTCCAGTTTCTGGTACGTGCATGCATACCGGACACATAGTCTTCCGGGTTTTGGCATGCATGCACACTTATTTATTTATTTATTCGATTTTTTTAATGTCTCCCTTCTTCTTAGATTCAGGGCGGCTTACAACATGTTAGCAATAGCACTTTTTAACAGAGCCAGCATATTGCCCCCACAATCCGGGTCCTCATTTTACCCACTTCGGAAGGATGGAAGGCTGAGTTAACCTTGAGCTGGTGATGAGATTTCAACCGCTGGCCTGCAGATCTAGTAGTCAGCTTTAGTGGCTTATAGTACTGCACTCTACCCACATGCGAAGACCACCTGGCCAGTGGACATGCATACAGCGGAAACCAGAATATCATCTTTCCGCATGCATACCAGGTGGCTGCTCTTCCAGTTTTGGGCTGCTCTTCCGGTTTCTGGCATCCCCACATGCATAAACTCCAGCTGTCTGGGATGCTGGAATCCAGAAGAGCAACGGGCGATGGTTTGTGTGCGCGGAGAGATGGTTCTGAGTGCCACTTCCAGCACATGTGCCATAGGTTCGCTATGATTCTAGGGCTTCAGCATCATTTTTGTAGCATAGTGACCAAAACTGGACACATATTCCAAATGTGGCCTCAGTAGTGCAGTATAGAGCAGCACTATCGCTTCTCATGATCTTGATGCTATCGCTCTGTTGAGGCAGCCTAGGACTGTATTGGCTTTTTTGGTAGCTGCAACACACTGCTGGCTCATACTTATATTAAGTGTTTATCCATTAGGATCTCAAGATCCGTGTCACAGGCGCTACTGTTGATCAGGTATGTTGCAGTGTAGCATGCATGTTAGAATAGGAATATATTATATTATATATATCTGGACCTCTAGCATAAAATGCTCTGCTTACCCTGATTCTATTACAGCCAGGATAGGATGGAATTAACTTGCTTAGTCTGTATTTCTGGTGAAATTTGCAACAGGAAAGACAACTGACCATAAAAGGGTTCAATAAACATCTCACTGATAAACAAGTATACATCACTCCAAACAGGACGTTATACGATCAAAGGGGGAAATTTACATTGCCTGACGCAAAACAGAATGAGACTGTGATAAAAGACTTTGACCACAGTAAGCAGGAGATTGGTTGTGATACGGCAGAAGGCTTCAGAGAAATTAGGTGTGAGAAACATTTGCTCAAAGGAAATTATTCAAGGAAATTGGTTTGTGATATCTGGGGAAAGGAAGGACTCAAAGATATGTCATGTTTGAATTATGTTATTGGATGTTTGTATATCACTTGACATGTACGTGTAATTATCCTCATCTGCTTATGCTCCCAAATAAAAAGGAGTGCACAGCTCAATACTGTGTCACATCACCCAGAGAGAAAATGTGTCCAAGTCTTCTTTCTAAGATTGGCGTTCGTGAGTGACACCCCCACCCCCCCCTTGGCTGGGTTGCTCTAAGTCCCTCTAAAGACATTGTCCTCCTCAGGGACTTTGCAGCACCTCACAGGTATTGCCTATTCTATAGATGTACATTTGGGTTTCCTCACCTATGTGCAAGACCTTATTTTTCTCACCACTAAACTGCATCTTGTTGGATATACTTACATCTGATTCACAGGTTACGGAATCCTCTCCCTAGGAAGTCCACATTTTGCCACCATCATTTCAGTATTAGCAAAACGACAGATCTGCATCTTTTTCACAAAATTTTAGTTGTTAACCAGTTTCTGGTTTTAATTGCCTTGATTTTATAGTTATATGCACTGATGATGTTATCTATTCACGTAGCGAAATGAATGCACCAAGGACTCTATAGTTCAAGCCTGATTATACAGTTCTCTTCTATTTATAGTTAAAAATCATATTGAATGTTGCTGAAAGCAGAAATATCGGCTATAAATTAGATGCTTATGATGACAATGATGATGATGATGATGATGATGACGACGATAACAACAACAATGATGGTGACTATCTGAATTATGCTCTAAAGTATAGAATTTTAGATGAATAAATAAATGTTGCTATAGATAGAAACATACAATGCAGTAAAAGGGGTTGGAGAGGAAGTAACTCTATGCAAAAATGCACCCACTTATTTTCATGTCACACATTCAGACCACATCTATTCAGTTCATTTAATTGCAGTTCCTTTTCTTTTAAAAGAAAACGTTGTTAAAAACTAGATCAGGAGCCAAGAATAATTCAGCAAAGATATTCGATTAAAATTAGTATAAATACATGAATCCCACTGAACGTTATCTAAGGATTCAACATACCGTATAATGATGAATTGTTTTTGTATCATATCTTAGTTTTCTTCATATTTTTATATGGGTAAATCTAGTTGCAGTTTTGAATTTACTTATTTATTAATTAATTAATTAATTAATTCATTCATTCATTCATTCATTCATTCATTCATTTATTCATACTTACCTAATTTTGCTTAGATATTTTTTAATTGCTCTAAATTGAGTGAAGTACCTTTTCTAATAATTTTCTAGTTCTAGACATAGAAAAACATTTTTTTTAATCTGCAATGAAATAACTAATATAAGGAGGATAGCCCTCTCCATCCACCCATCCATGGCTTTCTATATGATTTTAAATAGTTTAGATATTTTCTATCTAAACTATTTAAAATCATTCCACCGTAAAGAATCAGCACTATGGGACATGGATGTTGTAGTCAGGGCCGCCGATGGGCCGGTACTACTGGTACTGGCGTCAGGGGCCGGGCCAAATTGAAAAATGGGGGGCGGTTTTGACCCGCCACCATGTGCCAGCCCCCTGGCACCCGCAGCAGTCATTGTGCCAGCACCGTTCCCTGTAGGCTGTGCACACCTGCGCCAGTGCACCCCAAAATGCCCCCCGCGCACCCTTTTTCAAGGGAGCACACAAAGACGCGGCCGCCCCCGCCCCCCCCGTGCTTCTAGCCCCCTTGTGCCCCTGGCTACTCACCGCTGCCCCCCGCCCGCCCGCCCAATCCATCTCTCTTTCTCCTCCGCTGCAAGAGAGGCGGGACAGGTGTTCTCACAGCGGGGGCCGGCGAAGGCGATTTTCAACGTCGGGCCACATTGTGTTTAACACTGAGAACTAATCTCAGTGTTAAACTGAGATTAGTTCTTTTTCACAGATGTCAGAGTGCTCTCATTTTTTTGCTAAATAATTGTTTTTTACAAGGCTTATTCAGTCCAAATCCAACTTTAAGATGTAGTCTAGTGATTAACTGATTTACATTAAAAGATAGACAATTTCTATAACTATGAATAACTATTATTGCAATCTACCTCTAATTCTTCATCCAATATAACTTTGCAGAAACTGGTTTTAAAGGAGAAGGAGTATAAATAACAAATAGGCTAATAAACATTTTTGAGAGCAATGTGCGGATCTTTTGGCAAACTAAGCAAATATTACAGTTCTCCTCCCTCAAAACTCTTAGAAGTGAATTATATGAAATGTTATCCAGACTTTCAGAGACAAAACAACATTTGTCAAAAGAAAAATAAATAACTCTTCCATTTATCTCACACTTTCAAGAAACCACCTGTGAAAACAGAAATTGGAAACATAAAACAGGAAATATGCCAATTCTTCTCTGAAAATGAAGCAAAACAAGGCTGGAAATGTTATAATGATGCCAGTTATTTAAGGCCTGACTTTGCTTTGATTTCATTTGCTTTGTTTTGCTCCCAAAAGAGTGGCTTAGGAATTGAAATTAATTTAAAGAAGATAGGAAATGAATATCGTTTCACTAAGACAATATCAGTGCTTGTCCACCCTTAAAAGTATCTAATAATTAAATTCTTCTGATCATCCTGTCCTTGGCATAGAAGACACTTGGCACACAGAGGTATTTGGCCTATTCTTCAGAAATCTGTTTAGAATACCCTCCTTCGCCTTTTTCCCCTTTTCCCATAAATTAACAAAAGCCCCGCAACAATTTAATTCTAGTGGAATATAAATACAACGATACCTCTACTTACGAACTTAATTCGTTCCGTCACCAGGTTCTTAAGTAGAAAAGTTTGTAAGAAGAAGCCATTTTTCCCATAGGAATCAATGTAAAAGCAAATAATGTGCGCGATTGGGAAAACCACAGGGAGGGTGGAGGCCCTGTTTCCTCCCAGGAGATACCTAGAGAGGCCCCATGTAGGTTTCTCCCCACATTTTCCGGCCCTGTTTCTTCCCAGGAGATTCCTAGAGAGGCCCCACGGAGGCTTCTCCCCGCCTTTTTCAGTTAGAGTTTCGGAGGTTCGGATTTGTAAGTGGAAAATGGTTCTTGAGAAGAGGCAAAAAAATCTTGAACACACAGTTCTTATCTAGAAAAGTTCATAAGCAGAGGCATTTGTAGGTAGAGGTACCATGTACTGTACTACATGCATTTTTAAAAAAAATCATGCTATCTGCTTCTCAGCCCTACAACGTACATGAAAAACCAATACCACGTGAGTCTATAACTCTACACTTATTTCTTACTTACCAATTGCTTGTTCAGCAACCATTCAAAATTACAGTGGCACAGAACAAGTGGTTCATGACCAATGCTCAAATGTGTGGTTATCACAACATCCCGCAATCATGTGATCTCAATTCTGGAACTTGGCAACCATTTACAATGGTCACAGCATCCCATAGTTACGTGATCGCCATCTGTAACCTTCACAGACAGTTTCTGTGGCAAACAAAGTCAATGGGGAAGCCAACAGGAAGTTGCCAATCACAAGTCACAGTCATGTGATGTTACACTTGACAAGTATACGTTGTGATTTGCAGCCATCGTAAACCAGGCCTGGTCGTGTGATATTTATTTTTATTTATTTTATTTATTACTTAGATTTGTATGCCGCCCCTCTCCGAAGACTCGGGGCGGCTCACAACATGTAAAAACAAATCATAAGCAATCAGACAAATTTAAAATATTTAAATATTTAAAAACCCCATATGCTAACAGATACACACACAGACATACCATGCATAAATTAAACGTGCCTGACGGCAAAGGTGGGTTTTAAGGAGTTTACGGAAGGCAGGAAGAGTAGGGGCAGTTCTAATCTCCGGGGGGAGTTGGTTCCAGAGGGCCGGTGCCGCCACAGAGAAGGCTCTTCCCCTGGGGCCCGCCAACCGACATTGTTTAGTTGACGGGACCCGGAGAAGGCCCACTCTGTGGGACCTAATCGGTCGCTGGGATTCGTGCGGCAGGAGGCGGTCTCGGAGATATTCTGGTCCGATGCCATGAAGGGCTTTAAAGGTCATAACCAACACTTTGAATTGTGACCGGAAATTGATCGGCAGCCAATGCAGACTGCGGAGTGATGGTGAAACATGGGCATACCTAGGTAGGCCCATGACTGCTCTCGCAGATATTTGCCTTTACAATTGCATTGAGTAGTGCAGAGTTTTTAGTCCCTTTAACAGTTGGTTAGAAAGGACTACTTACTTACTTACTTACTTACTTTCTTACTTACTTACTTACTTACTTACTTACTTACTTACTTACTTACTTACTTACTTACTTATTTTGTCCAACACACTATACATATTGAAGAGAATAGACATGTAAAATTATATATAAAGAAAAGATATAAAATAGAGGAGAAGATATATGAAGGGAAGAAAAGATATGTGATATATGAGATAAAGGAGAGATAATTGGACAGGGGATGAAAGGCAGGCTAGTGCACTTATGTACGCCCCTTACTGACCTCTTAGGAACCTGGAGAGGTCAATCGTGGATAGTCTAAGGGGTTGACACTACTGAGTCCGGTAAGGAGTTCCACGCTTCGACAACTCAATTGCTAAAGTCATATTTTTTACAGTCAAGCTTGGAGCGATTAATATTAAGTTTGAATTTTTTGCATGCTTTTGTGTTGTTGCGGTTGAAGCTGAAGTAGTCATTGACAGGCAAGACATTGCAGCATATGATTTTGTGGGCAATACTTAGATCATGTTTTAGGCATCGTAGTTCTAAGCTTGTATAAGAACAGTCTCCGAGTCTTCGGAGAGGGGCGGCATACAAATCTAATTAATAATAATAATAATAATAATAATAATAATAATAATAATAATAGTTATACTTACAGAATCTTGCAGGTTTGAATGTGCTTTCCCTCCCTCCATCTCTGTATGAACAAGGGAGGGACTTGTCTGAACTGGTTTCTCAAGTTATTTGCTTGGCCTGGGCTCAAACTCCATTTATCCAAGTATGCTTTGGTAGCAGTTCTTCCTCCTGTCCTTTAAAAATATTCCCTATTTCCCTCGAAAATAAAACTGCCTCCCAAACACAGTCAGAGGATTGGAAAGAAAGTCTTGGGTCAATATCCATATTTAGAGTGTTTTTTAAAAAATAAAAAATAAAACAGGGATCACAACACAAACATAGGTCACATTTCTCTTACGGTTGCAGTCTTAAGCACATTCAAATGACATTGGCAGTATCGTTCCGAACAGGATTTAAATATGGCTATTTTTCCTAACATCGTGACCAAGGGCAGAGCTTGGGGTGTAATGTCATGACATTCTAGCGTTTACTATGATTAGGAACATGATTAGCTGAAGAGCAAAAGAGAAAGCCATGAGATACTTTTTAATTTTTTTATATTTTTTTATTTTCTCCAATACACAATAATATACAATGAAGGTTATAGAGGATATAGTAGAGAAGAAATACAAGATACAGGATAGACTATAGGACAGGGGATGGAAGGCACTCTAGTACGCCTATGTACACCCCTTACTGACCTCTTAGGAATCTGGAGAGGTCAACCATGGATACTTCAAGTCTATCAGCTTTTAGATTCATCTTCAGGTTAGGAAGGTCTCATTTCTGATGAAGTTGTGGAAGCAGATGTACTTTCTGCACCATTAATCAAGTAGGGGAGTTGTTTGACTCATTGCTAAAGACTCTGTGAGGTTTGAGGGTCCCCTGGAAACTCTTTTCCCCTGTTGTTCTTCAACTGCACAAGCTACTCTACGACTCTTTAGCATGGTACTAAATCAATACAAATCACTATGGTTTATGCCAAACAAAGGCCAGACCTGTACTGCCCTAGAGTATACCCTTAAAGATGGCACTTAAAGATGGCACCACAGCATGCCATGCAATCAGAGGGTTTTTCTATTTCTATTTGGTGAAATGCTTGTAGGCTGAACCATGTCACCTGCAATAAGAGTGCTATGAACTTGTAGGACACCCTGGCACCTATCTTCTTATGCCAGGGTAGGGCTGAGCCTAAAACCAGCCAAGTCACCCACAGGATGTGCTCATAACCTTTGCTGAGGAGACTTCAAGACCAAAAAATATACATACATGAGAGGGGTGGTTCTAACTTACCTAGCTGCCAGTTCGCTTTCTCTTGCGTCACATGGGCGCATGTGCACAAAGCATGTGCATGAATGCGCAATGCGGAAAAATCTGAAAGAAATCCTCCCCAAAAGCCAAAAATAAGATGGTGATGCATGCACAGTGCCTGAAACTCAGCTTTTGCGCATACTCAGAAGAAGAAGAAAAATTTTAAAAAGTTTTTAAAAATTAATTTTAAAAAAAGATGGCAGTGCCCACAGAATGGCACTGACTGAACCAGTTTGGTGATGTCCTCATGGCATCACCCATGGGTTGCTACCAGTTTGGACGAACTGCTCCGATGCGGGAGGAATCCACGTCTGATGCATAAGCCAATTAACTGCTAGGTCTTTTGTCTTTGTGATTCATAGCAGAAGTTAAAGGAGGTCCTAAGGATAGGAAAATGTTTCAAACACATTTGTCAGTGAATTCAAGATGTATAACTAACATGCGAATATGCCATACTTTTGTGTCAGGCTATAAATATAAAAAGTGAGAGCCAGGAAGTAGGTGTTTTATCTTATTTTTTTTCTATTGGTTTAAAGTACTCTCATCAATCCTCCAATTTTTCAAAACAGGCAAGGAATTCAGAAGCACATAGTCTATAGTATAAGTGTAGAGATAAATTGTGGTTGGGTACTTACAATACTTCTTGATTAAGACCTGATTGAGATTTGTATCTAAAATACAGTGGAGTGGCTAAAAGATTCTCAGCTGGAAGAGAGACCTTAAAAGGAAATGGTTCTGTTTCTGGCACAGCTTAAGACTGCAAACCCCCTCAATGTACAGTCACCTGGGGGAATAGATAGGAAATCATTTTAATTGCCAGATTTGGACATAATTCTGTCCCTCGTAGCTGAATATTACAATAGTCTGGGCCATAATATAATGTTGTAGTTAGTGAAGAGAGCAGGACTTATTTTTATTTACTTTTATTATCTATTTGTTTTATCAAGTACATATTGGTGGTATACAAAGATACAACAATATTTATATACATGATACTAGTTAAAGAGAGACATTAGGACCAGGGACGGAAGGGACTCTGTGCACTTATGCACTCCCCTTACTGACCTCTTAGGAATCGTGAGAAGTCAAATTATTATTATTGTTGTTGTTGTTGTTGTTATTATTATTATTATTATTATTATTATTATTATTATTATTACCTGACTCAGTAGTGTCAACCCCTAACCCCCAACATTTTTCCCTTAGACTATCCACGATTGACCTCTCCAGGTTCCTTAGAGGTCAGTAAGGGGCATGCATAAGTGCACCAGTGTGCCTTCCGTCCCCTGTCCAATTGTCTCTCCTTATCTCATTTATCTTTTCTTCCCTTCAAATATGTTCGCCTACACTTTTATATCTTTTCTTCTATTCTTTTCTTTATTTATATTATTACATATCTATTCTCTTCAATGTGTATTATGTATTGGACAAAATAAATAAATAAATAAATAAAATATTATACTTGCTTATTTATTTTATTTCTATAAGTCTAATTACAGATGTTTTCTACACAGTGTCAAAACACAGAAAGGCCTTAAACGTGACTCAAAGCCCTTCCCCCTTATTAAAATCACAATATGTACATAATAAGCATGTTTGTTTGTTTGTTTATTGCATTTATATGCCGCTCCACTCAAGGACTCGGGGCAGTTCACAACATAACAAAAAAGAGTATACAGTATCAATATCCAAAATCCAATTAATATGATTAACTACTCAAAAAACCCTGGAACATTCAAAATCATTCATTCACATCCCAACCAGCATACATCACACTCGTTGGCCAGAAATTAGGGTCTAGTGACCCCAAGCCTGGCAGCATAATGGGTTTTCAAGTTCTTACAGAAGACAAGGAGGGTAGGGGCAGTATGAATCTCTGGGAGGAGCTGATTCCAGCAGACGTGGTTGGTAAATCTGCAGTAACTGAATATAAACATGCCTGGGATAAACACATATCCATCCTAAGATAAAATACAGGAAATAGTATAAGGGCAGACTAGATGGACCATGAGGTCGTTTTCTGCCATCAATCTTCTATGTTGCTATGTTGCTATGTTGCTATGATTCCAGAGGGCTGGAGCCCCCACAGAGAAGGCTCTTACCCTAGGCCCCGCCAAGTGACGTTGTCTACTTGACAGGACCGGGAGAAGACCGACTCTGTGGGACCTGACTCGGTGCTGGGATTCATGCGGCAGGAGGTGGTTCCACAAGTAATCTGGTCCGATGCCATGTAGGTTTTATAGGTCATAACCAACACTTTGAAATGTGTCCAGAAACCAATCGGCAGCCAATGTAGTCCACGGAGTGCTGGGGAAATATGGGCATGCCTTGGGAAGCCCATGACTGCTCGCGCAGCTGCATTCTGCATGATTTGCAGTTTCCAAACACTCTTCAAAGGTAGTCCCATGTAGAGAGCATTGCAGTATTATTGGGGCCAGGGCTTCTTTCACATCAACATGTGTAACATTGGGCAGGGCTTTTATTTTTACCCTTCCCACAAAGACCCATGAAAAAATATTATTAAAAAGTAATATTCTATAATAGAAAAGAATTAGAATAGAATTCTTTATTGCCAAGTGTGATTGGCCACACAAGGAATTTGTCTTTGTTGCATATGCTCTCAGTGTGCATAAAAGAAAGGATACACTTCTCAAGAATCAAGAAAAACAAATTCCCCTTTGTTATTTATCCAACTCTGTTTGATCTAGCAACATATTCTCAAGAAGGGGTGCACCACAATTTGCATCTTTCAGGGCTAGTAAAGTAGACCCAACTAACTCTGGGGTTAGCAGTTAGGCAGAACTAATAATGGTGTAGAAATCCAGTATCACAATATGAAACCAATTACACTCCCTTCCCCCAACTCCTAAAAAAGCCAGGAGATGGAAAGATGAAAACAAAAGTTAGGTTGGTAGTTCCTGAGACTGGCGGAAACGTTTCTCATCTATTTAAATCAGGGTAATTTTTGTTCGTCTCAATGGGACCAGCTCCAAATAAATCTGAAAGTAGTGAATGCATCCAGAAAAATCCAGGTTTGTAATAAACACCTCCCTATTATATAAAACATCCCAATATCAATACATTGAAGTATTTTTCTCTTTCTGTGTTCAGACATTTTAAAATATTTACAAGTTGAAATCTTCAGAGATAAAAAATGGCCATTAAATTTTACCTTTTCTGTTATGAATTTCATCCAAATTCTCAGTGTCAGAAGTGCTTAACTGCTGCCACCTTGCTGAGATTTTACAACATACTTGATTCTGTACCTGATGTCTGAACACACTGAGTTATAAAATTGGCATCCATTGTACTATATGCCAAGCATTTAAAATTGCTTAAGTACTGCTGTAACATAAAGATGCCAATATATGTCTTGAAATGCAAAGCAGAATGTAAACATAAATATATATAAATGCCATGTAAAATATAACATGGTTATAGGTTTCCTCTAAAACTCTACTATAGTTATTGGCCTTTGATTTATCACCCTCTTTTGAGCCTTCACAATGGGAGAAGCTTCCATCCTTAAAATGATGAATCTTCGTCTTTGTTTTCATCTTGGCATTTATAAATCAGAGGAGCAACATGATTTCAAGACACTTCTTCGATTAGTTTCTCAGCAACATGTAACTGTATTCACACAGCTGTCTGGAGAGCGCAGTTCCATAAAATGTAGCTTTTGTCAAGAGAGAAGAAAAGGAAATTTTATTAGTGGGCTGGCCAGGATGTTCCCACAAGTAGCGTCTTCTTCTCTGCTTTATATCATTGCTTAGATCTCTGTCTGCCCCTGTGTCCTTACCCCACCCTCAACCCTTCTCTCTGAAACAAATATTCCGTCCTCTTTTTGTTTAACTATGTTTAGCTAACTAAAGTAATTATGTGGATGGATTGAAGTAGAAATTCTTATTGAGCTTCATTCCTTCATTATGATAAACAGATGTGATCCTTCCATAAAATTTTGCAGTTCCTTAGCATTGTTCTTCTATGTTTGTTAACTAGCCAATTGGAAGACGAACTTTCATAATTTTTAAACATAGAAATAATCCTTCCACTATGTTGCCATTTTTTCACGCTATTTGAGATGGACCTGAATTGCTACCAAAGAAAGAAATAAGCTTAAACCTGTCAGTTTCTGCATATCTCTAAATTTACTGACTACAGTGTTCCCTCGATTTCCGCGGGGGATGCGTTCCGAGACCGCACGCGAAAGTCAAATTTCCGCGAAGTAGAGATGCGGAAGTAAATACACCATTTTTGGCTATGGACAATATCACAAGCTATCCCTTAACACTTTAAACCCTTAAATTACCATTTCCCATTCCCTTAACAACCATTTACTCACCATTATTACTGGTACTCACCATTGAATAAGACACTTAGTGATCCTGATATTTATCAACATAATTATTTATTAACAATAATTATTTTTTTGTTATTTATTTGCAAAAATTATTAGTTTGGCAATGACATATGACGTCAGCGGGTGGGGAAAACCATGGTATAGGAAAAAACCCGTGAAGTATTTTTTAATTAATATTTTTTTGAAAAACCGTGGTATAGGCTATTCGCAAAGTTCGAACCCGCAAAAATCGAGGGAACACTGTATATCTTACATTTAACTGGGCTTTATGGACTAATATAGATACTTATGTTGGATACAGGTTTGCTTGAATAACAGACCAGCTCATGTTAGAGTGAGTATGGCTGCAATTTAATAGATAGGAGATCAAAGATTGTCCTGGTCATTTTCCTGTTCCTTGATGTCTTACATGAGGCACATGGAAAGATGATCCCATTGTGAGACCACTTTCTGAGATCAAAGAAATGCCTGTTAATAGTTATCTAAACAAATATAGGAAATACATGGCCCACCAAACATTGTAGGACTCTAGTTTCTCTCAACTCCAGCCAGTAAAACCAATAATCAAATTTAATGGAAGATGAAATATAATGACCTCTCGGAAGTCATCATCTATTCTCTCTGCTCTGCTCTCTGGAAAATACATTTCCAATTAGTATTTTGCCAACTTAATCTTATTCTAAGAATTTTTCTTGTCCCAAATTGTCAATTGCACTGATACCTTTAGTCTGTGGGAAATTAATATGCATTTATATATATAGTATATTTCTCTTTCAATAATTATTTTGAATGGACAACTTGCAAATAATAACTACAGTATATATTCCTTGGCAGTAAGTTATATTGAATTCTATGGAACATATTTCTGAATAAACATATGTGGGATTAAGTTAGTTGATTTCAGCTATTGTTTGTTTCAACCTTCAAAGTACAAGATGTCTTGTAAAATCCAGTTTTTTAAAAGTGTGATCTCCTACATATTCCATACTAGAATATCTAATTGTACCTCTAACTTATTTCACTATTGTCTCTGTGTTGCTATGCAGCTGACAGTGCTAATTACTGCACTTGTAGGCATGAACTTAATTAAGCTAATCAGCCCACCATGAAGCTGAGAGGTATACTTTACTGTCATAGTTGGTTGATAACATGTAAATTGGCACTTTCTTTTCATTGCTCTTACGGTGCTAACACGTCGTTTCTATTATCTCTTTCCTCAGTTCTTTGTAGTATTAGTGTTCACAACAAGAAGTACAAAAAGACACAAAGGAGCTTTTATCAAAATGCCAGATCTTCTTGCTTGTGTTTTCAATCAAAATATGGACGATCTTAAGAAACAAAAATTAGATTAGATTAGATTAGATTAGATTTATTGGATTTATATGCTGTCCCTCTCCGCAGACTAGGGGCGGCTGACAACAATGGCAAAAACAGTACATAGTGACAAATCCAATACCCACCAATCCAATTACAATTTTAAGAAATTCATAAAACAATCCCAATATATATAAAAAACAAGCACACAATCAATCAAACACCAAAACAACATGGGCAAGGGGGAGATGTTTCAGTTCCCCCATGCCTGACGGCAGAGGTGGGTTTTAAGGAGTTTACGAAAGGCAAGAAGGGTGGGGGCAATCCTAATCTCAGGGGGAGGCTGGTTCCAGAGGGTCGGAGCCCCCACAGAGAAGGCTCTTCCCCTGGGTCCCGCCAGACGACATTGTTTAGTCGACGGGACCCGAAGAAGGCCGACTCTGTGGGACCTAACCGGTCGCTGGGATTCATGCGGCAGAAGGCAGTCCCGAAGATATTCTGGTCCGGTGCCATGAAGGGCTTTATAGGTCATAAATATTGAATTGTGACCGGAAACTGATCGGCAACCAATGCAGACTGTGGAGTGATGGAGTAATATGGGCATACTTATAGAAGCCCATAATTGCTCTCGCAGCTGCATTCTGCACGATCTGAAGTTTCCGAACACTTTTCAAAGGTAGCCCCATGTAGAGAGCGTTACAGTAGTCGAACCTCGATGTGATGAAGGAAGAAATAGAGAAGGATGAAGAAACAGAAGACATTGGCAATAGAAGAGTTATTGTATAATTGGACAATCAGCTGCTTGTACCTTTCACCAGTGATGGGCTCCTATGGATATGGTCAGGTACACAGAACTGGTAGAATTTTTTTTTTCATTTTTTCCCTTCTGGGCTCTGGGTATATTTTTCCCATTGCAGTAAATGAAGTTGAATGTGTATAATTTTAGAAGAGCTCTGTGTCTCTCTCTGTGTGTTTGTGTATACACTTTATATAGTAGATAATGTATATTTTTGTCTGTCTGTAACATGTATGTACACATATGGCATATATACATAGAATTAAATAGTATATTTTGAATGTTCAGTAATAGTAAATAGATAAGGAAATTGCACCCTAACCCTAACCCACACCCTTGACGTGACTGACGACAAGTTGGCCACCTTTAAGCCAGTCACATGACCTTTAAGCCACCCCGGTTATATGATCATCAAGACACTCCCACCTGGTCACATGGCCAGCAAGCCACACCCACAAAATAAGCCACACGCGGCCCTTCGCGGCCTTTCATTACTACCTTGGTATAATGTCTACCACATTTAATGATGGGGAATAATGATATTTATAGTCCAGAAATATCTGGTTAACATAGAGAGATGTTGACATAAATATAGGTTAACAATAGACATTGGGTGCCAACTTTGTGAAATACCCCTTTATGAAATGCGTGTTGGGTTAACTTTTCTCTGATTTTAAAAGAAAAAGTCACATTTATTTTGCAGAACACAGTGCCTCCCCAAAATACAGCATGCAATTTTGCATTGTTACAAACCACACACACATTATCTATAAAAGCAAAAGTAGGAAGGGATATTGAATAGGTCAGCCTAGTTTTCTTTCTGATATACCCTTGAACAGGAAATTGGTAGTTGATTATTCCCCCAGCTAATAGACAAAACTAAAATGTGCTTCTGTTCTGCTTTCCTGGTCCAGGACAACCATCAATCAGGGCTCAGCAGTCTGTCTGGCAGGGAGCAACCAAGGCAAGTTCCTGCAGTCGTTGCTTCTCTGGCCAAATCAGCCCCTTCCTTGTCATGATAGTCTCCTGGGAAGCAGGCCCAGTGCAGCAGGAAATGGCTTCAGCTTTGATTCCGCTGAAAATGTGAAAGAAAATTGCACTCTGTGATGCAAACTCTGGAAACTGCAGGCATAATGACCTTTCTAGATTGGCAAGACCAGAATAATGACAAAATGAGGCTTTAGACTCCCGTTTTTGTTTTTGTTTTAGTTGAAGCTAGTGATGCAGTGTTCCCTCGATTTTCACGGGTTCGAACTTCGCAAAAAGTCTATACCACGGTTTTTCAAAAATATTAATTAAAAAATACTTCGCAGTTTTTTCCCCTATATTTTGGTTTTTTTCTGCCCGATGACGTCATATGTCATCGCCAAACATTCGTCCACCTTTAATAAATATTTTTTTTAATAAAGTTTAATAAATAAACATGGTGAGTAATAATCTAAATGGTTGCTAAGGGAATGGGAAATTGTAATTTATGGGTTTAAAGTGTTAAGGGAAGGCTTGTGATACTATTCATAGCCAAAAATAGTGTATTTACTTCCGCATCTCTACTTCGCGGAAATTCAACTTTCGCGGGCGGTCTCGGAACACATCCCCCGCGAAAAGTGAGGGAACACTGTATTAGCAATTTAGCTGAAAAGATTTCCTCCAAGTCTGTATTCCAGCTAATATTCCTTCATTTACGACTTCCAGAAGTTATAATTCCCACATACTTGGATTGGATTAGGTCTAGTCGATCGTTCCAACAAAAAAAGTGGGAGTGGCTTAAAGAAAATCAATTTAAAAGCTTAAATTAATCTTCAACAGTGTATCTTTCACATAGTTTGCAGTATGGTTCTTAGTCTTCCTAATCTGCAAGGCCAGCAGCTGGGAATTTGGGGGACTGTAATGTTAAATTGTATGAAAGATAGCATGTCGGGAAAGGCTAGTTCGGTTCAGCTTTATTACTGTACAAGCTGTAATGGCCAGCCAAAATTTTTACTGCCAAGCTGTGGGTGTGGTTTATTTTGTGGGTGTGGCTTAATGGTCATGTGACTGGGTAGGAGTGGCTTGCCAGCCATGTGATCGGGTGGGAGTGGCTTGAACTATCATCATCGTTCAAGTGAACTGTTAAGTCCTCGACTTACAACCTTACCAATGTCACTCGCTGGGATGGCAATTTGCTTCGCATTTCCTGCACTCTCCTTCTTGGGTCGCCCTCCCTCCTCAGACTGGGTAGCTAGGTAAACAGGTGCTGCCAGAAGCATAAATGCTGCCAGCACCACTTCCACCCATGCCTTCAGCTGTCACCTCAGGCAGGAGGTGCCTGCGTGAGGCTGGAGGGGATCCGGGCAGGAGAGAGGAAAGCTCGTCTGAGGCCAGGAAGGAGGAAAGAGGAAAAAAGCAAGGAGCCCAGACGCAGCAGCATCAGCAGGAAAAAAAAGGAGAGCCAAGCCGAGACCAGTAATCCAGGAAGTGACAGCCTCCGATCAGCTGGAGCTGCGCAGGCATCTTCATTTCCACCAGTGGAACTCCGTTCCACCCGGTCCTGCCTGCTCCCCACTCCTGTGTACAAGCATTCACCAAAGTCCTATAAACAGTATAAAACAATATTTTATACAACTCTAAAATTATAAAGCACCAAGGAATTATAAAACCAAAGTAAAAAGCAAAATAAATATGTGTCATATGAAAAAGAGTTTAGATTCTGAAAAGAGTATATTTTCCATGAAAAAGAAATAAGATGTTAATAATAGCAAATAAGTGTCCCAGTATTAAGAGCCAACTTAAGAACCCCAGAAATAGATGTATGTTAAGAAATGCCATAAACCATAACTTTCCATGAAATTAGAAATATAAGTCGTTGAACTTCCGGTGGTGATGTCAGCACGAACTGGATCGAAGGAACAGGGCTCCATTCCTGAAGTCTGATTTTCCTAGCCTGAAAGCCTTAAAAAGGCACTATCAGCCACAGAGAGGCAGCTAGAAAAAAGGTGAACCTCCAAGGATCTTGGGGAGGAAAGCAATCTTCTCAAAGGTTCAGGAGAACCCTCTGGATTCTGGCTGGAAAGAATCCATCCATTTTGGTAGGTTCAAAGTGACAGCCAAGGAGAAAGATGCAAAGATCAACCACCACCAACAACAACAACAAAAACACATTTGTACGAGAAGAGACTCCAAAAAAGAAGGTACACTAAATGGATCAAATGGTGGAGTTGAATTAGTTTGACTCTAAAATCTGAGGCAGAGAGATTGCCAGAAAGCGGCGGCAAATCGGAGGAGAAAAGAGCAGAAAAAATTTGGTAAGAAGTGACAGCGCAAAGAAACAAAAATAGCAAATAAGGAGAGAAGAGAAACTCCAGTCGGATATACTTGATGACTTGGTGCATTGGTGATTATAATCTTTATTTACTCCCTCAACTACATTTATAAAGCTTTCCAAAGCTTTTCTTGAGAGGTTTTTAAGTGCTGAACTGTTGAAGTGTTTTGACAGAATGGTGATTTGGTGGTGCAGCAGATTTACCGGCTGATCAGACAGATAGAGACAGAAAGTAATAGAAGGGGTTACTAGATACATTACAATTGGATAACTTGGACATTTTGATAGAAGAGACAAACTTTTAAAATTGGAGAGAACTAAAGGACTGTTATAATTTTGCGACTCCAAAATCCTACAATTTGGAAATGTAAAAGAACAGCGGTGTCATAAAGATGATGCAAGATTGAAGGAAGATTGTATAGAGCGACGAAAGAACAGCAACTCTGCTAAAAGACAGTAGATAATAAATAGCAAAAATAATATAAGAAAATTAAGAGAAAGAGATGATTGTGAAAGTTGAAATACATTGAGTTTATAAATATTTAAAATAGAAGAACTGGATATTTATATTAAGAAATTTATAGAATTTATATTTGTATAAAATCATAGTGATATAATTGGATATTTTTGAGTGAAACCTTAATTGGTTGATATATTTGCGTGTGTGTGTGTGTGTGTAACATATTTTTCTGATACTGAAAAGAAAGGTAGCCACACCCTTACTGGGATTTGAACCTGGGGCCTCTGTGTGTGTGTGTGTGTGTGTGTGTGTGTGTGTGTGTGTGTGTATATATATATATATATATATATATATATATATATATATATATATATATATATATATATGTCACTTGTTTATTTGCTGAATTTGAAAATTAAGGGAGACTAGGATAGATCTATTTCGGCCTTATTTTGGCCTCATCAGCTAGCCATACCCTCACACTGGGACTTGAACCTGCAACCTTGCCTTGTAAGGCAGAGAATTAACCTCTAGGCTACAGTATCCAATCCCTTCAACTCTGCACCAGAGAAGGGTTACATATTTTTGTGTCGAATCACCCTGGTGTATTGAAGGAATATCACAGCTCCTTTTTTTTGTCTCTCGGCCCAACCCAGGGCCATTTCCAAGGCAGTTAATTTTATTGATAGCCGACAATTCTATCTGTATGTGTCACTTGTTTTTTTTGCTGAATTTGAAAATTAAGGGAGACTAGGATAGATCTATTTCGGCCTTATTTTGGCCTCATCAGCTAGCCATACCCTCACTGGGACTTGAACCTGCAACCTTTGCCTTGTAAGGCAGAAAATTAACCTCTAGGCCAGAGGTCCCCAACCGCCGGTCCGCGGACCGGGACCGGGCCGTTGGGGTTTTCCAGCCGGTCCGCGGCGTCGGAGACCCAAAGCCCATGTGGAGGAAGACGGAGCCAAGCGGGGCCACCCGGAGACCTTTTCCCGTCTTCTTCTCCTCGCTCGCTCCCCTCATAGCCAGCAGCCCCGCTCGCGGGGGGATGCCCGTTCGTAGCTACCAGCCCGCCAAGCGTCGAGGGGGCTTCCGAGGCTGAAGGGAAGAGCCGGAATGCCCTTCCCGGGTTTAGATTGCTTGCTGTTGGGGGAAACGGAGGAGGCGGCGGCGGCGGCGGTGGGGCGCGATCGCCTACTTTCTGGAGCGAGGAGAAAAGAACCGCCGCCTCCTCCGTTTTCCCCAACAGCAAGCAATCTAAACCCGGGAAGGGCATTCCGGCTCTTCCCTTCAGCCTCGGAAGCCCCCTCGACGCTTGGCGGGCTGGTAGCTACGAACGGGCATCCCCCCGCGAGCGGGGCTGCTGGCTGTGAGGGGAGCGAGCGAGGAGAAGAAGACGGGAAAAGGTCTCCGGGTGGCCCCGCTTGGCTCCGTCTTCCTCCACGCAGGATGGGCTTTGGGTCTCCGACGCCCTCGCCCGTTCCCTCAGGAGCGATGAGTGGGACGTCTTCTTCTCCTCGCTCGCTCCCCTCATAACCATCCCTCCAGCGTCGAGGGGGCTTCCGAGGCTGAAGGGAAGAGCCGGAATGCCCTTCCCGGGTTTAGATTGCTTGCTGTTGGGGAAAACGGAGGAGGCGGCGGGGGCGGTGGGGCGCGATCGCCTACTTTCTGGAGCGAGGAGAAAAGAACCGCCGCCTCCTCCGTTTTCCCCCAACAGCAAGCAATCTAAACCCGGGAAGGGCATTCCGGCTCTTCCCTTCAGCCTCGGAAGCCCCCTCGACGCTGGAGGGATGGTTATGAGGGGAGCGAGCGAGGAGAAGAAGACGTCCCACTCATCGCTCCTGAGGGAACGGGCGAGGGCGTCGGAGACCCAAAGCCCATCCTGCGTGGAGGAAGACGGAGCCAAGCGGGGCCACCCGGAGACCTTTTCCCGTCTTCTTCTCCTCGCTCGCTCCCCTCATAGCCAGCAGCCCCGCTCGCGGGGGGATGCCCGTTCGTAGCTACCAGCCCGCCAAGCGTCGAGGGGGCTTCCGAGGCTGAAGGGAAGAGCCGGAATGCCCTTCCCGGGTTTAGATTGCTTGCTGTTGGGGAAAACGGAGGAGGCGGCGGCGGCGGTGGGGCGCGATCGCCTACTTTCTGGAGCGAGGAGAAAAGAACCGCCGCCTCCTCCGTTTTCCCCAACAGCAAGCAATCTAAACCCGGGAAGGGCATTCCGGCTCTTCCCTTCAGCCTCGGAAGCCCCCTCGACGCTTGGCGGGCTGGTAGCTACGAACGGGCATCCCCCCGCGAGCGGGGCTGCTGGCTGTGAGGGGAGCGAGCGAGGAGAAGAAGACGGGAAAAGGTCTCCGGGTGGCCCCGCTTGGCTCCGTCTCCCTCCACACAGGATGGGCTTTGGGTCTCCGACGCCCTCGCCCGTTCCCTCAGGAGCGATGAGTGGGACGTCTTCTTCTCCTCGCTCGCTCCCCTCATAACCATCCCTCCAGCGTCGAGGGGGCTTCTGAGGCTGAAGGGAAGCGCCGGAATGCCCTTCCCGCGTTTAGATTGCTTGCCGTTGGGGGAAACGGAGGAGGCGGCGGCGGTGGGGCGCGATCGCCAAGTTTCTGGAGCAGATAGGCTTTGAGTTTTTGGCTGGGGGGGGAGAAGTAGGACCTTCCTAAGTTCCCCCCCCAGTCAAAATCACAAAGCCAGGCAGCCCCCAGCCGCCAAAGGAGCCTCCTCATTCTCCCTGCCCTGTGGAGAAGTGTGGAGGGCTGCGTCACTAAGCTCCACCCCTCCATAACCCCACCCCCATATGACCAAAGCCCCCCCCACCGGGCCGTAGAAAACTCGTCTAACTTAAAGCCGGTCCCTGGTGCTAAAAAGGTTGGGGACCTCTGCTCTAGGCTACACTATCCAATTCCATATATATACTCCAAACTCAACTGCAGAAAATACGACTTCGGCAACAGGGTGATAAATGCCGGGAATGCACTACCTGAATTCTGTTGTTTCTTCCCCAAACCCCCAAAACTTTAACTTTAGATTATGTGCAGTCAACCTCTCCCCATTTCTAAGAGGTGTGTAAGGGGCATGCATAAGTGCACCATTGTCCTATCATCCCTGTCCTATTGTCCTCATTTACCCATACTTTTTGTTGGGCTTGTGTTATGTTTATACAAACAATTACTATCCTGTACATGTTTGACAAATAAATAAATAAAATAAAATAAATAAATAAAAAGTGATTCTCCACATGTCATTTTACCTATAACTCTTAGTTAACTATTTATGGGTTTTAATTGCTGTCATGCAAACTGTGGCAACATTACATGTGATAAATTGTTCTTTATCAGAAGAGAAAATCACAAAGAAAATTTTCATTATGACCTATAAAACATGACAGTAAGGAAAACTGAAAATTTCTCAACTAAACTAGTAATACAGGCAAGTGTGATGGTTTCAACAGAACTTAAGCATCATGGATCACTGCTGACCTCTCCCAATTACTAAGAGGTCAGTAAAGGGTGTGCATAAGTGCACCAATGTGCCTTCCATCCCCTGTCCTAATGTGTCTCTCTTACTAGTATCATGTATATCAACATTGTTATATCCTTTTATACAGGGGTGGGCAGCAGGCAATACGGGGTGGAACACAGTTCCACCAGTGGAAATTTATTTATTTATTTATTTATTGGATTTGTATGCCGCCCCTCTCCGAGGACTCGGGGTGGCTCATAACATAAATGAAGCTGTGTGCCCAGCTTCAACTGACCATCCCCTCTCCCGTCCTCCTCCTCCTCCTTGGAAAGCTGCAGAGAGACCAGCAGCGGCAGGAGTTGCAGGGGGCCCATTTCCTCCCCCCTCTTTTCTCAACAGCTGATTGGCACCCATTCGCCTAGCTACCCAGCCTGAGGCAGGGAGTGACCCAGGAAGGAGAGCGGGGGAAACACGAAGCAAATTGTCACCCCAGAGAGCAACACTGGTGAGATTGTAAGTTGAGGACTTAACAGTTCACTTGAACAATGATGATTGTTCAAGCCACTCCCACCTGGTCACATGACCATCAAACCACACCCACAAAATAAGCCACACCCGCAGTGTGGCAGTAAAAATTTTGGCTGCCCATTACTGATTGTGTACAACCAATACAAAACAAATAAATAAAATAAAATAAAATAAAAAATAAATGGACAGGTTGTCATATAGATAGGATTTTAGTAAATCTCCCTTTAGGAACTGAGGAAGCTAAAACATTAAGCTTCTCTCTGAGAAAGGGTTTTTTGTTGGACAAATACTAAACCTGTTAAACATCTGCCCATTTCCATCTGGAATAAGCTATGTGAGTTCTGGATAATGGCTGACCTCATTCTGAGTTTCTAGAATTCTTGTTTCCTAATGGTTCTTTTAGCCTGAGTGGATTCTAAAAGGAGCAATTGCTGAAATAGCAAGCCATAATGGTTAAAATGCCCCAGAATTGCTTGCTGTTGATTGGACGATTGGAACTGGCCTGTCAGGCCTAATGGCATCAGTCTTGACCATAAAAAGTGACAATTGAAGCAATTGGTGACCATTAGCAGTCATACTCTGGGAGAAAGTATTTCTGAAGACTTTAGGGGTCAACCGTTTTTACAGCTATTATGATGTAAACAACTTAGAAAAATCTGATATATGACTATGGCTTCCAATAAGAGAAATACCCTGCAGGGTTATGCTGAATATAGCAACAGAGATATGGGAACAGCTTGTAAAACTGTTACACAGGGAAACAATAAAAATGAACAAATGCAATGAGCCAGGCATGTGATTCATTAACTGAAACCTGGCTATCATGGATTGAAAATCTAACAAAGCAAGGTATACGAGAAGTCAGTTTAGAAACCCTATACTATTTTAAATATATTTGAACTAGTAGTTTTATTGTATTAGAGGGTGATTATTTACAATATACAGTGTTTTCTCGATTTTCGCGGGTTCGAACTTTGCGAATAGCCTATACCATGGTTTTTCAAAAAATATTAATTAAAAAATATTTCACGGGTTTTTTCCTATACCACGTTTTTTTCCACCCAATGATGTCATATGTTATCGCCAAACTAATAATTTTTGCAAATAAATAACAAAAATAATAATTATTGTTAAAAAATAATTATGTTTATAATTATCAGGATCACTAAGTGTCTTATTCAATGGTGAGTACCAGTAATAATGGTGAGTAAATGGTTGTTAAGGAAATGGGAAAAGATAATTTAGGGGTTTAAAGTGTTAAGGGAAGGCTTGTGATACTGTTCATAGCCAAAAATGGTGTGTTTACTTCCGCATCTCTACTTCGCGGAAATTCGACCTTTGCGGGCGGTCTCGGAACGCATCTCCCGCAGAAATCAAGGAAACACTGTAAATGTAGATTCCTTTTTTCTTCTTCTCTTATTTTCTTTACTTTAGTTTGATTTAATGCATAATTTAAGGATTTCTATATGTGTTTTTATAAATTTTTAGATGTGTTTTTTATTTTTTACTTATTATGTTATAATTAATACTTTTACACACCTTATAGATGACGTTAAACAATGATAAGTTTTTTTTTTCTTTTTTTCCTTTTTAATGTAAAGATGACTTCTTTCTTGAGCGGAGCGACTGTAGCTCCACTGTGTGTTTTATGTTATGTGTGTCATGTCTGTTTATGCAAATTAATAAAAAATATTTTTTTAAAAAATAGAAACCCTAAACTCTTTACGTTGATAAAAACTAGAATTTTTAACTTTATTTTCCCAATAAACAATGGAGGTGTTCATGCATAAAGGGTGATAGGAGGAGGCAAACATCTGCCAAAGAAATTCTGCCAAATCTCATGTCTGGATTAAGCAAACATTGTGCTCAGAAGTTAAAGAAGAGGTCTTTTTATCAGACAAGGAACAGAAAACTGGCTGTTTTCATATTATAACAATGTATTTTTAAATTAGTTTTTAAAAATTTTTAACATTAGATTTGTATTTATATTGTATTGCTGTTATGTTGTGAGCCACGTCTTCAGAGAGGGACGGCATACAAATCTAATAAATTTATTATTATTATTATTATTATTATTATTATTATTATTATTATTATTAATAGGGTTTTTTGCAGCCAAATTGTATTTAATATAAATAGAAATCTATTTGGGCTTGAAGGATCACTTCAAACAACAGCCAATGCCTTAATGGTTGACCATCAGCAACCCAGTCAACAAATAAAAATCCAGACACAAGCAGGCACTACATAAATACTACACACAGAATAGGCCAAAGCGCACATTCTGATCAGAGGTGGGTTTCAGCAGGTTCTGACCAGTTCTGGAGAACCGGTAGCAGAAATTCTGAGTAGTTCGGAGAACTGGTAAATACCACCTCTGACTGGCCCCGCCCACATCCATTCTCTGCCTCCCGAGTCCCAGCCGATTGACCGGAAATGGAGATTTTGCTGTATCCTTCCCCTGGAATGGGGTTGAGAATTGAGATTTTACACTATTCTTCCTCTGGAAGGATTGGGAATGGAGATTTCACAGTATCATTTCTCTGCCATGCCCACCAAGCCACATTAAGCCACACCCACGAAGCCATGCTCACAGAACCGGTAGTAAAAACATTTTAATTGTCTTCTGCCACACAAATCCCAGAGACCGATTAGGTCCCACAGAGTTGGCCTTCTCCAGGTCCCGTCGACTAAACAATGTCATCTGGCAGGCCCCAGGAGAAGAGCCTTCTCTGTGGCGACCCTGGCCCTCTGGAAACAACTCCCCCTGGAGATCAGAACTGTTGGCAGTAAAACCGGCCTCTGATAATGTGAGGATTCTCCCACATCAACCCCCACAGTCCTTGGAGCAGGAGCTGGCCCAGAGCCAACCACAACACCAGCCATGCTCTGAGTTTCTTGAATGCATCTGGTTTCGACACTTGGTATCCAGAGCAAACTTCAACAACCCCACAGTGATGATGACACCTTGCAATGGCAATCACATAAAGAGCATGATTATGTCTGTTGCAAGCACTTTGTGTACATATGGTAGGGTGGAATTTCTTGGCCTAGACCTATTACCTTATTGCTGCTTTTTATGAGGACAGAAGATGACTATGAGCTTAGGTTTAGAAAAGTTCACTCCAATTCAGTCAGTATAATTTTTATAACATTTCCACATGTCATTCAGTGCACATCCTCAGGCCTGGTTCTATCATATGGCACGAAATTGCTTCTGTTGAAAATAATAATTGCTAGCATGGAGCCCAATTGAATTTTTGGGAAGGAAAAAACAGAGTTGAATCAATTGTTTTCATGAATGGGCTCAATTATTATTGTGCCCAGGGGTGCCTTCTAACTTATCTCACTGCCAGTTCACTTCCTCATGAGCTGCATGACCTTGTAGCAAAAAATCCCCCCCAAAAAGCTGAAAACAAAATGCCAATGCATGAGCGGTGCCAGAAACTGGACCTCTCTGCATGCACAGAAGAAAAAACAACTGGAAAAAATCCCACCCCCCAAAAAAAAATTAGGAAAAAAAAAAGACGGCACTGGACCAGATTACTTACCCTCTTTTGCCTCATACATCCCAGCGGTTGGTCAGGCCCCACAGAGTCGGCCTTCTCCAGGTCCCATCAGCCAGGCAATGTCGTCTGGCAGGGCCTAGGGGAAGAGCCTTCTCTGTGGCAGCCCTATGGAATGAGCTCCCCTCAGAGATCCGCAATGCCCCCACTCTCCCTGTCTTCTGTAAAGTTTTAAAAACCCATCTCTGCCAGCAGGTTTGGGGCCACTGAAATTTAAATATCTTGCCCCAGCCAATGAATGACTGTATAATGTATGATGTGTGAATGTGTTTGTTTACCTTTTAACTATAAGGATTTTTAGATTATAATTTTACTTAGATTTCTAATATGTTTATGTTACTTTTGTTGTAAGCCGCCCTGAGTTTCAGGAGAAGAACGAAATAAAAATCAAATGAATGAATGAATGAATGAATGAATGAATGAATGAATGAATGAATGAATGAATGAAGTACAGAAACCGCTTTAATTGCACTGATGGATGATCTCTGGCAGGCCCAGGATAGAGGTCACTCCTCTATCCTGGTGCTACTTGATCTCTCAAACAATGTCGGTTGGCGGGACCTCGGGGAAGAGCCTTCTCTGTGGCGGCTTCAACCAACTGCCTCCAGAGATCTGGATTATCTCCACCCTACCAGTCTTCCAGAAAGCTGTTAAGACCTGGCTTTTCCAGCAGGCCTGTAATTAGGCTAATTGCAAGTATGTATGTTTTTTATATTACTGTTATTACTGAACTTTACTATTAAATTTTAACTGTTTATTGTTGTATTTATTCCGATTGTTAGCTGCTTTGTACCAGGGAAGAGTTTGTTTGCATATAAATACAATAAATTGATGGATGGATGGAGATAGATAGATGGATGGATGGATGGATGGATGGATGGATGGATGGATAGATAGATAGATAGATAGATAGATAGATAGATAGATAGATAGATAGATAGATAGATAGATAGATAGGGTTGGCAGCAGCATTTGCTCTGCAATTTTACATTCTTCTTAGTGGTACCTCCTCCAAATCTAGGACAGACAGCATTTGGAAAAGTGCCTTGAGAACAAGGGTCTAATTGGAAGTTATGGTCTACTTAACAGTAGGTTTCTGCGGTTAGTTCTGATCTCTACCAGCTGTGTTTGGTTTAGATTGCTCTCCTTCCATCATATGGAAGAACACCATTAACACTAAAATTTCAGGGCTGTAAAAAATCTAGACCTCCATTAAATGGCCAAGAGTTAATTTTTAAAAATCTCTTTAATGCCATCTGATGGTCATCTGGATTTGTGCATCCCTGATGCATATGTGTAGGATGCTGTAGTATGTTTTTAAATGTTCGACTTTTAAATGTTTAGCTTTTAAAAAATATTTTAAATTAATTATTCAGTTAATTGGATTTAGAAGTGTTTTATATATTGTGTTTTTATTGAAATGTTGGAAGCTGCCCCGAGTCCATGGAGAGGGGCAGGATATAAATCCAATTAATAAATATGGGCAGACGGGGTAGAATCTTTCAGTAGGAATGTGGTCTTTTGGGGGTGGGCTATAAGTACATGCTGAAGAACCCAGAGACAAGGCTTATGCATATCTCAAATGAGTTAAAGAATGCAGAGTAATTTATTAACTACTTTTCATATTCTACTGTTCTCCCCCCTCCTCGGTTTTGAAAAGTAAAGATTTACAACCGGGAACAAAGGCTCACGTTCACTCAAGTGAAGACCCAGAGGGAGAGGCTCAGAAGTATGCCTTTAACTCTGTGAACCTGAGCATGGCCTGGTCTCCCACACCCGCCAGAGCTTTCACGCTGGAAATTCTATGGCATAAAAACTGCAGCCCACAGGACTTTGCCAGACAAACAATCTGCCGGGCATAAGATCTTGGCTAGGAGCCACTTACTATCATTAAGATCCGAGGGTTTTTTAAAGTTCATGGAGGAGGGGGAAACTTCATTTTTTATTATTATCATTATTATTTCTTCCAAGGCTAGCCTCCACACCCACATCTTCAATGGAATGTGTTAATAATTTGCTCTGTGGAGATGAAAGACTCTTTGAAAGTAGCCAGCATAAACACATCTCAATCTTTTCAAAGGTCTTTGTCCATTGGCAACAGAATTGCGGTTTCTATACAGTGGCTTAAACAGGGGCAGGTCTGACATTTGGGGAGTCTCCTGCTCTCTATGTTTAAAATCACAAATCTTAGCAAAAAATAAAACTAAGGAATACATATATTATACAGTCCATATATATATTATACAGTCCCCCCTCCAAATAAAAGTATTTTAAACATCAAACATAAAGTGACCAGATTTTAACATTGGTAAAGAGGGACACCATTGACGGGGGGTATCCTTGATTAAAATTTGGACTATATGGAGCAAAAAAAAAAATTCTTTCTTTTTTTTTCTCTCTCTCTCTCTCTTCCTCCCTCTTTCTTTCTTTCTTTCTCTCCTTTCCTTGCTTCTTCTCTCTTTTCTCCTCTCTCTCTCTCTCTCCCCACTTCCATTCCTTTTGCTCTCTTTATCTCTCTCTCTTCCTCTCCCCCATCGTTTCAGTGAGGCCGGGCTCAGCAAAGGGTCAAAATCAAGAGTCCGTTTTAAGGTAGCGCCATATGCCATAGCTGAGGGGGGGGCGAAGGAAGAAGGGGAGGAGGTGGGAAAAAGGAGAAGGAGCTCAGCAACTAAGCCGCCCAGGCCTTTCACACCGAAGAAGCCAGCCAGAAGGACTGACATGGGAGGCAGAGGAAGAGTACTTCACAAGAAGAGTCCTCCACTCCTCCTCACACAACAAATTACCCTACTCCTCCAGACTTCAATTACTATGTTTAGAAAATTTACAGCTACGCCGCCTCCGAACTGATTTAACTGATGTTCAAAAAATCATACATCACAATGTACTCCCTGTTAGCGACTACTTCAACTTTAACAACAACAACACAAGAGCACACAATAGATACAAACTAAATGTACATCGCTCCAAACTAGACTGCAGAAAATACAATTTCAGCAATAGAGTGGTCAACGCCTGGAATTCACTATCAGACTCTGTTGTTTCTTCCCCCAATCCCAAAATCTTCAACCTTACATTATCTACAATAGACCTCTCCCCTTTTCTAAGAGGTCTGTAAGGGGCGTGCATAAGTGCACCTTTGTGCCTATGTTCCTGTCCAAATGTCTTTTTATCTTTTCTATCTCTACTTTATACTTATATTATGTTAAACATACTACAATACAATACTATATTTGTATGACAAAATAACTAACTAAGTAACTAACTAACTAAATAACTAACTGAATGAATGAATGGATGAATGAACGAACGAACGAACAAACAAACAAACAAACAAACAAATAAATGGAGAACTTCCCAAGCTGCCAAGGTTTGTCAACCTTGGTGCCAGTCGGCACCACTGTGCGCTGCTTCAGCTTTCTCCTACCAGACACTGGCTCCACCTGCTACTTCAGGGAGTGGCCTGGAGCTTTGAGTGCAGCTCAACTGGATTTGTAGGCTCTGCCCACAGCAAATCTACCCGGATTGTATCCAGGAGAGTGTCTAGGCCAGTGGGAGCAGCTTGACAGGAAGCTACCCGGCCTGGAGCCGCCGATGAAGACCGATGACTGTGGCGGTGACCATTGCACCAGCTACCTCTGCATAGCAGTTGATCTTTTAAAAATTTGGGACATTTTTGAAACACTTTGGGACGCATGATAAATTATTAAAAAGCGGGACTGTGCCGCCAAAAGTGGGACGTCTTGTCACCTTAGAAAGTATTAAATGATGATGATGATAATTTTCCTCTGGATCAAAAAACTAGTGAGCCCTCTGTCTTACTGGAAGGACTGAGACCGTTAGATAGGTCAGATTTTGGAGAAATCGGCACAGATCTGGTAGAATGGTACTTTTTTTTTTCATTTTTGTAGGCTTTCTTAATCACGATTGTGATCTTTCATTTTTGGGATGCAAAAGTAACTTCACCGCACAATAAAATTTACTAGCATAAAACAATGTTTAAAGATGCTGTCTAACTTGCCAAGCAACAGATATTGTGACTTTTATAGAATTTGGTGACGTATTATTGGCTAATATTGCATCATCTTGGTACGTGTGGTGGTTTTCTAATGGTCACCAATACTGACAATGTAATCTAGGGCGTAAGTTGCATCATGCATTTTATAAACCTTACTTGTTGGTTGCTTATATCATGGAAATTAGAGCCAATATACATTTTTAAATGTTATTTTCGTTTTTAGCACACAAAACTATGCAAGAACAGTTGTTTGCATGCTCACAACTTTTTACCTGTAGAACAGTATAATCCATCTTATTTCTAATTCCTTACTCTAGTCATCCAAATTCTTATTTTCAGATTTTCAGCATGAACCTGGAAAGAGTAGAAGTTATAATCAAACTTAATTGATAAAAGCTTGGAGAAGGCTGATCTTCATGTACCAATAACAATTCTCCAGAGTTTGTTTGTTTGTTTGGTTTGGTTTGTCCAATACACAAATACACAATGAAGGTTATAGAGGATATACTCAAGTAAAATGTATTAAAGAAAGAATAGAAGAGAAAATAGAGGCATAAAATATATCTATGAGAGAATAGCAGAAAAGATATAGGGATAGAAGAGAAGATATAGGAGATATAGGAGAGACTATAGGACAGGGGACGGAAGGCACACTAGTGCACTTACTGACCTCTTAGGAATCTGGAGAGGTCAACTGTGGGTTCCAGGCAAAGGTCCTTCCCAAATTTATCAGTGATAGGAAGAGAAGCTTAGACCATCTGCCTACTTCGTATTTACTGTCACAGTGATCTACAGATCTTTCCTACAGGAAAATCTATTCCTTTCATTTTGTCATTGTCACCTGCAGTTTTTTCTACCTCAGTAAACAAGGTGATGGTAGATAAATAATAGTCAACAGTTTGGAATAAATCCAAGTTAAACTTTGCTCTGTGTAAAATGTTCTATAGAGATAAGACTCTTTTCTAATCTGTCATAACTTGTCAGGAGCTATGTAAGAATATCAGCCAAGGGAAAGCATGGCCTTTAGAACGAAAGGCCTGTATTAGCCTTATACCAGTGTTTCCCAACTTTGGCAACTTGAAGACATTTGGACTTCAACTCCCAGAATTCCCCAGCCAGCAAATGCTGGCTGGGGAATTCTGGGAGTTGAAGTCCAGATATCTCCAAGTTGCCAAGGTTGGGAAACACTGCTTTATACTATATTGACTAAATTCTATTAAACAGAGAACAAATGGAACTTCCAACTTCTCATATTTTTTGCTTAGACCTCCTTTTGATTGTTTGATTATCTATTTATATTGTCAATATTTTAAAAACTTAGGAAGAGTCTAACTCAAAGCTTTCAATGCTGTCCTTGGATATAGGCACTCTATGTTTACTTCTTTCTTTTCTTTTTAGTCTGTGGTGGGTTCCTCCCGGTTCAGATCGGATTGCCCTAACCAATAGCAACCCGCTGGTAACATTACCATGGCGACGCCGACCCGGTTTGGTTGGTGCCAGTCCATGGATGCCGCCATATTTTGGAGGGATTTTCCCCCCGAATTTTTTACCATTTGGCAGTTGTTTCCTCTGCTGCTGCTGCTTGAAAAAGGGCCCTTCCACCTGCACCCGTGTTTATACTTACCTTTATTCCTTCGCCCAAAGCCCAGCTGATCAGGTCCTCAGCTTTGTTTCGGGCTGATTATATTTATTGAGCATGTGTGGAAGCAGAATTGCATGAGGGGTTGCGCCCTTGTACACTTACACCTAGACACTATATAATATATAGTGCTCCCCGTCCCCCACCTGGTGGTTATTAACTTTTAATAAAATAATTTTTCTGAGTAAATTGCTTTTCGCATTCCATGTATTTGAATGGCCACCTCCAGTGTGGGCCCTTTCATGAGAAATAAGATCTTTGCTCCAGTTAGTTTTTTCCAGACTCCATGCAATTATATGGTCTTTCCCCCGTGTGCATCCTTTCATGATGGATAAGCTTTGTGCTTCAATAAAAGCTTTTTATCCAAGCATTTATACCATCTCTGCCTTGAGAATTTTCTCATGTAATTTAAGGGGTCTTTTCTGAGCAAAACAGTTTTCGCATTCTGTACATTGAAATGGTTTCTCCCCTGTATGGATTCTTTCAGTATTAATAACCAGAGTACCTCCGGAACCGCCTGCTACCGCACGAATCCCAGCGACTGATAAGGTCCCACAGAGTTGGCCTTCTCCAGGTTCTGTCGACCAAACAATGTCATTTGGCGGGCCCCAGAGGAAGAGCCTTCTCTGTGGCAGCCGGCCCTCTGGAATCACCTCCCCCCGGAGATTAGAACTGCCCCCACACTCCTTGTCTTTCGTAAATTACTCAAGACCCATCTATACCGCCAGGCATGGGGGAGTTGAGACACCTTTCCCCCAGGCTTTTTTATATTTATGTTTGGGTACGTATATGTTGTTTGCTTTTAAAAAATATGATAGAGTTTTATGTGCTTTTTAATATTAGATTTATTATCGCTGGAATATTGTTTTTATTATTGTGAGTCGCCCCGAGTCTTCGGAGAGGGGCGGCATACAAATCTAATAAATTGAATTGAATTGAATTGAATAAGAGTGCTTTTAACAGTAAATGCCGTATGCATTTATGTGGTCTCTCCTCATTGTGGGTCCTCTTATGATGAACAAGATTTATGATGCAAACCAGTGGCGAAGGTTTAACAGAGTTGGCAGGGACCTTGTAGGTCATCTAGTCCAACCCCCTGCTCAAGCAGGAGACTCTACATCTGCCTCTATTTAGGATTGAACTCACAAGCTCCTAATTGTGAGACAAGAGCTCTACCTCTAGGCCACAGCAGCCAAATTAAGTAAGGTAAGTGGAACCCAGACCTGATGCAAATGCTTTAAGGCCTACTCTTGGATGTCTCTGTATTAAGCAATACCCCAATCAAGGAGCTACTAACTCAGACAAACAAATAGTAAACAACAGCCTAATCAAGGAAATATCAAGAACAATCCCACCAACAATAACAGAGCAAATCACATAAACAGAGAGCAAATGCCTTCCAGCACTACCCTAGTTGGTGTTCTGTCGAGCTCTCTGGCAGAATCCTCCCAAAAATTCACAGATACAAATTTCAGACACACACACGTTTGAAAATTCAAAACAATGTTCTTTATACCGAAAATTCAAATAAACTAAGCCCTCTTTTTGTATAGCAAAGAGCACTCATCTCCAAACAAACTGGTAATTTGTACAAGTCCTTATCAGTTCTGAGATACTTAGCTTGCAGCTGTGAGGCAATTCACAGTCCTTCTTCTTTCACAAAGTGAAACACACTTTGCTCTGGTTTAGTTTTAAAGCGGGGAAAAATCAGCACACAACTGTCGAAGTCAGCAAGGCAGGCACGAAACACAATGATCAGATAATCCTCCACAATGGCCAAACCCACAGGCTGCTATTTATAGCAGCCTCACTAATTACCACAGCCCCATCCAACCACAGGTGGCCTCATTTTCTTTGATAATAATCTCTCAGTTGTTGCTGCCTATGCATCGCTCTCCGCATGCGTGGCTGTATCATTAACTCTTGTTCCGAATCCAAGGAGGAGCTAGATAATTGATCTCCTTCTGAGCTGTCTGCCACACTCTCCTCCTCCCTGTCACTCATGTCTTCTTGGTCAGAGGAGCCTTCATCATCAGATTCCACCGGGAGCAAAACAGGCCTGCGGCATCTGGATGTCTCCCCCACATCCACAGTCCTTGGGGCAGGAGCTGGGGCAGAGCTAACCACAACAGTTGGGAAATAAAATATCTACGAGAAAACAGCCAAACACCATGGACGCTTAGAAATTTAAGAGTCTTTTCTTGACAATATCTTATGGAACAATTGTGTGGTTCTTATATACCTGTATTAAATACCAACCCTCTCCAAAGCCTTTTTATGTCTTTCTAGACAATTTCTTAGTAAAAGTATATCATTACGACATTACTGTAGAATAAATTTGGGAACATTCAGAGCTATATAACTGTATCTTCCTTAACCTAATATTCTCTAGAGGTTGGAATTTCTGCAGAGCGTGAATTTGCTGCTGGTTGGGGATTTTAACCTAACACATTTGAAGAAAATAAAGTGGTGGCAGACTGGAATAATTTACTCCTTAAAAGGTATCTCAAGAAATTTGAGAAAACAAATGGAAACTAAATTGACTATTTCTTTTGTAGAGCTGACTAAATATGGAAAGTACAGTAGTATAGAATGAAATACGACAGTTGATATATAATTTGGCAATAACAAAATATTTTAATGGTCTCTTTTTCTAGCATGGGAATGCCTTGCATTTAACGTAAACATGGTTTATTTTGGGAAGTAAAATTAAGGACCATGAACTCTGCAGTGCTCCTCAGTGGATCTAATGGAATGTAGTTTTCCTATGTACTGGAATGATTAGAATGCAAAGGGTTTTTTATGCTCTTTTACTATGGCGGCTAATGCGCAATGGCTGCTATTTTGAGAATCAAGACTCATTACTACTGCTTTTAATTAGAAGAAATGGCAAGGAGCTTATAATTTAGATGTTGATAGGGTTGATATCATCATCTCAACACCTTTAAACATACCTTTTATTCCTGCTTCCTTTATGAAGTCTATTGAAATCCCACAATATTATATTTTATAAAATAATTTATATTTTTGGTGTCTGTGGGTTATAAGAGGTTAAAATTTGAGTGTATGACATTTATTTATTCCTTCATTCATCCATTCATTCATCCATTCATTCATTCATTCATTCATTCATGGCACCGGGCCAGTTTATCTCAGAGACCGCCTTCTGCCGCACGAATCCCAGCAACCAGTTAGGTCCCACAGAGTGGGCCTTCTCCGAGTCCCGTCAACTAAACAATGTCGGTTGGCAGGGCCCAGGGGAAGAGCCTTCTCTGTGGCAGCCCCGACCCTCTGGAACCAACTCCCCCTAGAGATTAGAATAGCCCCCACCCTCCTTGCCTTTCGTAAGCTCCTCAAAACCCACCTCTGCCATCAGGCATGGGGGAATTAAGATAATATTTCCCCCCAGGCTTCTACAATTTATGCATGGTATGTTTGTATGTATGATTGGTTTTTAACTGTTATAGTGTTGGATTTTTACATTTTGGTTTTTTTTCACTGTTGTTAGCCGCCCGAGTCTACGGAGAGGGGCGGCATACAAATCCAATAAAATTCATTCATTCATTCATTCATTCATTCATTCGATTTTTTATGTCGCCCTTCTCCTTAGACTCAGGGCGGCTTACAACATGTTAGCAATAGCACTTTTTAACAGAGCCAGCATATTGCCCCCACAATCCGGGTCCTCATTTTACCTACCTCGGAAGGACGGAAGCCTGAGTCAACCTTGAGCCGATGATGAGATTTGAACCGCTGACCTACAGATCTAGTCAGCTTTAGTGGCCTGCAGTACTGCACTCTACCTGCTGCACCACCTCGGCTCATTTTAAATTTGAGTGAATGATAGCAATAGCACTTGGACTTACAGTATATACCGCTTCAAAGTGCTTTTCTAAGCAGTTTACAGCATCAGCATATTGCAGCCAACAATCTGGGTCCTCGTTTTATCGAACTTGAAAGGATGGAAGGCTGAGTCAATCTGGTGAGATTAGAATGGGCAAAGAACTGGCAGTCAGCAACAATACCCTGCAGTACTGCATTCTAACCACTGTGCCACTGCAGCTCTTCAAGATATGGTTTTATCTCTACTATCTCTTGTCTCAAGCAAAATATCCTGGTTTCTGATGTTTCGTAAGGCAGGTAATATACTAGTACCTGAAATGCATCACACGTTTAGATGCCTTGAACCAGAACTTTAGATATAATCTAATATCTGCAAAGCTAGTATTGAGTGACACGAACTTTGTTCAAGTCACTAGCTAGCATAAAATAGAATAGAATGGAATGGAGTGGAGTGGAGTGGAGTAAAGTGGAGTGGAACAGAATGGAACAGAACAGAACAGAATTTTTTATTTACTGTGTGATTATCACACAAGGAATTTGTCTTGGTGCATATGCTCTCAGTGTACATGAAAGAAAAGATATGTTCATCAAGAGTTATAAGGTGCAACACTTAATGATAGTCTAGAACCCAGATACAAATAAGGAATCAAATCATATTAGGAACTGGTCAATATAAATTGTAAGGGTACAAGCAACAACATTACAGTCATACAAACTGGCCCAAAATGAAGACTTCATGGTTATATCAACCTTTTTTTGGAGATATCACAGATTTGCATTATTCTATGTCACTCCTGGGAATAGTATTGCCCAAAGACACTTTTTCCCAATCCTGTGCACTCCAAAGATGCTAAACTGCAGCTACCATCATTCTTTGTCAGTATCACTTTTGCCTAAGTAATATTGATAAAAAGACCAAGTAGGCTAAAGATGTCATGTAATTTGTAATTTAGCACTGTGTCATGCGGAAAACTAGGTAGGAGTGGAAAGGCGATCCTGAACAGAATGAGAAAGATGGGATGGATAAAAAAGGAAATTAGAAGATTTGGGAGACTGGATAGGAAGACATCAAGATAATAAAAGTTTCTGTTACACATTAGAACAAACCCAAACATGGCAAAGGTGCATACTAGAGCATAATGTACACCTTTGCCTTTTGTTTAGTTTAATTTGGGGCTCAGATTTATTGCCTTGTAAATTAATGAAGTGCTGTGCATTTAATTGTTTAATTAAAACTATCCAAGCCACATAACATTATTTTTAGAACTATATACCAATTTAGAGTTCTGCATTATTGTGTGGGAATTTCCTTTCCAGCAATGTGAATTGTCTCTTAGAAAATGGCATTTATATAGCCCTCCAGAGAAATCCTGAAATGGCAGGATTTGTGTGTGTCTACTTTGTGTTTGTATATGAAAACCAACTGAAAGAAAATGCTGAAGGTTGAGAAAAGATCTCTAAAATCAACTGTACATTTTAGAAGATGTGAAGCTGAGGCCAAACAGTAAATGAAGGGTTTGGTCATTTATGTTGACTGATGCCTTTGTGTTGTGGATTCAGTTCTGTCTGCCACATTTGAATTGATTGCTATGCTTGTCGCTTAAAAACGTGCATTATGCTTGTCTTCAAAAGATCTTATGCAAGGAAATATCTTGCTAACTATATGCAGTTTTCTGAAGATGCACATGAACATCATCATGAAAACAGTGCCATGACCATCTCCATTTCACATGGTGCTTCATTTGACATATACTCGTTATTAATGTTCTCTCTTGTTTTCACTAAGACCTCATGTTCAACAAGTGATTGAAATACATTTATGTGTTGTTAAATACAGTGGGAACATTTATTCTAACATCAGCTCAGTCCAATACAGAACAAGTGTCAGATATCTGAAGTTTGTTTTTAAAGGAAAAACGTGCTTCGACTAGGCTCAGTTCCAAGATAAGCCAAGTTAAAAACAGATAGCGATTCTGGCAGTGAAAACTAATGTACCATATTTTTGGGAGTGTAAGACACACACTTTCTCCCACTAAAAGAGGGTGGAAATGTTGGTGCATCACATACAGTGAATACAGCCATTTTTGGCCTCCCGAAACTCCGTCCCATGCATCCTGTTTTCATGAAAACGGAATGCACAGAGGCTTTGGGAGGCCTGCAGAGTGCTCTTGGGGGCTGGGGAGGGCAAAAACATAATGCGTGAGTTGTGGGGGGTTCAGAAGCAAAAAACAGGCCATTTTTGTTTTCAAAAATTGGGGCGTTTTTGCCCTCCCCAGCTTCCAGAAGAGGTCGTGACAGCTGTCAGCTTGGATAGATTCAAGGCAAGATTAGACAAATTCATGGATGCCAAGTGTATTTGGTAGTTATTGAAACAGATGTCTATGTTGGTTGAGGCAGGTAGGATTCCCTTGGGTACCATTTGTTGGGGAAAGGGAGGGTTTTGCCTTCTCTTTCTGCTCAAGATCCCCATGTACAATTGGTGTGGGCCACTGTGTGACACAAAATGCTGGACTCGATGGGCTTTGGCCTGATTCAGCATAGCTCTTCTTATGTTTTTATATTAAATCTAAAAAAAAAAAACCCACAGCGTTATGTGAAAAACAGCACGGATTGAATTTATGAATAAACGTAGCTCAGAATTAAAATAATATCAATCAGGTGTGTGAAAATCAATTTAATTGAAGACCGTATCAGGATTGTATTTGATCTTGGGGGGCAGGGGGGCATGGGTAGGGTAGACATGGCCAGCGTGACATCACTCATGTTCGGGGGGGTGCCTGTGTTGGCCCAAGTGCTCTGCCAACAAAAAAATGGTCTCACAAGCTCCGTTTTTGGCTGGGACAGCACCCTGTAATCCTCTGGCAGTGAAAATGGAGCTTGCGATAGCCATGGACAGCCCTCCTTGAAGTAGACCCAGAGACAGGGTTTTGAGCAATCGGTACTTTTATTCAGCTCAGAGAACAAGTGACAGCTCAGCAAGGTAAAGTGACAGTTCAGCGAGTACCGACTGGCTCTGCAGGGAGAAACCGCTTCTTTTATACTTTTGCGGTTCCCGCCAAAGCGAGAGCCGGCCGCGTCTGAGCCAATCAGGAGCGACTTCCTGCTTGGGCTCAGACAGCGCTGGAAAAGAGGAACAAACTATTTACAGCGTTACAAGGTAGCCATTCCAGGATACAACACCCCTCCCCTCATAGTTGGACTCATCCATCAAGAAAGCCACGTGACGAAGTCGTCCAATCGGTGAGGCCTTCGAGGCTCTCGCGCTGACCTGCGCAGTCCATTTTCTCCTTCGCCACTGACTGTGGAGGATGGCTCGCCGCTGCTCTCCCGGTGCGGCGGACTTGGCCTGGCGGGCCCAACGAAGGCCTCGGAGGACGAGGATGGCTCGGCGTCGCTGGATGGTTCCCCCTGGCCCGATAAGTCTCTTTGCGTGTTTCTTAGTTCGGGCAATGTACAAAAGTCTGTTGAAGGGGGAGAGTCCGAGTCAGCGGGTTGTTGCAATTGGTTTTCAGTTCGTTTCCGAATGTGGTCTATGTGTCGTTTCCACAAACGACCATCCTCCAGTTTAACAATATAAGTCTTGGGTGCGTTTTGCTTAACAATAATTCCCTTCATCCAGTTTACATTTCCATCAAAGCATTTTACATATACATTTTGACCCAAATACATTTCTCTTTCTGGTTTCATGCACATTTGGTTATTATTCACACAGAACCTTGGGTTTAACCTGTCTAATGGTGACCTCAACTTTCTCCCCATCAATAACTCTGCAGGGCTTACATGTGTGTGCGAGTTAGGGGTAATGTGCTGGGTTAATAAGAATTGGTCCAAGTTCTGTTGCACATCTCCAGGGCCTGACCTGTGCAATGCCTCCTTTGCCACCCTTACGTAACGTTCTGCCAACCCGTTAGCCCAGGGCGAGTAAGGCGAGATGAGGGCATGTCTGACCCCTAGGCCATCTAGGAATAATTCGAATTGCCTGGCTGTTAGTTGTGGTCCATTGTCAGACACTAATAGATCAGGGCAACCATGGGATGCAAACAGTCTGCTCAATACCTTGATAGTGGCACTTGTGGTTATGTTGTTCATTGCTATTATTTCCAACCATTTGGAGAAAGCATCAACCACTATTAGGAAGTACTGAGACCCCACTGGGCCAGCAAAATCAATGTGGATCCTAGACCAAGGGCCAGCAGGCTGTTCCCACTCAGCCGGAGTTGTTTTGGGGGGACTGGGCCTAGACTCTTGGCACGGGTCACACTTTGAAACCCAACTTTCAATATCAGCATCAAGCCCTGGCCACCATAAATGTCCCCTTGCTAGGCTCTTCATCCTGACAATCCCAGGATGGCCCACGTGTAACATTTTGAGTACCTTTTCCCTTAGGCGTTTGGGGATGATCACTCTATCCCCCCACAGCAAACAACCTTTTACATATGATAATTCAAGCCTTTTGTTCTTAAAATCACACAATTCAGGTTTAACAATATCATTTTGCCATCCCTTTAGAACACAGTTCACCACTTGTTTAAGGATTTGGTCTTGCTGCGTGTGTGCAGCTACCTCTTTTGCTGTGGTTAGTGGGTTTTCCTCGAGTTCTATCATTAGCACATCTGTGGCAGGAACAGGGTCTTCTACCAAGTCTGCTATGGGGCATCTGCTGAGGCCGTCTGCATGATTGATTTCCTTCCCCCCCTTGTGGGTGAGCTCATACTGATACCCTGAGAGGAAAAGGGCCCATCTGATTAGTCTTGGAGACATAAAAGGTGGAGTGGGCTTGTTGGGGGCTAGCAGGCCTAGTAGGGGTTTGTGGTCAGTGACTAGCTCAAAGCTTCTCCCAAAAATGTAATTGTGAAACTTCTTTACCCCTGCCACTAATGCTAGAGCCTCCTTGTCTAACTGGCTATAATTCCTCTCTGTGCTGGTCATGGTTCTTGAAAAGAATGCTATTGGGGCCTCTGTCTTATTCGGTAGAACGTGAGCTAAGACTCCTCCTATGCCGTACGGCGAAGCGTCGCACGTGAGCCTAATGGGTAGTGAAGCACTATATTGGACTACTACACTTTTAGAAGTTATTAAATTTTTTATTTGAGAAAAAGCTTCACGTTCAGTTTTCCCCCATGTCCAGCGGGCTTCCTTCTGGAGTAAACGATGGAGAGGCTCTGCTACTGTTGCCTTCTGCTTTAAAAAAACGGAATAAAAATTAAGGAGGCCCAAAAATGCCTGCAACTCATTCTTATCTTGTGGCTCTGGGGCTTCTCTAATTGCTCTCAGCTTCTCTGTTGTGGGGTGGATACCTTCCTTATCTATTTTATACCCAAGGAATTCAACACTGTCAGTTCCCCAGACACATTTATCAGGCTTGATTCGTAACCCTTTGTCCTGTAGCCTCTTAAGTACTTCCCTTATTCTTTTGTTCACTTGCCCCTGGTTTTCCCCTGCAATTAAGATGTCATCAAAATATGGAATTGCCCCATTTACCCCTGACAATAGGCGTTCCATGATGCTCTGGAATATTCCTGGGGCTATGCTTACCCCAAACTGTAACCTCGTGCATTTGAAAGCCCCCCTGTGTGTTACAATCGTTTGGGCGTTTGCTGTTTGTTCATCGACCGGAAGCTGCTGGTAAGCCTGGGCCAGGTCGATCTTTGCGAACCTTTTTCCCTCCCCCAGGGAGTGTAAGAGTTGTTGCACGACCGGGATGGGGTAGGGGTGGTGTTGGAGTGCCTTATTCAAGGTTGATTTGTAATCAGCGCAAACTCTTAAAGAGCCATCTGGCTTCAATGGTGTCACTATGGGAGTTTCCCATGGCCCCTGTTCCACAGGGACCAAAATACCTTGACTAATGAGTTTGTCCAGCTGCATGTCCAGCTTGGGGAGAAGCGGAAGGGGAACCCTGCGAGGTTTCAGTCTGACCGGTGGGACCTTTGGGTCGATAGAGAAAGATATAGGGGGTCCCTTATACAATCCCAAGGTGGGGCTGAACACTTCAGGGAACTCTTTCACAAAGTTAGGCATATTATCACAGTTTACATTACACACACCCGAAATTTCGATCCCCAACGGTTCCATCCACGCTAGACCCAGCAGGGAGTGTTTGGCCCCCGTCACAATAAGCATGGGAAGGGTACATTTCACATTCTTAAAGGCAATAGGTACATTTGCTGTTCCCAGGACCGAGATTACCCCCCCTTGGAAGTCTCTGATCACCAATGAGGTTTGAGTTAAGTCAGCCTTAGACACATTAGGCATGTATAGTTTAAATTTTTCCCAGGGCATGATGGTATATCTCGAGCCCGTATCCAGCTCCATTGAGCAAGGCTGGTTATTTAGTAACAATGAGATAACAATTTTAGCCCCCTTTTTGGTTGCCGTGTTATTCACGGAAAATTTAGAGTTACCTCTATTGTAGTCGCGGTTAGCGCTTGAGTAGTTCCTTTGACCCGAGCTGCGGAACGGTCTCCTTTCTCGCGATTGGGGGGGTTGGTTTTGAGGTCGCTGGTATTGTTGTGTGGCAAACGTTTCTTCTGGTGCCGTTGCTCTGCATGCGATGGCGATGTGGCCTCTCCGGTTGCAACGGTGGCAAGTAGCGTCTCGGAAGGGGCATCGATGGCGCTGGTGATTTCCCCGGCAGCCCGCGCAGGGGGCTGGGTGAGTAGCTCTAGGATGTCTCGGCTGGTCTTGCAGGAGGAGGCAGTTGTCCCCGTTTCTAGTCGGCTGGCTGAGGTCGTCTGTTCCCTCGGCGCTGGGAGACTCGGCGTTGATTTTGGCAATGATTTCTCGCCTTCCGTGCTCCTTTAATTCTCTTGCCGCTGCGTCGGCTGCTTCCGCGGTTTGTGCTAATTTAATTACGGTTTGTAGCGTCGGCTCTTCTTCGGTGAGGAGTTTGTTTCTCACCGAGTTGTTCTTCATGCCGAAAACCAAGGCGTCGGTAAGGCGAGCTTCCGGGTCTTGAAACTTGCATTGAGCAAGTACCGTTCGAAGCCGCGTTGTGAATTGGCTGATTGACTCGGTTTCTCTCTGAGCCATCATGTGAAATTGATGCCGGTAAACCATGGCTGGTCTGGTTGGTTTAAAATGGCTCGCTAGTTTCTGTTGAAGGACGTCCCACGCTGTGGCTCTTGCTTGTTCTGGCTCGGTGAGAGTTTGGGCAAGTCTACGGATCTCTGCGCCGCAGTAGTTGAGAAAAATAGCCCGTCTGCGATCGGCTCCGGCGTCCTGCATTCCCGCCGCCTCGAGGAATATCTCGAAGGTGGCCATGTACTCGTCCCATGTCATTTTCTCGGAATCGAAGAGTTCTGGAGCCTGGCCGATCTGGATTTTGTCCATGTTGCACGCGAAGTTCTTCCGTTCGTTCGTCGCCAGTGAAGTAGACCCAGAGACAGGGTTTTGAGCAATCGGTACTTTTATTCAGCTCAGAGAACAAGTGACAGCTCAGCAAGGTAAAGTGACAGTTCAGCGAGTACCGACTGGCTCTGCAGGGAGAAACCGCTTCTTTTATACTTTTGCGGTTCCCGCCAAAGCGAGAGCCGGCCGCGTCTGAGCCAATCAGGAGCGACTTCCTGCTTGGGCTCAGACAGCGCTGGAAAAGAGGAACAAACTATTTACAGCGTTACAAGGTAGCCATTCCAGGATACAACACTCCTGAGCTCTATTTTCACTGGCAGAGGCATCAAGGGCTGATCCTTTGCTGTTTCCAGGATGGCTTTATGCCAAAGGTGGGATTCAGCAGGTTCTGACCAGTTCTGGAGAACCATTAGCAGAAATTTTGAGTACTTTGGAGAATCAGTAAATACCACCCTGCACGCCCCCCCCCCGACTCCCAGCTGATCAGGAAGAAATGGGGATTTTGAAGTAACCCACCTCTGGAGTGGGGAGGGAATTGAGATTTTATAATATTGTTCCCCTGCCACACCCACTAAGCCATGCCCACAGAACAGGTAGTAAAAAAAAACCTGAATCTCAGCCTTGAGTTTGATACCCCTGATGTAAATCATGGTACTTCAGGATTCCTTTGATAATTAATTCTCTTTGTTCTCTGACTAGCAACAGCTAGCGGTACTGAGGAGTGAATGGATTGCACGAAGGATTTATAAAATGTCACTCCTGCAAAAAATCAGCTCAACATACCTGCCTCAACATAAATAAGCATGTCGCCACTTTTCTTCAAGATAATCCTTCTTTCTACTATTTCTGCCCATCCTGTACTCCCAAACCAGACTCCCTTGGCAATCTATTTGATGTAATACAATCAACAGTCTCTAAAACTCTACAATCATACACCGAAAGCACGGAACCACGGCTTGCCTCCATAGAAAAAAACATCCAAGATCTGATACAAGCTAAAACACCAAAACAAGTACCCTACACCACCCCGCCACCACCACTTTATACTCCACCACAACCTCTATCTCCAAACCCTACTACTGACATCTCCACCCTGATGCAAGATGCCATGGAACGGGGACAAAAACGCCATAACGCCGTTCTTTTTGGCCTAGAGGAAAATGGGGAAGCCGATCTATCTAATATTTGTAGTATCATCCACAACCATCATCCTCGAAGCGTGGAACTCATTACCTGACTCAATTGTGTCAACCCCTAACCCCCAACACTTCTCCCTTAGACTCTCCACGATTGACCTCTCCAGGTTCCTAAGAGGCCAGTAAGGGGGGTACATAAGTGCACTGGTGTGCCTTTCGTCCCCTGTCCAATTGTCTTTCCTTTCTTTCACCTATCTTATATATTCTCTTCCTTTCATATATCCTCTCCTCTAAGTTCACTTTCACCCTCTTTTATATTATCACATGTCTATTTTTCTTCCTATGCATTTGTGTATTGGACAAATGAATAAATAAATAAATAATAAACTTGAATTTTATTTTAGGGCACTTGTATGAAAATTATGTACTCATCTGAAAGCGGACCTCCTCAAATATTGATGACAGCAATATTTGAAAGTTGTGGCAATTTATTTTTGGATTAGCTGTCAGAGCAATTTTGGGGTTGGGGTTGGATTTGTATACAACGGCACAGACTTTCATAAAGGAAATTTGCCTCACTTCTCCTATATTGCAGCTGAATTTATGGTCCAAGAAGGGAAAACATAGATTGCCAGCTTTGTAGCTTTTGGTAAACCTAACAAAATCAGCAGGTCTTATAGCAAAAGATCTTTCCATCTAGTGTGTGATGAATTTTTCAATTGGGAAAAATGAGGACAAGCAGGGTTAGTCTTGAAGTGGCCTTGACTGGGCCAAAATGGAATATTAGTGTAATTGTAAAACATTTATAGTCTTCGAACATTCCTTGCTCAGCAAATGTGTCCATAAAGCTGGTAGGAAATTGTCTCCTCAGCCATTTTATGCTGCTAAAACTGCTAAAAATCATGTAAAGCTGCTTCAGAGTTAACAAGACCTAAAGGAATTGCAGCAGGTGATGGGTATTATAGCATCATCTGGATTTGTTGTAACTCAGACAAAATAGCTTCTGTCTGCAATTCAGTGAAGAGTAGTATGGGGTGGAGAGACTCAATAGTAACTTTAAGCAATGATGAATTGAAAAAGGGAACACATCAAAGATAACAGTTACTCCTTTAAAAAAAAAAAGGTATACATTTCTTTTTTTAAAAAAAAATATTTTTATTGTTTTCAAAAAAGGACAGACAAAGACATACAACATTAAACATTTAAGGAGCTGCCATTGCTCCACTTGTCGTAGAAGCCTAACTAATACAGAATATGAAAAACCCTAACTGTTACCAGATCTATGCAGAAGGTATACATTTCTTTAATTAGAAACATAGAAGACTGGCCGCAGAAAAAGACCTCATGATCCATCTAGTCTGCCCTTATACTATTTTCTGTATTTTATCTTAGGATGGATATATGTTTATCCCAGCCATGTTTAAATTCAGTTACTGTGGATTTATCAACCACATCTGCTGGAAGTTTGTTCCAAGGATCTACTACTCTTTCAGTAAAATAATATTTTCTCATGTTGCTTTTGATCTTTCCCCCAACTAACTTCAGATTGTGTCCCCTTGTTCTTGTGTTCACTTTCCTATTAAAAAACACTTCCCTCCTGGACCTTATTTAACCCTTTAACATATTTAAATGTTTTGATCATGTCCCCCCTTTTCCTTCTGTCTTCCAGACTATACAGATTGAGTTCATTAAGTCTTTCCTGATAAGTTTTATGTTTAAGATCTTCCACCATTCTTGTAGCCTGTCTTTGGACCTGTTCAATTTCGTCAATATCTTTTTGTAGGTGAGGTCTCCAGAACTGAACACAGTATTCCAAATGTGGTCTCACCAGCGCTCTATATAGCGGGATCACAATCTCCCTCTTCCTGCTTGTTATACCTCTAGCTATGCAGCCAAGCATCCTACTTGCTTTCCCTACCGCCTGACTGCACTGTTCACCCATTTTGTGACTGTCAGAAATCACTACCCCTAAATCCTTCTCTTCTGATTAAAAATAAAATCCAAAGCAGTTCACAGTAATAAATTTGACATGAATGATAAAAGCAACCCTAATTTTTAGATGTCAGGAAGATCGTGCTGAAATTCACATAACATGCTATGCCATGATTCATTTAATCTTGGTTGCATAAATAAACCACCCTAAGCAGTTTTGCACCACATACTAAGATAAAACCGACAAACCACGAGCATTGCGTACCACAAGGTATGAAGTTATGTTTAAAAACCAAACAAACAGTTCTTCAGAAATGATTAATTAGTTACTTTATTATTGTTATTGTACATATATACACAGTATACCCAAAATCTCATAAGAATTTTGTTTCCTGTACATGTGCAGCAGCAGAATCTCACTCGGAGGCGCACTCACACACCGGAGAAATGAAGCTGTGCACCATTATCCATACAGATAGCAACTCACTACTGATGACGTAAATTTAACACCTCTGTCTTATACCATCCCAGTCAAATAGTTGTCCATGATTTATTTGATTTTTTTTTAATTAGATTTTTTTTATGCCGCCCTTCTCCTTAAACTCAGGGTGGCTTACAACATGTTAGCAATAGCACATTTTAACAGAGCCAGCATATTGCCCCCACAATCCGGGTCCTCATTTTACCCACCTCAGAAGGATTATTATTATTATTATTATTATTATTATTATTATTATTATTATTTATTAGATTTGTATGCTGCCCCTCTCCGAAGACTCGGGGTGGCTAACAACAATATAAAAAGACAATGTAAACAAATCTAATATTAAAAACAATCTAAAAAACCCCAATTTAAAGAACCACTCATACATACAAACATACCATGTATAAATTCTATAAGCCTAGGGGGAAGGGAAATTTCAATTCCCCCATGCCTGACGACAGAGGTGGGTTTTAAGGAGCTTGCGAAAGGCAAGGAGGGTGGGGGCAACTCTGATATCTGGGGGGAGCTGGTTCCAGAGGGTCGGGGCCGCCACAGAGAAGGCTCTTCTCCTGGGTCTCGCCAAACGACATTGCTTAGTCGACGGGACCCGGAGAAGGCCAACTCTGTGGGACCTAACCAGTCACTAGGATTCATGCGGCAGAAGGCGGTCCCGGAGATAAGGATGGAAGGCTGAGTCAACCTTGAGCGGGTGATGAGATTTGAACTGCTGACCTGCAGATCTAGCAGCCAGCTTTAATGGCCTGCAGTACTGCACTCTACCCACTGCACCACCTCGGCTCATGATGAAAGCACAGAGACCGGAAGTTGTTTCTTGGACAAGCAAAATACCTGTTTGGAACTGGCTTCCGTTTAATCCACTGGCCACTAGATTTCCATTATTCCCTACCTGTCTGTCACGCTATATAAAGTTATCCATTGCGTCTTATTTCTCTCCTTACCAGCCTGCAATAAACTGAGACATCCCCCCCTTGCCTATGTAATTTTGTACATGATATGACTGTGTATATGTATTTTATCTATTGGGTTTTTTTTTCTTTTTAGACTTTGTAATGTAAAACTGTTATTTTATTTATTATTTATTTATTTATTTATTATTTAGATTTGTATGCCGCCCCTCTCCGCGGACTCGGGGCGGCTCACAACAAGGCATAACAAATCGTAACAAATCCAAATAAATTTAAATATTTAAAAAAGTTTAAATGCACCCCAATATACTAACAAGCACACACACAAACATATCATACATAAATTGTACATGCCCGGGGGAGGTGTTTCAGTTCCCCCATGCCTGACGGCAAAGGTGGGTTTTAAGGAGTTTACGGAAGGCAGGGAGAGTAGGGGCAGTTCTAATCTCCGGGCGGAGTTGGTTCCAGAGATTCGGGGCCGCCACAGAGAAGGCTCTTCCCCTGGGGCCCGCCAACCAACATTGTTTAGTTGACGGGACCCGGAGAAGGCCCACTCTGTGGGGCCTAATCGGTCGCTGGGATTCATGCGGCAGGAGGAGGTCTCGGAGGTATTCTGGTCCAATGCCATGAAGGGCTTTAAAGGTCATAACCAACACTTTGAATTGTGACCGGAAATTGATCAGCAGCCAGTGCAGACTGCAGAATGATGGCGAAACATGGGTAAGCCCATGACTGCTCTTGCAGCTGCATTCTGCACGATCTGAAGTTTCCGAACACTTTTCAAAGGTAGCCCCATGTAGAGAGCATTACAGTAGTCGAACCTCGAGGTGATGAGGGCATGAGTGACTGTGAGCAATGAGTCCCGGTCCAGATAGGGCCGCAACTGGTGTACCATGTGAACCTGGGCAAACGCCCCCCTCGCCACAGCTGAAAGATGGTTCTCTAATGTGAGCTGTGGATCGAGGAGGACGCCCAAATTGCGGACCCTCTCTGAGGGGGGTCAATAATCCCCCCCAGGGTAATGGACGGACAGATGGAATTGTCCTTGGGAGGCAAAACCCACAGCAACTCCATCTTATCCGGGTTGAGTTTGAGTCTGTTGACACCTATCCAGGCCCCAACAGCCTCCAGACACCGGCACATCACTTCCGCTGCTTCATTGACTGGACATGGGGTGGAGATGTAAAGCTGGGTATCATCAGCGTACTGATGATACCTCACCCCATACCCTCGGATGATCTCACCCAGAGGTTTCATGTAGATATTAAATAGCAGGGGGGAGAAGACCGACCCCTGAGGCACCCCACAAGGGAGAGACCTCGGAGTCGACCTCTGACCCCCCACTAACACCGACTGCGACCGGCCAGAGAGGTAGGAGGAGAACCACTGGAGAACAGTGCCCCCCACTCCCAACCCCTCCAGCCGGTGCAGAAGGATACCATGGTCGATGGTATCGAAAGCCGCTGAGAGGTCAAGGAGCACCAGGACAGAGGATAAACCCATGTCCCGGGCCCGCCAGAGATCATCCATATTTTAGATTTTAATTATTAGATTTGTTACCATGTATTGTTTTTATCACTGTTGTGAGACACCTCGAGTCTACGGAGAGGGGCAGAATACAAATCTAATTAATAATAATAATAATAATAATAATAATAATAATAATAATAATAATAATAATAATACCAGGTTGCCCTGATTTCTTGGCTTCCATTTAATTAGATTTATGTATTTACAGTGGTACCTCGGTTCTCGACCACAATCTGTTCCAGAAGTGTGGTCGAGAACCGATTTGGTCGAGAACCAAATTAATTTATCCCATAGGAAATAATAGAAATGGATTTAATTGGTTCCCAGCCCATTGACTTGCTGGGAACCAATTAAATCTACAGTATTTCCTCTATTTCCTATGGGATAAAGATCTGAGGGGACGGGGTGAGAGGGAATGGGAGTCGGAATCCCGACACGCCCCTCCTGGCCACCCTCTTAACAGCCTTCCAGTCTCTACCATGTAACTGCTCCACGCTGCAGGCAGGGTAGGGCTGGCTGCAATACCGGCAGCTTCGGGGGACTACTTTCCTCAGCGGTTCAGTTGGTTACCTCCAAGCAGCTGCACCAATTTTTTCTTTCCTGGTGGCGGCAGCTCCGGTGGCTTCCCTTCGAGGAGCAGCAGCAGCGTCGGGAATGTCACATGGTTCAGTTGGTTACCTCCAGGCAGCTGCACCAACTTTTTCTTTCCCGCCGACGGCGGCTCTGGCGGCTTCCCTTCATCCCGTGACATTCCTGACGCTGTTGCTGCTCCTCGAAGGGAAGCCGCCAGAGCTGCCGCCGCCGCTGGGAAAGAAAAAGTTGGTGCAGCTGCTTGGAGGTAACCAACTGAACCACTGAGGAAAGGAGCCCCTCGAAGCTGCCGGTATTGCAGCCAGCCCTACCCTTCCTGCAGCTTGGAGCAGTTACAAGGTAGAGACTGGGAGGCTGTTAAGAGGGCGGCCAGGAGGGGCGTGTCGGGATTCCGACTCCCATTCCCTCTCACCTCGTCCCCTCAGATCTTACATTTCGGATAGTAAACAAAATTTTCTGTTCAGTATCTGAATTTTTGTTCGGATACTGAAGCAAATATTTGCAGAAAATTTTGTTCGGTATGCAAAATGTACGAAAACCAAGGCGTTCGAGAACCGAGGTACCACTGTATTTAGATTTCTATGCCGCCCTTCTCAACCGATTCTGAATACTTATTTATAAATTTTCCAGCTGTTGGATCCTGACTTAGCCAGCACTCCTAGATACTGAGTGCTTGACAATTATACACTGCTTGAACTTTAATCTAAACTTCATGTTCCCAGTGTTTTTACTTCAGAGTATATCCCTTCTTGGATACACTTTCTTCTGTGAATTATTGCATAAATTGCAGAAAATCTGAGGGAAGGCCAAGTCTGTGTCATTTTGTGAAATTTCTTCACAGTATATTTATTGGCCACGTGTCCCTGCCTGATTAAAATAAATATATATTTCCTCATTGGTTTCTAAGTATTTTATCAACTGCTTTTTTTTTCTTTCAATCTGGATTGCACACCTATTATCTCCAACTATCCTAATCATAGCCAAATTTAGTTAGTTAGTTAGTTAGTTAGTTAGTTAGTTAGTTAGTTAGTTAGTTGTTTATTATGTAAGCGGACTCAGTAACGATCAACACAATTTCAAATGTTAAAAAATTAATAAAACCCAAAAATCAGGCATCCTTCTTTCATGCCAATGGATGAAGTGAAACTATTGCTCATGGTCCCCAGGCTTGCCAGCACAGATGTGTCTTTAATACCTTTTGAAAGGCAAGAAGAGTGAGACTGGTGCAGATCTCCAGGGAAGTTGATTCCAGACGGCCAGGGCCACAACAGAGAAGGCTCTCCCCCTGTGGACCCGCCAGTTGACATTGTTTGGCTGATGGGTCCAGAGGAAGCCGACTCTGTGCGACCTAACTAACTAATCGCTGGGGGGTTTGAGACAGAAGACGGTCACTTGAGAGGTGTGCTCAAGTACACAGATTGCTTCTGCTCTATTTAGGAGGGTCCACAGAGTATGAGGAAATAAGGTCAAGGTGCAAATAATAAACAAGCAGAGCGCTGATTGTATTATTATGGCGACTTTTTTTACTGTTTTTCATATACTTTTCCTGTCATTTGCTTTTAGCTACAGAAATAGGATGGAACAAATGTATATGTAGAAAAAAAGATTAAGCAGTCTTGGAGCAAACATAGAAATCTACTCATCATTTATTACTAGGGGAGGGTTGAATTCACATCAGTTATGTACAGCTACTCCTATGGAGCAACATTACCCACTTAAAATGCAATGTCAGTAAGTTGGCGACCCCAATTATTCTTCACCTACTTTTACTGGGCTTGTTTTAAATCTGGCAATGAAGTAGCATCCAAAGCTTGACTGTAGATTTAGCTCTCACAGCACACTAAACCAGAAGTGGGTGTCACATTCTGTAACAACCAGTTCACCCAGCACCAGAAAGGTCAGAGTGTGCATGCGTGCATTGTCAGAAAGCATGGCAATTCGCTAACTTGTGCTTTCCATGGCAGTTCTGTGTTAGCAAAAACTTCAGAAGAAAAGGATTTAGGGGTAGTGATTTCTGACACTCTCAAAATGGATGAACAGTGCAGTCAGGCGGTAGGGAAAACAAGTAGGATGCTTGGCTGCATAGCTAGAGGTATAACAAGCAGGAAGAGGGATATTATGATCCCGCTATATAGAGCACTGGTGAGACCACATTTGGAATGCTGTGTTCAGTTCTGGAGACCTCACCTACAAAAAGATATTGACAAAATTGAACAGATCCTAAGACGGGTTACAAGAATGGTGGAAGGTCTTAAGCATAAAACGTATCAGGAAAGACTTAATGAACTCAATCTGTATAGTCTGGAGGACAGAAGGAAAAGGGGGGACATGATCGAAACATTTAAATATGTCAAAGGGTTAAATAAGGTCCAGGAGGGAAGTGTTTTTAATAGGAAAGTGAACACAAGAACAAAGGGACACAATTGGAAGTTAGTTGGGGGAAGGATCAAAAGCAACATGAGAAAATATTATTTTACTGAAAGAGTAGTAGATCCTTGGAACAAACTTCCAGCAGACGTGGTTGGTAAATCCACAGTAACTGAATTTAAACATGCCTGGGATAAACATATATCCATTGTAAGATAAAATACAGAAAACAGTATAAGGGCAGACTGGATGGACCATGAGGTCTTTTTCTGCCATCAATCTTCTATGTTTCTATGTTTCTATACATGCGGTGTCAAGTACAAAGCAATTTAGGACAGGATTGCACCCAGTTTGCCCATACTGGCAGCAGCCAACCACTGCACTAAACCAAGATCAAAACCAAGTAAAAATAGGATAGAGTTTGCATTGTGGTGAACATTAATCATTTCCTCCCTTTTGCAGGCTCCCAGGTACAGAAAGCCTTGTTTTAAGAGGCATCCCACAACTCTCTTATAACTGCATTGCACATTTTAAACTGTAATTTTTGAAAAAGTTATCCAGTGAATAAAAGCATGTGGAGAAATGCAAAGTACTAAAGTACAGTACTACCTCTACTTACGAACTTAATTAGTTCCATGGCCAGGTTCTTAAATAGAAAAGTTTGTAAGAAGAAGCCATTTTTCCCATAGGAATCAATGTTAAAGCAAATAATGTGTGCGATTGGGGAAACCACAGGGAGAGTGGAAGTCCTGTTTCCTTCCAGGAGATTCCTAGACAGGCCCCACAGAGGCTTCTCCCCACCTTTTCTAGCCCTGTTTCATCCCAGGAGATTCCTAGAGAGGACCCATGGAGGCTTCTCCTTGCCTTTTCCGGTTACAGTTTCGGAGGATCGGGTTTGTAAGTGGAAAATGGTTCTTGAGAAGAGACAAAAAAATCTTGAACACCCGGTTCCTAACCAGAAAAGTTCGTAAGTAGAGGCGCTCTTAGGTAGAGGTACCACTGTATATTATTGACCAGGTTTACTGCATTGAATGGAACGTTCTGTTCCATATTGTCCTTTAAAACGTTGAATCATCTTTTGGAAAAGATACCCTTCCTACCCAGAGTCAATGGCTACTGATTTAGCCCCAATCATAGTGTACCAAGGTGCATTAACCCAGCTATAAGAATGAGAGAAGTCTGCAGGCATAATCTTCTATGAAAATGCAGGAAGTTGCTTTTGTGGAGCCTAGGTTACACGGTGATTAGACTGCAGTACTGCAGGCTACTTCTGCTGCCTGCTGGCTGCTTGCAATTTAGCAATTCAAATTCTACCAGGCTCAAGGTTGACTCAGCCTTCCATCCTTCTGATATGGATAAAATTAACCCAGATTTATTTATTTATTTATTTATTTATTTATTTATTTATTTATTTATTTATTTATTTATTTATTTATTTATTTATTTATTTATTTATTTATTTATTTATTTATATTTGTATGCCGCCCCTCTCCGCAGACTCGGGGCGGCTCACAACAAAGTGAAAAAACAATTTACAACAAATCTAAATTTCTACTAAAAACATTTTAAAACCCCATTTTCTAAACACACATACATACACACATACCATTCATAAATTGTATATGCCCAGGGGAGATGTCTCAGTTCCCCCATGCCTGACGACACAGGTGGGTCTTAAGGAGCTTACGAAAGGCAAGGAGAGTAGGTGCAGTTCTAATCTCCGAGGGGAGTTGGTTCCAGAGGGTCGGGGCCGCCACAGAGAAGGCTCTTCCCCTGGGGCCCGCCAACCGACATTGTTTAGTTGACGGGACCTGGAGAAGGCCCCCAGATTGTTGGGGGCAATGCAAGCTGGCCTTTTAAACTGCTTAGACAGGGCTGTATAGCACTGTGAAGTAGTATATAAGACCAAGTGCTATTGCTATTGCTATCTATTAATTTTTAGAATGATGTCACCACGGCATTCCTGGGACCCAAAAAAGGACATTTCCCTGAGAAAATTAGGAATGCCTTGACAACATCGCTCTTTAAAAAAAATATTTCCAAAGCAACTATTCCGTGAAGTTTTTTACTCAGCTAATGTCACTATGATAGCCCAAAGTCTTGATATGTAAAAATGCAGAATTCCTGGGAAGTCCATGCCTAGAGAATGTATAATTGATACAAAGTGCAAGAAAGTCAAAGGGAAAAAAATGTCATTATTCCTAGTCTCTTGACAAGAAAGGCCTAAACATTCTGTGATTTTCCCATCCCACCCTGTTATTTTATTGCTGCAGAAAATCCTAGCAGATGTGAAATTAAGAACTGCATTAAGTAAGACAGCCCCAAACACCAGATGTTTACTGTATGTTATTTGGGAGCAAGCAAGTGTTTTATCATTTTTCATTCATTCATCATAGTCAAAGACTTGTGACATGCTTGGCATTGTTAAATGTAATTAATGGGCAGCCATCCATATATGTTCAGCTTTTAGTTATGATTGCTGAGAATTCTGATGCTGAGTAAGTTTTTGAGCTGCAAATTCTGGGAATCATAACCTCAATACATGTGGAGAAGACCAATTGCAAGAAAGTTAGCACAGTACTTACATTCTTAGTATAATCTTCCTTGAATGTTTAATTGAATAACAAGAAGTTACATCAATAAACATAAGAAGGTGTATACAGACCATAAATGATATAAATGGAAATATTGATGATACATAGATATATGAACAAAGCACAACACATATTTGGGTAATATAATTTTATTCAGAATATTTGCAAACGTCTTAATCTTCTATTTAATTGTTTCTTTTAACACCAAATTCAACTCAGAAATTCTTGTACAAATATAAACTGAATTTAAGAAAGTTAAATCAACCCCAACCATCTCAAAGCAACTTAATTAGTAATAGATATAACACACTCATTTTCAAATCTGGTTTCATAATTATGCTTTAAGTAAATTGCATGAATATTGATGCAATTACAGTGTGCTTTTTCATTTTTTACAAACAGCCAGTCAGCATCAGACTAATTTTAGTAGCAATTGTGATCTTTTTATGACTATTATTAAAGATCATGCACTGTTTCATTGCATATCACTCAATCCCATCTTATAATCTTCCTGCCTAATGTTGTACATAGCAATCAGTGGGAAATTGGAAATATCATTAAATGTTTTACTGACAAAAGAACTTCAGATTTCTAAGATCAATCACAAACCAGAAAAAATGCTTTAGAGCAGTGTTTTCCAACCTTGGCAACTTGAAGATATTTGGACTTCAACTCCCAGAATTCCCCAGCCAGCATTTGCTGGCTGGCGAATTCTGGGAGTTGAAGTCCAAATATTGTATCTTCAAGTTGCCAAGGTTGGGAAACACTGCTTTAGAGAATAAGAATTCTTGGTCAAAAGTAGGCTTTCTCTGACATTATCTGGTCACTGTAGTATCCTACAATGAACAATGTTAATCTATCCCATAAGTGGCTGAATTCTCACACAACAGTAATCCATTGTTTCTTCAACCATATTTTTTTAAAAAAATAAAATAAACCACAATTCACTAGCTTCCATAAAACAAATGACAAGCCATGCTTCATATACAATGCTAAATGAAAAACAAGCATCATTATGGTTTTGCATAATACTCTCATACTTCAAGACATTTGGATGGATAACGATTTGATGGCTCAGAGATTGATGCTAGGATTCGCAGGGCCTCTGGGAGGCATGAGTGGTTACTCAGGAGGAGGTTTACTCATAAGTAGCACTGCTGACTACTAGGCCACACCCTCAGTCTATATAAAATGGAGTCACACAGCACTTTGGTGCAGAGAACAAGTCCTAGAAATCTAGTTTCAGTTCTAGTGTTTAGGTTTGTATTTAAAAGGACTACATTCCTGGATTTCTTGAAGAGCTCTGGGCTTTCAGACAAATTCTGTAAGTTCACCATAAGAAACCTACTACAATCTAGTAATTATTTGCCATATTTATCTATTCCTGGGACTCTGGCCAGCTGCTAAGACTTTATAATCAGTGCAGTGAAGCCTTTGCTAGATTTCACAAAAAGACTTAAACCTCATTAGAATTTTGTACACAGTAAACCTTTATTAGTTAATCCAGTGGTGTGCATCTGATTTTTGGGGGGCTCGACGCTGGGACAGAACAAATTATCTTGGGTTAAAAGACGGAGTAAGTTTTTTTTCTTTGCCTTTCAAAATGGTAAGAAAATGAAATAATGTGGCCATGTGGGAGTTTTCAAGGTTCTCACAAAGGGATTTTATCTGAAGATAGAGATAAAGGGGGTGCTGAAGCATTGGATTACTCTCGGTTCAGCCCGGTTCTGCGAAGCAGTTGCAGCAGCAGAGTGCTGCACGCCGCTGGCGCTACCAGCAGCATGTGTGGGTACACACACCTCTGGCACATGTAGTTCTCGGCACATGTGCATCTGGCACATGTATATCCGGTGCATGTGGGGGTGCCCGCCCATGCAAGATTCAGCTTCTGCATATGCACCCGCAGCCAAATCTCACTTCAGGAAGCTTGCACACACAAGATTTTGGCAATTTTCGGCAATTTCTTTGCTTCCTCATATGCACGGAAGCAAAAAATTGGCAAAAATCACTTAAATCTCATGCGCGAGAGTGTTCTCACATGAGGTTTTGATTTGGGTGCATGCACAGAAGCCAAATCTCATGCAGGTATGCTCATGCACACCTTGGCAGTATGCAATTGCAATGCGCATCCCAATTTTTCCTCCCGGAACAAAGCATCTGACCTTTCCAGTTGCTGCACATCACTGCGTAGCAGCGGCTGCGGGAGGCTCCACCCACCCACTGGGACACTTTTGTGTATGCACAGAAGTGTTGCCAGTGCATGTGCGAACCAGTAGCAATGGGTTTTAGAACCCACTTATGGGATCTTGGTATTGAAAAAGGCAGAAAATCCAAATTTGCTGATACAGCTACAGGCTGTTTTAACCTGGGACTTCAGGTGGTCAAGTCGTGTTTCATATCAGAAGTAAATCTAGTTTGCTGGCAAAACTCAATTCATGTATGGATTATTTTTCCCAAATACTTCTGGAGGTTGGCTTTTCTGTACATGAGCAGCTTATCAATGTGACAAATAGTAAATAAAAACCTCATTTATTATTATTCAAGATATTTGAGGCTTAAGAAACTTGAAAATTGTCACATGTAAAAACTGCATCTTTTCAAGGTTTGAAGCTATTGCAAATAAATCCCAGTAATGTCTATATAAGGAGTGTACTGTTATGTGTGTATATTTCTTGCAATAACCTAAATTATTAACCAGAGCGTGATACCATGGTCTTTCCAGACTGAAAAATGCCAATGCAACCTAAATTTACAGAATGCTGTTTTCCTAATCCTATGTTTCAAGTTTTCTCAGTATGCAAAATGATATTTTGCTCGGTTTTTACTAAAGTAGTTCAGTGGAGCAACTTCAGCTCAGAAACACTGATATTCTAGTATATGGTAGTAAAATTATTCTGAGCAGACCATGTGAGTCATCCTTATTTCTCCTAACCTTTGAAATCTTGTGCTGATTGAACTCTGCCATCTCTTGGAAATTTAAGATAACTACATCCAGTTCCTGAAAGATTTTACACAAACTGCTTACAAATAAAAGATACTTGGCAATTAAGCATGGGGATGGAACTGAAGGGCCTCTTATTATATGAAATAAGACTGACCTTGGGTCACAACACTTCTGAATAAATTTGGATTTCATTTATCACTAAATTTTTGAGCATTACATTCTACTGACTTACACTGAGTCCGTGATGGTAAACCTATGGCACTCATGCCACAGGTGGCAGTACGAAACCATATCAGTTACATTGCTTGGAGTGTTTTAATTGGAATTATTGGGATCTAGTCTTCAGCTAATACAAAACACAGAACACTCAGGATGATATCAAGAAAACCAAAGCATCCTTCTGCTGAAAGCATTATATTTGCTGCCAATTGTTGTTTTTCTTGGGACAATCCTATAGATCAGTGATGGTGAACCTATGGCACACGTGCCACTTGGAGCCATATCGGGGGGCATGCGAGGGATTGCCCTATGTGAGCTCCAGTGCACATGCAACAGTTGTGATAAGAACATAAGAAGAGCCATGCTGAATCAAGCCAAAGCCCCTCAAGTCCAGCATTCTGTGTCACACAGTGGCCCACCAATTGTACCTGGGGATCTTGAGCAGAAAGAGAAGGCAAAACCCTCCCTTTCCCTTGACCCCCAACAAATGGAGCACCTCCCTTATGAAACCAGGTTGCAATGCCTTGGTCTCTTCAGCCTTGAAAGACGGCGTTTAAGGGGTGACTTGATCGAAGTGTATAAAATCATGCATGGGATAGAAAAGGTGGAATAGAGAAAAATTATTTTCTCTATCTCACAATACAAGGACAAGGGGGCACTCCCTAAAGCTCATAGGTAAGAAAGTGAGGACAAATAAATGGAAATATTTCTTCACCCAGAGGGTCATTGGTTTATGGAATTCACTTCCAGAAGAGGTCGTGACAGCTATCAGCCTGGATAGCTTCAAGGCAGGATTAGACAGATTCACGGATGCTAAGTGTATCAGTGCTTATTGAAACAGATGTCCATGTGTCGCCCCTATGTTGCTTGAGGCAGGCAGGATTCCCTTGAGTACCATTTGTTGGGGGTCAAGGGAAAGGGAGGGTCTTGCCTTCTCTTTATGCTCAAAATCCCCATGGACAATTGGTGCGCCACTGTGTGACACAGAATGCTGGACTGGATGGGCTTTCACCTGAATCAGCATGGCTCTTCTTATGTTCTAAATGGCACTCAAGGGAATCCTGCCTGCCTCAACCAACATAGAGGCGGCACATGGACATCCATTTCAATAACCAAGGCTGTTTCACCCTCTGGGGGCTTCAGGGAAAGGCAAAAGTGCAAAAAACTGCCCAAAGGGCAAATAGAAATTGGAAAAATAGACTTCTGGTTTGCCCATTGTGCTGTTTTTCACACTCTGGAGGCTCCAGGAGGCTTCAAGAAATCTTCCTGAAGGCTCAGAGTGTGAAAAACAGCACAGCAGGCAAACTGGAAGTCTGTTTTTCCAAACTTCTTCTTTGCCCATTTTTTCACCGTCCCAGCTTCAATGAGGCTCGTGCGCATGTGGGGGAATGGAGGGGAATTGTGCGCATGTGCAGGAGCAGGGCAGGGTACTGCACATGCATTGGTGAGAGGGAATGGGTGTGGCACACACACACATATCCTTTTGGCACACGAACCAAAAAAGGGTTGCCATCACTGCTATAGACATTCTTCTAGATCAGTGATGGCGAACCTATGACACGGGTGCCACAGGTGGTACACAGAGCCATAACTGCTGGCACACAAGCTGTTGCCCTAGCTCAGCTTCAATATGCATATGCTGGCCAGCTGATTTTTGGCTCACACAGAGGCTCTGGGAGGGCGTTTTTGGCTTCCAGAGAGCCTCTGGGGAAATGGGGGAGGGCGTTTTTACCCTCCACTGGCTCCAGGAAAGCCTTTGGAGCCTGGGGAGGGCAAAACATGAGCCTATTGGGCCCACCAGAAGTTAGGAAACAGGCCATTTCTGGCCTCCAGGGGGCAGAGGAAGCTGTTTTCATGTTTTCCAGGCATTGAATTATGGGTGTGGGCAGTGGCGCATGCGCGATAGCACATGCCCATGCTCTTTTGGCAGCTGAAGAAAAAAAGGTTTGACATCACTATTCTAGATAGTTTCTGTTCCCTTCACCCAAATAATGAAATATTTGGAATAGATTCATTTATGGTTTTGTAAGTTCCTGGAAATCTCCTCTTGCAATCAGGAATACATTCCTGCAGAATTGAAGTGCTTAAACTATTTGTCAAGTTTTTAGAAGATTCAGAAGAACGTGTCTTCTAACATAGGATTTTGACTGATGATCAATTTAATTTTAATGTTAATCTTTGCTTCCATATGAGCATGTTTTATAATAAAGCATCACAAATTTCAGGAGTTTATTTTATTTTATTAGAGTTGTAAGGGACCTTGTAGGTTATCCAGTCCAACCCTTGGTCAGGCAGGAGTCTCTATACCATTTCAGACAAATGGCAATCCAATCTCCCAAATGTTGGAGCGCTCAAAACAGACAAGCTGTTCCACTGGTTGATCCTTCTCACCATCAGAAAGTTCCTCCTTACTTCCAGGTTGAATCTCTCTTTGGTCAGCTTCCATCCATTGTTCCCAGTTTGGCCTTTTGGTGCTTTGGAAAACAGCCTGACCTCCTTCTCTCTATGGCAGTCCCTCAGGTACTGGAACACTGCCCTCATATCTCCCCTGGTCCTTCTCTTTGCTAGGCTGGCCATTCCCAATTCCTGCAACCTCGCTTTGTATGTTTTAATTTCCAGTCCCACTGCCATCCTGGTTGCTCTCTTCTGCACTTTCTCTAGAGTTTCAATGTCTTTTTTGTGGTGTGGTGACCAAAACTGGATGCAGTACTCTAGATGTGGTCTAACTAAGGCTTTATAAAGTGGCATTAGTACCTCCCTAGTCCTAATCTGACCTGTTGAAATGGAAAAATCTACAACTCTCCTTACTTGGGAGGATCGTGGCTATAAAACTTAGCATCTTGCCTAAAATATTGTTCCTATTCCAAACAATTCCAATTCAATTGAAACAGGAATTCTTTATAAAATTGAACAAAATTACCAGTAACTTCATCTGGCAGAACAAGCGCCCTCGAATTCGCTTAAAATATTTACAGGGTAGAAAAGAAGAAGGAGGTCTGGCACTCCCAATTTGGAAAGACTATTACATTGCCGCATCACTAACTTGGATGAGAGAATGGATGAGCCTATCTAACACCAGATTACTTAGTCTAGAAGGTCACGACCTCCACTTAGGATGGCACTACTATCTTTGGGATGAGAAGCCGAGGACCCATAAATATTTTACCAACCATCTGATTAGGAAATCTTTAATACATACCTGGAAAAAAATTAAGTCTAAACTTTACAAAGGAATCCCCACATGGTATGCCCCATTAGAAGCATATGTGCATCCTAATTTCCATAAAAAAAACCAATATAATAAGGTACAAGGATATATTAAATTCCAATGGTGAAATTAGATCAAGAATAGAATTAGAAAATTTTGGTCAAAAAACGGAGTGGTGGGAATACTTACAGATACAAACTAAATTCAACAAGGATAAAAGTAATCCTGGAATAATTAAAAATGCCCCGCTAGACAAACTATGTACAGATTCCCAAGAACAACAAATTTAAAAATTCTACTGTTACTTAAACTATAACGAATTGGATAATATTAACACAAAAATTAATGTAAAACAATGGAATTTGGATCTCAAAAAAGAGATTAAAGAAGAGGAGTGGCAAATACTCTGGAGCAGAAATTATAAATTGACTATTGCCACGTCCTGTAAAGAGAATTTAGTTAAAATGTTTTACAGGTGGCATATTACTCCGATTAAACTAACAAAACTAAATAATAAACTCTCACCTTATTGTTGGAAGTGTCACCAAGAAATAGGCACCTATTTCCATTTATGGTGGCAATGCACAAAAGCTAAAATCTACTGGAATAAAATCGGAACTTGGATTGATGAAATACTTAATCTGACAATAGAAAAAAACCCTGATTGCTTTCTTCTGGGCATTATTAGACAAAAACTACCTAAATCCCAAATACATCTAATTGTCCACTTAACAACAGCAGCCAGATTAACCTTTGCGCAGTGGTGGAAGAATGAGGAGATACCTCCGAATGACGCAATAATAAAAAAAATTACATACTGCGCAGAGATGACGAAATTAACTATATTAGTAAGAAACGAAACTATGGCTACATTCAATAACTGTTGGGATCCTTTCTACATCTGGTTAGGAAAAAAGAGTGAGAATAACACACCATAAGATTGATACGTTGGATACAAACATGACCAGTTACAAATCTGGTATATAGCCATTTTATATTTAATATAGTACTAAGAGACTTTATATATATACTGATAGTATCTTTACTACTACTTTCTAAAATCTCTATAACTTGATTAACTCAACACTTGCATTAACCAATCTAGATAAACAAACCGAACCATGGTAATGAGCTAATGAAATAGGAAATAGTTCTCGTTTTCAGTACAGCTCCCCCGGACATTCGCCAATCTTTTACTCTTTCTATCCTTTCTACATTCTCTGTCCTTTCTATCTTTTTCTCTCCTCCTTTCTACCCTTTCCCTATCTACTTCTTTCCCTCCCTTTTTCTAACTTTCAAATTTGTATTTTGTCAATTGATATGTCATTTGATCGTTCTCTATTGTTATGATCACTGTTTTATGTTTTGTACATTATGTTGTATTTTGTATCATTTGTATAATAAATTTTTTTAAAAAATTTAAAAAAAGAAAAAGTACCTCCCTAGTCCTAGATTGTATCCCTCTGTTAATGCAACTCAGGATTGTATTGGCCTTTTTGGCTGCCACTGCACGTTACTGCCTCATATTTAGTTGGTTGTCCACCAAGACTCCAAGATCCCTCTCGCAGTCGCTGCTATTGAGTGTGGTTTCACCCAGTTTATATGTATGACTTTTGTTTCTCTTACCTAGGTGTAGGATTTTACTTTTCTCTGCATTAATTTTCATTTTATTTGTTTGGGCCCAATGGACAAGCCTGTCAAGATCCATCTGGATTCCGACCCTGTCCTCTATAACATTGACTATTCCCGCCAGCTTGGTGTCATCTGCAAATTTGGTTAGTTCCCCTTCTATCCCCTCATCTAGGTCATCTAATAACTAATAAAGTTATTAAAGAGTATTGGGCCTAGGACGGAACCTTGTGGTACTCCACTGCTTACTTCTCTCAATGTGAACAATTAAGGACTACTTGTTGTATACAGTTGGCCAGCCAGTTGTTAATCCATCTGGTTGTGTAGCTGTCTATCCCACTTTTTTTTTAGCTTGTAGAGATGTAGATTGAGGTCCACTTTATCAAATGCTTTGCTGAAATCCAAGCATCCTAAGTCCACTGCTTTTCTCTGGTCTATTAATTTGGTCACAGGGCTGAAATGTGAAATGGTTTGGCATGATTTGTTCTTAACAAACCCCTGCTGGCTGTTGGTTATTACTTTGTTTATTTCGAAGTGGTGGCAGATCTGTTTCTTAATTATTTTTTCCAGTATTTTTCCAATATTTTCCAGTTGATAATATAACTGTTCAATCAGTCAGTCTAAAAAACTGGTGCATGTAGACAAATGTTTCCCAGATAAAATCTGGAGAATCTCTAAAAAACAAACCTGCATGGCCTATTTTAAACCTGTTTTCTCTGTTGTGTCAGGAAAAAAGACATAGTCCAGACTGCCCAATGAATTGGTTTTCAGAATTGGAGGCATCAGAATACCTTCACCTATGACAGGGGGGTGGCAGGCCTTAAGATAAGCAGACCCTTAAGCATTTCAGATGTTTACAATTGTTAAGGCCTTAATTTCTGCCTGCAAAGCAAGTTGCAAGCCCTGTAGTTCTTTATAGATGGGTATTATTTGATACCAATGTATGGTGATTAGATCATTAGAAAAACATTGCAGGTTGGATGTGTATGCATTATCTGTGGTCTGCAAAATCCTGCCAGGGGATTTTGAGAGATGGGCTTACAGAATCATCTGAAATCATCACCATTGTCTTTGCCATAAGCTTAGTCCATTTTGCATACTTTCAGAAACTTTTGGGAGGCAGAGGGTTTTTTTCAAGAGTTATCAATAAACTTGGGAGAAGTGATGAAATCCACATTGAAGACAATGTTGCAATGAAATTGGAACTCTTGCAAAATGTTGGAAATTTAGCAGTACAGATGCATCCTTTCAAAACCACGTTGAAAAATCAGGAAGTGAAATACAAAAAAAGATCTAATGCTCTTTTCACTACAAGATGAAAAATCAGTAGGGGGTTGTCCTGGAGCTAGAATGAAGAAGCTGATTCAGATTGCAGATTGATGGAAGCAAGGATAGTGGTAGGTAATGAGAAACAGCCAGGTGTGCTTTCCTTGTTCATTCTCAAAAGTAGTATATTGCCCTCTTCAGGCGAATTCTGGAATAGTTGTAGATATTCCAGTGCTACCCTGTTTCCCCGATAGTAAGACACCCCCGATTGTAAGACGTATCGGGGGTTTCAGGGGGGTCGGCTAATATAAGCCGTACCCCGAAAGTAAGACATACGGGGGTATTGCCGCCTCCCTCTCATCTAGCTGCGCGCCGCCTCCTGCCCACGTCCGCACCGTCCCCCTCTCCATACGTCGCCGCGTCTGCCACCTCCCTCTGATCTTAATGAGCGCTGCCTTCTGCCCAATTCCGCGCCGCCCCCCCCCTCCATACGTCACCGCGTCTGCCGCCTCCGTCTGATCCAAACGAGCGCCGCCTCCTGCCCACTTCCGCGCCGCCCCCCTCCATACATCACCGTGTCTGCCGCCTCCGTCTGATCCAAATGAGCGTCGCCTCCTGCCCACGCCTGCGCCGTCCCCCTCTCCATACGTCGCCGCGTCTGCCACCTCCCTCTGATCTTAATGAGCGCCGCCTCCTGCCCACTTCCGCGCCGCCCCCCTCCATACGTCACCGCGTCTAAATGTTAATTTTATGGTTAAAACAAAAAATTCGACAATTTTTTTCCAATATAAGACATACCCCAAAAGTAAGACAGTGGGGCTTTTGGGGATAAAAAGAAAGTAAGACACTGTCTTACTTTTGGGGAAACACGGTATTAGACTGCTTTTTCAGGAGGAGAGGAGAGGAGAGGAGAGGAGAGGAGAGGAGAGGAGAGGAGAGGAGAGGAGAGGAGAGGAGAGAAGAGAATTTTTTATTGGCCAAGTGTGATTGGACACACAAGGAATTTGTCTTTGGTGCATATGCTCTCAGTGTACATAAAAAAATACATTCATCAAGAATCATAATTTACCGCCCTCTTTAATCAGTTTACAGAGTCAGCATAGAGCAGACTTAATAACCAGTAAAAAATATTTTTTTAAAAAAGAGAGACGAGACAAAGAGAAGAGAAGAGAAATCAGCCCCTACAAATGGAATGAGACAGGGGATACTATACTTCAACTTGTAACCATTCATTTAGCAACTGTCTGAAGTTACAGTGCATTGAAAAAAATGACTTATGACCAGTCCTCACACTTGCAATGGTCACAGGTCCCCAGCAGTCACATGATCAAAATTTGGGCACTACACAGCCAGCATGTATTTACAAAAACTTCGGCATCCCAGCATCATTACTATAACTGTTCGCAATGTCCAGCTTCCTACAACCAAGGTCAATGGGAAAAGTTGGATGGACTTAAAAATGGCATGATTTGTTTAACAATAATCACAAAAAATGAAATGAGTCAATGATTCATTCAACAGCCATCTTACCTAGCAACAGAAATTCTGGTCCCAGGTAACAAACACATGGTATGTTAAGGGCTCAACTGAGAGTTTATCCTATAGATGCATAAAATCTAAATGGATCGATTATTATTACTATTATTATTATTATTATTAATATTATTATTATTATTATTATTATTTATTAGATTTGTATGCCGCCCCTCTCCGTAGACTCGGGGCGGCTCACAACAGTGATAAAGAACAATATGTATTGACAAATCTAATAATTTTAAATCTAAAATAGCAATTGTACATTTTAAAAAATCTAAAAACAAGGAACCCCAATATAAAAAACATACATACAGTCATATCATGCACTAACACTACATAGGCAGGGGGAGATGTCTCAGTTCCCCCATGCTTGACGACAGAGGTGGGTTTTGAGGAGTTTACGAAAGGCAAGGAGGGTAGGGGCAGTTCTAATCTCTGGAGGGAGCTGATTCCAGAGGGTCGGAGCCGCCACAGAGAAGGCTCTTCCCCTGGGTCCCGCCAGACGACATTGTTTAGTCGACGGGACCCGGAGAAGGCCAACTCTGTGGGACCTGACCGGTCACTGGGATTCGTGCGGCATCAGAAAGATCCATATGTTGAAGTTAATATGCCTAGTGAGATAAAAGAAAACACACACACTTTTGGTATTCTTCAGCCCACACAGAAAGTCATGTTTAATGTTTCAGGAATAAACATGAAATATACTCCGTCCCATTTTTACTTCATGAGATCATTCATGTTAAACCTCTGTGTGTGTGTGTGTGTGTGTGTGTGTGTGTGTGTGTGTGTGTGTGTGTAGCAGAGATGGGTTCCTCCTGGTTCTTCCTCACTCAAACCAGTAGCAACCCACTGGTGATATCATGCCGATGTCACAGAACCAGTTCGGTGCCAGTCCATGGGCTCTGACATCTTTTTTTGTGGGGGAGGGGTTGTGGGGGGGAATTTTTTCTTTTTTTTTTCTTTTTCTTTTGCTTCTGAGCATGTGCAGAAGCTGAGATTCTGGCGTTGCGCATGCACCACCATCTTGTTTTTGGCTTTTGGGTATTATTTTTCTGCACTGCGCATGCACACATGCACACCCACACAACCCAAGAAGAAGCAAATCGGCAGTGTGGTAAGTTTGAACCCATCCCTCTACTCAGTGTTGGGCTGCCCCCGGAACACCTGGGATCACTGATCCATTAGCGGAAACGATGATACGTGTTTGATTGGATTGGATTGGATTGGATTGGACTGGATTTGTATGCCGCCCCTCTCCGTAGACTCAGGGCGGCTCACAACAGTGATAAAGAACAATATGTATTGACAAATCTAATAATTTAAAATCTAAAATAGCAATTGTACATTTTAAAAAATCTAAAAACAAGGAACCCCAATATAAAAAACATACATACAGTCATATCATGCACTAACACTACATAGGCAGGGGGAGATGTCTCAGTTCCCCCATGCTTGACGACAGAGGTGGGTTTTGAGGAGTTTACGAAAGGCAAGGAGGGTAGGGGCAGTTCTAATCTCTGGAGGGAGCTGACTCCTCTATTTTTACATATTATCTTTATATATATATTACTTCATGTGTATGTGTACAGTGATCCCTCGAGTTTCGCGATCTCGATCTTCGCGAAACGCTATATCGCGATTTTTCAGAAAATATTAATTAAAAAATACTCCACTCTTCTCTCTCTCTCTTTCTTCCTCTTTCTCACTATCTTCCTTCCTTTCTCATCTCTTTCTTTCTTTCTTTCCTTCTCTCTCTTTCTCTATCTCTCCCCCTCTTGCTCTCCCTCTTTTTCTCACTTTCCCTCTCTCATGCACCAAGTGGCGGGCAGGCGGGCAGGCAGGCGGTGGACAAGCGGCGGGCGGACAAGCGGCAGACAAGCGGCGGGCGGACAAGCGGCGGGTGGACAAGCAGTGGGCGGACAAGCAGCGGACAAGCGGTGGGCGGACAAGCAGCGGACAAGCGGCGGGCGGACAAGCAGCGGACAAGCGGCGGGCGGACAAGCGGTGGGCGGACAAGCAGCGGGCGGACAAGCGGCGGGCGGACAAGCGGCGGGCGGACAAGCGGCGGGCGGACAAGCAGCGGGCAGGCGGGCAGGCGGCGGACAAGCGGCGGGCGGACAAGCAGCGGACAAGCGGCGGGCGGACAAGTGGCAGACAAGCGGCGGGCGGACAAGCGGCGGGTGCGGCAGCAGCGAGGAGCCGAAGATCGGGGTTTCCCCTTTGCGTGGGCGGCGGGGAAACCCCGATCTTCGGCTCCTCGCTGCTGCGGCGCTGCCGAGCAGATCAGCTGCTGGGCGGCGGAAGGAACCTTCCCTGGGTCTTCCCAGGTGCGGAAGTAAAAACACCATCTGCGCATGCGCGGCCATGGAAAAAGAGTGCGCATGCGCAGATGGTGTTTTTACTTCCGCACCACTATATTGCGAAAAATCGAGTATCGCGAGGGGTCTTGGAACGTAACCCTCGCGATACTCGAGGGATCACTGTACTTCCATATGTATTGTATATTGGACAAATGAGTAAATAAAATAAATAAAATAAATAGCACTTTTTAACAGAGCCGGCATATTGCCCCATTCTTAATATGGCATCTCCAGATGTCTTTGGATTGCAGCACTGAAAAAATGCAATCAGGTTGGGAGATTTCTTTCCAAAACCTTTTCCTGGCAGAAGTTGTTTCCTAAAAGATTATCTTCCCAGAACAGGGCATCTACTGGGAAGGGGGAGAAAGGGAGGGAGGGTCAAAATGTCACTTGCGACAGGAAGCATGCGATTGAAATCCATCCCTTTCCTCACTCCACTCCTCACCCTCATGAATGTTTGCATCTTGAAACAATCAATGAGAAGCAAGCAACAGAACATTCACAGTTGAGTAACAGCATTTGTCTTTGTTTCTTTCCAGGGGATACTGCAAATGGGCAAAACATGTTTAACAGGAAAGCAGAAGAACTAACCAGGGCCAATGGAGCATTTTTAAGATCTGCCAAGTAGAAAAATATCATCCTTGACCATTTTGGGGGGAAGGGGAAAAGAGGAGGACGCAAAGGGCAACACAACTGTCAGGTTCTTGGGTAGTGGAATTTGGTGTTTGATATTTGGTATTTCGGGTAATAAGACCAGAATCAATAATGTAACCAATAATGCGAAAAAATAAAAATGGTATCTTGGCTCCATTAATCATGGTACATAAATTTTAAAAAAGTTAGCATTCAACATTTATGCTTTTCTCAATTTTACAATATAAATCACTTATATTAAATATTTTAAATATGTATGTGATTGTACACATATTTAATATAAATACACATTTATATTAAATATATAAAAATACACACCCATTCCTGAAAAATAATAATATGTTATATCAAGGCAATTTGTTTGTAAATTCTATATATATGCACCAGTTGCGGCCCTATTTGGACAGCGAGTCATTGCTCACGGTCGCTCATGCCCTCATCACCTCGAGGTTCGATTACTGCAACACTCTCTACATGGGGCTACCTTTGAAAAGTGTTCGGAAACTTCAGATCGTGCAGAATGCAGCAGCGAGAGCCATTATGGGGCTTCCTAGATTCGCTCACGTTTCTACAACACTCCTGCACTGGCTGCTGATCAGTTTCCGGTCACAATTCAAAGTGTTGGTTATGACCTTTAAAGCCTCAAAAGAGGAAGAAATTGCCAAATCTGTAAAGAAGGGGTATAAAACCTTCTTCAGATATATTAGTGATAGGAAGAAGAAAAACTGCAGCATCACGAAGCTTAGTACCGGGAATAATACATGCATTGATGGGAATAAGGAGATCGCTGACCATTTCAATAGCTACTTCTGTTCAGTTTTCTCAAAAGACACCTTACAAAATAATACTATAGAGGGATATAGCATTGCTTCCAGCTGTACGGATTCAGCTCCAGTGATCTTAGAAGCCGATGTCTTAGAAGAACTTGAACGATTAAAGATAAATAAGGCAATGGGTCCAGATGGCATCCACCCCAGAGTTCTTAAAGAACTCAGATCTGTCATTGCTATCCCCCTGACTGATTTGTTTAACCAATCCCTGTTAACAGGAGATGTTCCTGAGGATTGGAGAATGGCCAGTGTTGTGCCTATCCACAAGAAGGGCAGTAGAGAAGAAGCTGGTAACTACAGGCCAGTTAGCTTGACATCAGTTATAGTTAAAATGATGGAGACTACTCAAAAAGAGGATAAATCAGCACCTAAAAAACAATAACTTATTGGACCCAAATCAGCATGGCTTTACTGAAGGCAAATCATGTCAGACTAATCTCATTGATTTCTTTGACTATGTCACAAAGGTGTTGGATCAAGGTGGTGCCGTGGATATTGCCTATCTGGACTTCAGCAAAGCCTTTGATACGGTTCCACATAAAAAGCTGATAGATAAATTAGTGAAGATTGGACTTAATCCCTGGATAGTTCAGTGGATTTCAAGCTGGCTGAAGCATAGACATCAGAGAGTTATTGTTAATGACGAGTATTCTGAGCAGAGACAGGTTACAAGCGGTGTGCCACAAGGGTCTGTTCTGGGTCCTATTCTTTTTAATATGTTTGTGAGTGACATAGGGGAAGGTTTGGTAGGGGAGACATGATTGAAACATTTAAATATGTTAAAGGGTTTTATAAGGTTCAGGATGGAAGTGTTAGGAAAGTGAACACAAGAACAAGGGGACACAATCTGAAGTTAGTTGGGGGAAAGATCAAAAGCAACATGAGAAAATATTATTTCACTGAAAGAGTAGTAGATCCTTGGAACAAACTTTCAGCAGACGTGGTTTTACACAGTAACTGAATTTAAACATGCCTGGGATAAACATATATCCATTGTAAGATAAAATACAGGAAATAGTATAAGGGCAGACTAGATGGACCATGAGGTCTTTTTCTGCCGTCAGTCTTCTATGTTTCTATGTTTCTACATGGCAATGGACCAGAGTACCTCCGGAACTGCCTGCCACTGCACGAATCCCAGCGACCGATAAGGTCCCACAGAGTTGGCCTTCTCCAGGTCCCGTCGACTAAACAATGTCATTTGGTGGGCCCCAGGGGAAGAGCCTTTTTTGTGGCGGCCCCAGCCCTCTGGAAGCAACTCCCCCCGGAAATTAGAACAGGCCCCACTCTCCTTGCCTTTCGCAAATTACTCAAGACCCACCTATATCGCCAGGAACAGAGATATCTCCCCCAGGCTTTTATATTTTATGTTTGGTATGTATGTGCTGTATGGTTTTAATTGTTGGGATTTTATATATCTTTTCTTTTAATATCAGATTTGTTTACTGTTATATTGTTTTTATTATTGTTGTGAGCTGCCCCGAGTCTTCGGAGAGGGGCGGCATACAAATCTAATAAATTGAATTGAATTGAATTTACTCTTTTTGCCGTCACCACGTAAACCATATCATCTCTGAAATATCCACATTAGTATTTAAATAGCATTGCAAGCTTTGCACATGCTCTGTCTGATACTGTGGATTCTCATTCATCCACAGAGATTGCAGTTTAAGTACAGCATTTTGAGAGCTGATGCTGCGCTACCAGGAGCTCCCTTCCTAAGCAAAGGAGTACAAATGCTTGGTTTTCTTTCCCCCCTCCATGAAACTGCAATGCCTTAATCTATTTGCAAGGCTTGTTTTCCATTGGATCTATTGGCAGTGGAAGATAGCTGACACTCCTATTCTTTGTCTTTTTTTTTAAAGAAGGCAGGTTTAAATCAAAGGACACGGGTGACAGCTATTGCTAGACATGCAATGTTTACTAATAAAATAGAGGCTGCAGCTGTAGAGATTTCAAAATCAGTCATGGATTTTAGCACTTCATCAGTGTTCGATCATCAGAAAGGTAAGATAGTTGTTTTTTTCACGCTAGAATTCATTCATAAATATATGCCTCCTATTCTATAGTTACATTTCATGAACACAGTACAAAAAGCTCTACGTTGTATAAGGAAATCTGAGATAACATGAATTTCAAGTTAAATTGTCCAATTTGGTTTTCTGGACTTGTTGATTTTTAAAGCAGGGTTTTTTTCTGCAGTCTGTTTTAAAATCTGCTGCCTATGTCTGCTGCCTAAAATATTAATGGAAACAGGTGTATTGTTGGAGTGGGGAGAAAACCTCGCTGTGTCTGCCATTTGGTCTTGTGTTTGATTTATTATTTTCTGTGCCATTCAAAACCAGCCTCCTATTTGTCATTTTGTCGTTGGTAATCAGGTGCGTTTCCGGATCGTAATAAATTATTCTGAAACTACAAAATGAAGTAATAGAAAAATTTGTGGCAGGAGTCATTTTTAAAAAAATAATGATTTAAATTGGTTGCTTGGGTATATTTATGTTAACATACATAATTCAGTTTGCTGAGTCTTAAAATAAGCATACTTTTTTATCTGGAGCAATTAAGATGGATGAAGTAATGATCTCTTGGGGATGGCAGGTGATAATTTTGTTTCAGTTTTCTGTTTATGATCTTTATACTACTTGCTCGATTCTATTTTTATCTAACGTTTCATATAGGATTAGGTTTCTACTGTGAAATAACATTACAGACTGATATTGCCTTAACTATCTTTATACTTCCCACTTCACATTTTTAAAATAGTTGTTATCTATATTGTTGGTTTTTGGTGCTAGTCCTTGTAGACTCTAATTATTGTAATGTACATATTTTCTTTTATGTACATTGAGAACATATGCACCAAAGACAAATTCCTTCTGTGTCCAATCACACTTGACCAATAAAGAATTCTATTCTATTTACTCCTCCACTCGAAATAAAATACCCTATGAGACTAGACTTTCAATCCTGGGCCTAGAAAGTTTAGAACTAAGACGCCTTAAACAAGATCTAAGTATTGCCCACAAAATCATATGCTGCAACGTCCTGCCTGTCGGCGACTACTTCAGCTTCAACCACAACACAAGAGCACACAACAGATTTAAACTTAATATTAACCGCTCCAAACTTGACTGTAAAAAATATGACTTCAGTAACTGAGTTGTCGAAGCGTGGAACTCATCACCGGACTCCATAGTGTCATCCCCAAACCCCCAACACTTTACCCTTAGATTATCTACGGTTGACCTATCCAGATTCCTAAGAGGTCAGTAAGGGGCGGGTACAAGTGCACTAGAGCGCCTTCCGTCCCCTGTCCTATTGCTCTCCTATATCTCCTATACCTTTCTTCTATTCCTATATCTCTTCTTCTATTCTTTCATTGATATGTTCTATTCCTATACTTTCTTTTCTATTATTTGTTAGATATATTTTACTATGAGTATCTCCTCTATAACCTTCATCATGTATTTTACTATGTGTATATAGATATATACCCACTAAAACCCTCATTGTGTATTGGACAAAATAAATAAATAGATAAATAAAATAAAATTTAGTTGGTAATATGAGCCATCAGGGTTCCTTCAATTCCAAGGTTTCTCCATTTAATTCTGTCCAAAAGGCAATTTCATGAAAGGTTTTGGTTTTGTCATGACATGGCTAAGAGTAAAGAACAAATGTGTGTACAAATCACTGAATCACACCAAGGTAATTACATAGACTACAATCTTTGCCATCTAGGACTCTATCTCTAGATACAGACACACACTAAAGAAATTGATGAACTTGACAAGGATTTCTCTACTCCTGGCTTCAGAAAAAAGAACGCCCATTCTCTGCAATGTAGATCATATAGAGAGTATTTATTTTATTTATTGGATTTGTATGCCACCCCTCTCTGTAGACTCGGGGCGGCATACAAATCCAATAAATAAAATAAATACTCTCACAATGTACCCAATAGTCTCACAAAGTAATCAGATACAACGGCTACACCATTGAAATGTGGAAAATGGATTGTGATTGGACACACAAGGAATTTGTCTTTGGTGCATATGCTCTCCATGTACATAAAAGAAAAGATACATTTGTCAAGAATCATGAGGTACAACACATAATGATTGTCACAGGGGTCAAATAAGCAATGAAGAAACAATCAATATTAATAAAAATCTTAAGGATACAAGCAACAAGTTACAGTCATACAGTCCTAAGTGGGAGGAAATGGGTGATAGGAATGATGAGAAAAAACTAGTAGTAATAGTAGTGCAGACTTAGTAATTTTGTACCTGTGGAGGTAGCAAAATCACACACGGAGCCACAGGTGCGCCCGTGTTTTGGCATGTCTAGATAAATTGTTATCACATAGTATTCCAATCACATAAAGCACTAATGTACATGGAGCTACTTTGCATAAGCAAAATATCCTTTGCAGATGCTATCCTGAGGATGCATATTCAGTGAATGCTACCAATTGTATAGTCCGGTTCTTTTCTTTTCCATGTGTTTATCTTTCAAGTGGAAAAGAGATAATCACACAGTATAGTCTGAATATGAATACTGTTCCAAGACCAGAGTACATAAGACTGGTTTTCTCTAAAATGAAACAACATTAGTTGCTAGGTTACCTTTTGATTTAAAAGCATAACTTCCACTTTGTTTTAAAAGGGGCTGTCCTAAATTTGAGTTCAGCAATCTTGTTGTGGGGTTCCCCTATGCGTCTGCTTTACAATTTTGGGATATCTCAAGTAAAAAGGAACAGAAGGAACAAACTATTGTTTACTTTTCTTCTAGTTCTCTACACTTCTTCTTTTTTTCATAGACCAGCTCAAAAAGACAACAGAGACAAATTTAATTTGAATGTAATTTAAATTTAATTTAATTTTTTAAAAACCTGTTTAGCCAGTCAGCCTTTGGCTAAAAATGAGATTTCTCTGAAAGAATCAAACAGGCAGAACCTGAAATATTTCTGTTTGTGGAAAAGCAGGAGGTTCCAAATTGGTTCAGATTTTACTATAGCACGGAGTGCTAAGATCCAAGTTAGATTTCCTGCTTTACACTATAAGTGATGCTAAGGTAACTTTTCATCTAGAAATCTCTTTCTCTCCTATATTGAGGATATGCAGTATAGGTTCCTAGACTCAGAAGCAAGTTGTGCCAACAGTAGAGAGAAGAATGAGGAAGGAGAATCCAAAAATATTATTTATTTATTTATTCATTCATTCATTCATTCATTTATTTATTTATTTTGTTCAATACACAATGAGGGTTTTAGTGGGTATATATATATACATAGTAAAATACATGATGAAGGTTATAGAGGAGATACTCATAGTAAAATATATCTATGAAAGAATAGAAAAAAAGATATAGTAATAGAACATATCAATGAAAGAATAGAAGAAGAGATATAGGAATAGAAGAAAGATATAGGAGATATAGGAGAGCAATAGGACAGGGGACGGAAGGCACTATAGTGCACTTGTACTCGCCCCTTGCTGACCTCTTAGTAATCTGGATAGGTCAACCATGGATAATCTAGGAGTAAAGTGTTGGGGGTTTGGGGATGACACTACGGAGTCCGGTAATGAGTTCCACACTTCGACAACTCGGTTACTGAAGTCATATTTTTTACAGTCAAGTTTGGAGTGGTTAATATTAAGTTTAAATCTGTTGTGTGCTCTTGTGTTGTTGAGCATCGTATTTGGTTCCACAGATTCAACTTTCAACTTTGAAAGATGAATCTTCAAAGTTGGATCTTCTTGTTTCACTATTAAACATGGTTATTTCGTTCTTTCCCAAGATTCTTCATTCTAATGCAAACATTAATTTTCACAGGCGATTCAGCAGAAGAGATTGACCTAACTCTGGTATATCAAGCAGCAGCTAATGGGGATATTAATACTTTAACTACTGTTATCCGTGAAGATCCTTCAATATTAGAATGCTGTGATAGTGAGGGTAAGGTAATTGTTTCATATGGTTTTATTGTAGCACCAGTTTTGATATGACTATCTTATATGTTACAGAAGAAAAATCATGGTTTTTTTTTTAAATCATGGGTTTTTTCATTTACAACTTCCTTGCACAACCATTTACTATATTTCCTGTCTAGTAAAATGTGTCATCAGTATAACATTATATTGTGGGGGCAATATGCTGGCTCTGTTTTAAAAAGTGCTATTGCTAACATGTTGTAAGCCACCCTGTGTCTAAGGAGAAAGGCGGCATTAAAAAATAAATAAATAAACAAATAAATAAATAAATAAACAAACAGACTTGAAATCATAACATGTCTTCGGACCAGATTACTTGTGGGATCACCTCCTGTTGCGTGAGTCCCAGCAACCAGTTAGGTCCCACAGAGTCAGCCTTTTCCAGGTCCTGTCAACTAGACAATGTAGTCTGGCGGGACCAAGGGGAAGAGCCTTCTCTGTGGGGGCTCCAGCCCTCTGGAATCAGCTCCCCCCAGAGATTTCCACTAGACTCTAGCCCCCTGGCTGATGAAGGAAATGTATGTCTTTTGCTTGAATGGGTATGAGTGATTTTTAATGGTATTAGAATTTTTAGATTAATTATTTTAAATTAATTGGATTTAGGATGTTTATTTTGGTTTTTTTATATATTGTAAGCCACTCTGAGTCCTTGGAGACGGGCAGCATATAAATCTAGTAAGCAAGTAAGTAAGTAAGTAAGTAAGTAAGTAAGTAAGTAAGTAAGTAAGTAAGTAAGTAAGTAAGTTAATAACATCACATAAAATATGTGAAATAACAAGAGGTTTACCAGAATCATATGTCTTGAAAGCCAACGCTGTCATTGGCAATATGAATTTCCATATTTATTGCAGCTGCTCATTGTAAGCTTTCTCTACAACTTTGGGGGAAGAGGGGAACCAAAGGTTTTATGATGGCTTGCACATAGATATGTACAGCCTGTCTTTAACATCACAACTACAAGTTGTTCGCTCAGATTCAGCTAGAGAAATGGTTTGGCTCAAAATTGCCCAGTTAGCTCCATAACCTAGTTCCCACCAATCCCATTCTTAACACTCCTAACCACCATGCTGCAATGGCTCCTCATTCTTTAAAAGGGGTAGGAGTAACTATGCATTCTTTCAGAATCTTTAGGAACTGTAATGCAGGTATAGTGGTATCCATTGAAGGACTACCAAAATTTTTACTTCCACATTGTGGGCGTGGCTTATGCATTTGTCTTTCAACATCTTTCAGTGCAAATTGGGTGCTCTGGGGTGGAGCTCCATTTTTGCTACCCCACTGTGTCCATCCCCCCGTCCCGGCAGTAGCTCACCCCTGGTGGTACCTCTACTTATGAATTTAATTCGTTCTGTGACCAGGTTCATAAGTAGTAAAGTTTGTAAGAAGAAGCAATTTTTCCTATAGGAATCAATGTAACAGCAAATAATGTGTGCGATTGGGGAAATCACAGGGAGGGTGATTTCTTCCTCCTAGGAGATTTCTAGAGAGGCCCCATGGAGGCTTCTCCCTGCCTTTTCTGGCCCTGTTTCCTCCAGGTGATTCCTAGAGAGGCCCCACGGAGGCTTCTCCCTGCCTTTTCCGATTACAGTTTCGGAGGCTCAGGTTTGTAAGTGGAAAATGTTTCTTGAGAAGAGGCAGAAAAATCTTGAACACCCGGTTCTTATCTAGAAAAGTTCATAAGTAGAGGCGTTCGTAGGTAGAGGTACCACTGTACTTATTTGTCTATATGGGCTGGATGCATCATGTGCAGGCCATGTTCATCCCCATTCTGCAAAGGCAAAAAAATTGCAATACATCACATGATGCGATTGAGTTCACATCACATGATGTGATTGACACTTGCAGTCTATATTTTGCTCACAAATGTGGCGGGCCATCCTCATTGACTGCTCACTTGTTCACCTGTGATTACATAGCAGCAGTGATAACAATGATACCTATCAAACTGCGAACCTGTGACACCTCAAATAACTCCTTTTCTGATTAGTCTAATGATATTAAGGGACAGTAGAGGCTTTGACCAAAGCAGGAATTGCAGCAGCCATATTAGTAATAATAAATGCTAGGAAGCATTTAGTTAGCATCAGTTGCTTCCAAAGAGTGGATGCAAAAATGTTTTTGACAAAGCTAAAGAGGTAAAAATTGCCAATGAGCATATTATAAAACAGGGCTAAAAAGCATTTGGCTTTTTTTATGCCCAATGTCTAATATTTAACTCCAAATATGTAATGGTATTTAATTTCAATAATTCCAAATGACACTTTTGAAAATATGGAACTACATTGAACATTGTAGCCACAATGGCCAAGGGATGCCATCTAATTCCATGCCAATCTGGAGCCAAGATTTCCAGAGTGCTTGAGGCATTTGAAATTGAGGAATTGAGGTGTTCAGACATGGTTAAGTCTGAATTCACACCTCTATTTTTAAGGTGGCCTGTTCGAAGGGGCAGCAAACATCCAGTTTGGAGATCATATACAACTGAATTAAAGCTTCCCGAAAAACACTAATCAGTTAAGATCGAGGAGGAAAAGATACATACCAGAGTTTTGTGGCAAGCTAAATATTACAGTTATTAACAGGTGAAGTATTCTCCGAAAAGAACTAAATTTTTAAAAAAGGGTCTTACTGATGCAAAAATGATTTAGGAAGAAAATTGAGAAAGTGGACGGTTCTCTGGGTCTTTTTTCAATACTACCGATTGGAGCCCATTTCAGAAAAGCAGAAAATGGGAAACTAATGCTACATCTGTTTTTTATATGTGCCATATATATAGCACCCGTTAAAAACAGTGGTTTTGATTGCAACATCGCAACAAGCATCTTGACAGAGCTGGGGGTCCTTTTAACCACACCCTGTTCACACCCGTGTATTTTTGAGCTTCTGGGTCACAATATGGACTTGCCTAGTATATACAGGGGACATGTAATACACAAGAGAAAACTGAAGTTTTTAAAAAAGGGAAGCAAGCAAGTTTATTACTTCCCCTTGTCTGATCTCAAAAATCTAAGTACCGGAATAAGTAACTCTGCTTGCCCACAAAAATCTGTGTGAGATTTGTCAGCATGTTTAAAAGCCCTGCCTGAAACAGAAACCAATTAGAAGAACATAAATAAACATGACTCTGTCTCACATTTCAAAGTTTTGCTCTTTGTTGATTTGTTCATATTTGCTCTCTGTGCAGTTTTTAAGCAGCAGTTCTTGCAGGCAAAGATATATATAAAGCCCGCTCTCAGTTCCCCAGGGTCGCTGACAGAACCTCACCTTCAGAACCTTCTGAAAGAGTTTTAGAGTGGGGGCCAGTCTAATCTCAGAGGGGGATGATGTTCCAGAGAGAGGGAGCCACCATGGAGAAGTCCCTTCTTCTGGGTCCCATCAGATGAGGGTGGATTGTGCAACATTCCTTGCCTCTCCACTTCAGTGGGTCGGGGAGATATGATCCGCAAATTCAATTCAATTCAATTCAATTTATTAGATTTGTATGCCGCCCCTCTCCGAAGACTCGGGGCGGCTCACAACAATAATAAAAACAGTAGAACAATGGAACAAATCTAATATTAAAATTATATTTAAAAACCCCAACAATTTAAAAACCATACAACACATACATACCAAACATAAAATATGAGAAAGCCTGGGGGAGATGTCTTAATTCCCCCATGCCTGGCGATATAGGTGGGTCTTGAGTAACTTGCGAAAGATTAGCAATCATTAAGCAAAAGATGAAAAGGAAGATGTTGTCCAGGACAAATAGATGGTCTATGACAGTGATGGCAAACCTTTTTTTCCCTCGGGTGCCGAAAGAGCATGTGCGTGAGCTATCGTGCAATTAAATGCCTGGGGAGGGCAAAAACAGCTTTCCCCACCCCCTGGAGACACTCTGGAGGCTGGAAACTGCTTGTTTCCCAACTTCTGGTGGGCCCAGTGGGCTCATGTTTTGCCCTCCCCAGGCTCCAAAAGCTTCCCTGTATCAGGAAGAGGGTAAAAATGCCCTCCCTACCCCCCCTCGGAGGCTCTCTGGAAGTTAAAGCCCCTCAGAAGTAGGTTAGGTTGAATCAAGTCACCCAATGAATTTCTGTGGTTGAATGAGAAAATATGGAGTTGAAACAGGAGCCGAGGTGGCGCAGCAGGTAGAGTGCTGTACTGCAGGCCACTAAAGCTGACTGTAGATCTGCAAGTCAGCGGTTTAAATCTTATCATCCGCTCAAGGTTGACTCAGCCTCCCATCCTTCCAAGGTGGGTAAAATAAGGACCCGGATTGTGGGGACAATATGCTGGCTCTGTTAAAAAGTGCTATTGCTAACATGTTGTTGTTTTTTTGTTTTTTTGTTTTTAATAAAAAAAATGTATTAGTTTTAAATGTTAAAGCATACAAACTAATACATAGAACATAAAAACAGTGTCCTGTGAAGGTGCACCCATCACCTGACAACATACATATATACCCCACCACCAATTGGAGAGTCTGTACTAACATCTTTAATATTCTTCTAAGCTGGAGTCTGCATTCTATTTACATATCAAAGAGTGAAAATAAATTGAAAAAACTGATGGAACGATGGGAAATGGTGAGAGGTTATATGACAAGTAGAATTTGTGATCTAGCCATAAAGAATAACCTCTCACCATTTCCCATCGTTCCATCAGCTTTTTCAATTTATTTTCATTATACGTATTCATCCTTACCTCCATAATTTCAAAGCAAATGTGGTCCACCATGTACCGATACCAATTCTGTATCGTCCATTTTGCTGCTTCTTTCCAACCCAATACAATTACTGCTTGAGCGCTTTCCAATGCTGCTACTTTTATTTCTAACATGTTGTAAGCCACCCTGAGTCTAAGGAGAAAGGCGGCATAAAAAAACTGAATTTAAAAAATGGAATGAATAAATAAATCTCCTTTAATGAAAGGATTGGAGTAAAGGTAGAGTAAATTGGAGTAAATTGTAGTTGAAGTAAATTGGAAAAACAGCAAGGGAGATTGGGAAACAGCATTATAAAATTAATCCAGATAATAAGTGTAGTAATAAGTGGGGGAATCCAGAGCATGTTACCATGGTCTTTCAAGACTAAAGGATACCAATGCAAGTGAAGTTGGAGTTTTTGGCTAAGTAACAGACATTATTAACATAAATTCTTATTTAAAAAAAGAAGTGCCTGATATATCAATTAAAGTAAAGGTCAAAAGATCCTATATTCTAAGACACCCTCTTAACTTTGCCCTCTTTGGCCTTCATGTGGGCGCAGCTATTGTTGCATTGAAGTTGGCTAATTGTTCATACACAAAGAGGAATAGAAACAACTTTGTTAGCTAAATCCCCAGCAAACGCTTGCTGAAACGGAACCCCAAATGTAGACAAGGAACAAGGTGACTACACAATACTGTACTTTTTGTCCTATGAAAATGTTTCATGTCTTTGTCATTTTATTTTCTTTCCAAGGCTCCACCCCTTTGATGCATGCCATTTCAGGACGCCAACTTGATACAGTGAAATTATTGCTGAAGATGGGAGCCAATATTAACACTCAAGACGCCCGAGGACGCACTAGTTTATCTTTGGCAACCTATCTGGTACAGAATTTGCTTGTCTTACACATTGTTTTGGGAAAGTGTTGAGTTGAAATAGAGAAATGAATATTCTTCCTTAGAGCCAGTAGTTAGCCCAACAAAAGAAGTTACTGGTTAATTAAAAGCTAGAAAAGTTTTTATATAAATGCGTGTGTGTGTATGTGTGTCTGTGTATTTTTCAGAGTATGAGACACACCTTTTTTCCTCCCTAAAAGAGGCTGAAAATTTGGGTGCGTCTTATACTCCAAATGTAGCTTTTCCGAAGCTTTTTTCCTTGCCTTATGTTGTGATTCAGCCTGAGGCTCCTCAGGGACCAGCTGGAGCTCTGCCGGATCCATGCCCAGAGGAGGAGGACAGTGACCAGGAGGGGGAGGACCAGGCAGACGGGGGAGAGGAACGCCAGGAAGAGGAGGAGGGAGAGCAGCCTGAGACCCCCGGGGGGGGCTCTCCCCAGCTAGTAGCCTGGATTCATTGGATGAAGACGCACAGGCTATAATAGACATGAGGCAGAGACGTGCAGCTCAAAGAAGGGGCCAATTAGAAAGATATTTCCATCCCTGAATTGGCAACAGCTGGGTTTGGGTGTGGTTCTCCTCAGCAGGGTTGAAAAGGCAGGCCCGCCCTTACAGTCTTGTGGAGAGTTATCAACTGGGAGTCCTGTGACCTTGCTTCGATTCTTGGCGTCTCTTATCTTGGCTTGTGGCCTAGAAGGCTGAAAGACTTGGGGGAGGCGTGGGTTTTATTATCTCCAGTGTTGTTTTTGCCAGCAAGAATCCTGTTTTATTGCCTGGCCTTCGTTAAACCTCTGTGAAGCTTCATTGTGTTCCTGTCTGTAAGAACAGTTTTTGTTACCTGTGTTTGCTTTCCAGTATATAAACTGCCTTTGGTTTTTACCAGTGTGTCTGGCTACTCTTTTTGGTTGGTGTTGGCGTCTGGGGGGACCCAGACAGAACACCTTAACTAGGTGCCAACGATTTTCCCAGCTTCCTACTCCCCCCAAAGAAGGTTTTTTTCCAGCCCTAAGTCTTTGCAAGCTAGTTTTCATTCCTTTCTAAAAGGTTTTTTCAGCCCTAACGATCTTCCTGGCTTGCAGCATTTTTTTCATTCCTACTCCCTCCGAAGCAGTTTTTCCTGTCCTAAGTCTTTGTAAGTTTGTTTTCATTCCTACTCCCTCTCAAAAAGGCTTTTTCAGCCCTAACCAGGGGGTTAAAATAATGTGCTGAAGCTTAACAGACTAAGGACGCTAGCCAGATTAATACCTGGTAGGTAGATTTTTTTCCATATTTTCCTCACCCAAAATTTATGAAAAATACGCTGTTTATGTCTGTGTGTGTAGATAAAGAATATATGTATGTGTATGTGTTGGAGAGTGGACGACAAAATTTCCTTTTTAATATATGCCAGTGTGTTCATAAAGAAACTTTAAAAAAAAATATAACCCACATATTATTTTAAAGTAAAATATTTATTTTGTCCAATAAAGACAACCCTATACAGTAGTACCCCTAGATACGAGCATAATTCTTTCCAGAAGGGAGCTTGTATGTCGAGGCAACTCGTATCTGGAACAAAGTTGTTTTTCCCCTCCGAGATAACCAAAAGCAAGGATTCTTGCACCACCTAGTGGACGCTCGGCTCGTATCCTGAATTTGAGCTCGGGCCTGGAACAGAAATGTCTCTCCCCTCGTGGCTCGTATCTTGAAATACTCGCATGTAGAGCAGCTCGTAGAGGTACTACTGTATTTAGTTTAATGAGAAAGATTAAAAAAGAGAGAAATATGTTCAAGTTTCACAAAAGGTGTATAATGTATTATTTTAGTCATGGAGTTTCACTGGAAATATATTCCGTTTCTTTCTCTTGGTTGGAGTGCAGAAGTAATTTAGATAATTTCTATCCCCACTCTATTGTGAGCAGCACTGACTACCTATAGACTGAAATGTTTAAAACTATTCTCCCGATACTCCAGTGTCCCCAAAATATCCTAGTGTAGACCAGTTAAATAAATCTACATGGAAAGAAAGGGACAAAGTCTCCCTCAACTTACTGCAGTACTCTGACCAGTCAGATTGCATAGGATTTATTTTTAATCCTATAGTAAAAACAACAGTGAACAAAATATGAGAAAGATCAGCCAGTTAGTCACCACAATGGTATTTAAGGTATCAGACAATTATCCAGTAAACAGAATATAGCCTTGGTTTGTAGGGGATCTAACACTTAGACAATGCATTAGTTAACTTGCTTTGTGTGGTACAACATTGGCCATGGGGTAACATGAATATGCCCACTAATTTGGAGAAGAAGGGTAGAAATTCAGTGCAGAATCTTCTACCGCACAAATCCCAGCGGCCGATAAGGTCCCACAGAGTTGGTCTTCTCCAGGTCCCGTCGACCAAACAATGTCGTTTGGCAGGCCCCAAGGGAAGAGCCTTTTCTGTGACGGCCCCGGCCCTCTGGAATCAACTCCCCCCCGGAGATTAGAACGGACCCCACCCTCCTTGTCTTTCGCAAGTTACTCAAGACCCACCTATATCGCCAGGCATGGGGGAATTAAGACATCTCCCCCAGGCTTTCTTATATTTTATGTTTGGTATGTATGTGTTGTATGGTTTTTAAATTGTTGGGTTTTTAAATGTAATTTTATTATTAGATTTGTTCCATTGTTCAATACTGTTTTTATTATTGTTGTGAGCTGCCCCGAGTCTTCGGAGAGGGGCGGCATACAAATCTAATAAATTGAATTGAAATTGAATTGAATTTACTCAGTCACCAAGATTTCCTGAGTAAATGAAACTTTGTTTTATTTTCAGGGATGGCTTGAGGGTTGTGTTACCCTGCTAAGAAATGGAGCCAGACAGAACATCCCAGAGAAAAATGGAAGATTACCCCTACATGCTGCCACTGCTGACCCCAATGTCAGGTATCCTTCTTGAAGCTACTCAGAGATAATTTGAGTTCTTGTATTGCACGAGTAACATCAACTCACCTAGGCAATCCACACAGAATTCCATTAGATTTCTACCCAATCAAAATGTTAGTCACTATGCTTTTCTATTAGTCTTAAACATCTTGGAATATCAATAAAAGAGATAAAGAATTGCAGAATTTCATAGCCATTGTGCTGTTAAGGTAATAGATCTCAGGCATTTATCCTCCCTTTCTTTTTGTTCAGAGAAATCTATGAGGCTGTTAATCAGGGTATGGCCAAGAGACATCCATGGGTAACCCACATTTTATTTCAACTGTTACTCCTTGGTGGCACAGTGGTTAGAGTGCAGTACTGCAGGCTACTTCTGCTTACTGCCGACTGCCTGCAATTTGGCGGTTCAAATCTCACCAGGCTCAAGGTTGATTCAGCCTCCTATCCTTCCAAGGTCAGTAAAATAATGACCCAGATTATTGGGGGCAATATGCTGACTTTGTAAACTGCTTAGAGAGGGCTGTAAAAGCACTGTGAAGTGCTTTACATAAACTTAGACTTATATACAGTATATACAGTAAGTCTAAGTGCTATTGATAGTGCTACTGCCTTGAGGGACACCACTGTTGAGAGGAGCAGGATTTGACATGGCACTTCCTATTTTGACCACTTCTTGTGTGTTAGACAGGAATGTGGTTATCCAATCAGGTAGGGGTCCAGAGATGCCATAGGATTTTAGTTTCAGAAGTAGTTTGTTGTGTACTAATGAATCAAAGGCTTTACAAAAGTCTATGTAAATTGAATCTATTGTTTTGCCCTGATCAAGTCGAGTGGTCCGTATGTTTTTGCAGTGTAAGAGTTGCAGATTACAGGATATTTTTTTCCTGAAACCAAATTGTTTGTTGGAGAGATGGTTTCTGTATGGACATATATTGAGACAAAAGTCAATCATGCTATGGTCACTGTTGGAAAAGAGTTCTTTTATTTGTAGTCTGTAAAATGAATGGAAACTGTTGCAGAGGTATGAGATCAAGACAATTGCTGAGTCTAATATTGTCTGTTACTAGTTGATCTAGCCCTAGACTGGTAATAACATTGTAAAGGGTTGAATGTATGGGTTCAGTTGTCCATCGTTTAGGGACCAGTTTATATGAGGTAGGTTAAGTCAGGTTTAAGAAATAAAAGAGGATGTGGGTAGGAGGCTGCCCACATTGGTAGTGTGGTTAGCTTGTTCGCATGTGTGATGTCGTAATCAGGGGCTCTAGAACATAGTAGGAAGCAAAGTGTGGTATTCGGTCTTAGACAATTTAGAATTATGTTGCCTTAGGTCTCAAATAAGCGTAGCACATAAAATTATCTGCTACAATGTCTTGCCCGTCAATGACTACTTCTGCTTCAACCGCAACAATACACAAGCACACAATAGACACAAACTTAAGGTAAACGCCTCCAAACTCGATTGCAGATAATACGACTTCAGCAACAGATTGGTCAATGCCTGGACTACATTACAAGACTCTGTGGTTTCTTCCCCAAATCCCCAAACCTTTAACCTAAGACTTTCTACTATTGACCTCACCCCATTCCTAAGAGGTTAGTAAGGGGTGTGCATAAGTGCACCAACGTGCCTATCATCCCTGTCCTAATGTTCCCATGTGCTCAAAATCGTCTTATGTATACATGTTTATATTTTTACTGGAATCTTATACATGCTTGATGAATTAATTAATTAATTAATTAATTAATTAATTAATTGAGTAATTGAGTGATTGAGTGATTGAGTGATTGAGTGATTGAGCGATTGAGCGATTGAGCGATTGAGCGATTGAGCGATTGAGCGATTGAGCGATTGAGCGATTGAGCGATTGAGCGATTGAGCGATTGAGCGATTGAGCGATTGAGCGATTGAGCGATTGAGCGATTGAGCGATTGAGCGATTGAGCGATTGAGCGATTGAGCGATTGAGCGATTGAGCGATTGAGCGATTGAGCGATTGAGCGATTGAGCGATTGAGCGATTGAGCGATTGAGCGATTGAGCGATTGAGCGATTGAGCGATTGAGCGATTGAGCGATTAAGCAATTAAGCAATTAAGCAATTAAGCAATTAAGCAATTAAGCAATTAAGCAATTAAGCAATTAAGTAATTAAGTAATTAAGTAATTAAGTAATTAAGTAATTAAGTAATTAAGTAAGTGATTGATTAAGTGATTAAGTGATTAAGTGATTAAGTGATTAAGTGATTAAGTGATTGATTAAGTGATTGATTAAGTAATTAATTAATTAATTAATTAAGTAATTAACTAAGTAATTAAGTAAGTAATTAAGTAATTAAGTAATTAAGTAAGTAAGTAATTAAGTAAGTAACTAGGTGGTTAATTGGTTAATTGGTTAATTGGTTAATTGGTTAATTGGTTAATTAATAGTTCTGTTTTTAAAGAGTGATCTTATCCAAGCTTAATTTAGAAATACACTTTTTTTAAAGCAGTTTTTAATACACCCATTTGGCTAGCAACATTACCACCAACCATCAGCAAACTTCTGAAAAAGTTTACAATTATCCTAACTATAACTATGATCCTATCACCTGATGTATGAGAAAGACCACAGAAAGAAACTTTGTCAATGTCAATCTGGCTGCAACAAGCACAGCTATAAGTAGGAAAGGAGTTAACCAGTATTAACCAGAGATAAAAACTTGGTACAAAAACTCCAGATCTTTTGGATCTGAATCCTCTTCAGCTCCAGCAAGAATGATAGAGAGCAAAAGACGTAGAAGTTACTGACTAATAGTATGTTCCATTTGCCTGGTATTGTTTTTTTAATTTTATGGACATGTGTTCTGTCGGGCTCTCTGGTAGAATCCTCCCGAAAATTCACCGATACAAATTTCAGACACACACACGTTTGAAAATTCAAAACAATGTTCTTTATACCGAAAATTCAAATAAACTAAACCCTCTTTTTGTATAGCAAAGAGCACTCGTCTTCAAACAAACTGGTAATTGGTACAAGTCCCTTATCAGTTCTGTGATACTTAGCTTGCAGCTGTGAGGCAATTCACAGTCCTTCTTCTTTCACAAAGTGAAACACACTTTGCTCTGGTTTAGTTTTAAAGCGGGGGAAAATCAGCACACAAAGGTCAAAGTCAGCAAGGCAGGCACGAAACACAACAATTAGATAATCCTCCACAATGGCCAAACCCACAGGCTGCTATTTATAGCAGCCTCACTAATTACCACAGCCCCACCCAACCACAGGTGGCCTCATTTTCTTTGATAATAATCTCTCAGTTGTTGCTGCCTATGCATCGCTTTTTGCATGCGTGGCTGTATCATTAACTCTTGTTCCGAATCCAAGGAGGAGAGAGATACTTGATCTCCGTCTGAACTGTCTGCCACACTCTCCTCCTCCCTGTCACTCATGTTTTCTTGGTCAGAGGAGCCTTCATCAGCAGATTCCACCGGGGGCAAAACAGGCCTGCGGCATGTGGATGTCTCTCCCACATCCACAGTCCTTGGGGCAGCAGCTGGGCCAGGGTTAACCACAACAGACATGATGACTTGAATTTAATCTGTGCACTTATATTTTACATACATACTGTGTACATCAACTTTTGACAGATATGCCAAAAATAAGAATTTAAAAGAAAAAGTTTAATAAGTGATAGATGATAGATGAATTGATGAAAATGACATGTGCAGGCATACATGATGCTTACTTCACTGTTTGCGCCTACATTTGGGTTTTTCTCATTGTCATCAGCGTTTTGTTAATTTCCTGTCATTTCCATTTTTCTTTCTGTATCAGTTGAGCAGTGTGCTTTGAAGCTTTCACCACGATCATTAAATTAAATAACACTATTATTAAATTTGAAAGTCCACAGAAAATGAACCAGTGATATTTAGAAAGTGAATCGTAATTTGCTTTAACAGCAGAACACTGGGAACCCTGCAAAATAAATTTTCTACAATCCCCATGGTAACAGGTAAACTTATGGTCAGAACGGAAGTAGGCCAGCTGCTCACTTCATTTTCTATCAACCCAAGTCAACAAAATTACTACTTCTGATTCAGATCACTACTGAAGTGCCACCGTTCCTCAACCATATATTTGCTTTGTTCTTTATCTTTAATCAACCTGACCCTTGCAAATTGAGTAAAACAGGAAATCTCACTGCAGAAGGCAATAACAAGAATAGTATGCCAGTGATAACACTGATGAGGAGATTGATAGTAATACCAATAACATTTTTTAATTAAAAAAATAGCAGCCCTAAAACATCCATATTAAATGCCAAAAAACATTGACCTTTGACATTAATGCTTCAATTGAAGTAAATGTATCTATCTATATTCATTTTTAATGCTTATTTTGTTTTATATAATCATAGAGAAAGCAGAAAACCTTCTCTAGAGAAGGCAGAAAAATAAGCATTTTTAATGCTTATTTTGTATTATATAATCATAGAGAAGACAGAAAACCTATATAACCTGCAACTCCCCCGGAGATTAGAACAGCCCCCACCCTCCTTGTCTTTCGCAAGTTACTCAAGACCCACCTATATCGCCAGGCATGGGGGAACTAAGACATCTCCCCGAGGCTTTCTTATATTTTATGTTTGGTATGTATGTGTTGTATGGTTTTTAACAGTTGGGGTTTTTTATATAATTTTTATTATTAGATTTGTTCCATTGTTATACTGTTTTTATTACTGTTGTGAGCCGCCCCGAGTCTTCGGAGAGGGGCGGCATACAAATCTAATATATTATTATTATTATTATTATTATTATTATTATTATTATTATTATTATTAGAAATCCTATTTGGCCTCTCTCAGCTTCTACAAATTAAAGCAGACTTGAGGCAGAAATTTTTTCTTGACTTGCATCTTAAAGAAATACTATTTATTTATTTATTTAATGTATATAGCTGCCCATCTCATATACATGATTGTGGACAACTAACAGTTAAGAACAGTTTGAACAATGATGGTATATTTTTTGAAGATTTACCATTGATATAAACTCATGTCCATAAAGATGAACTTGGAGACTGGTCAATAATTACCAAAATCTAGAATTTATAGATTTACAGCTTCTTGAGGAGGCCATACACAACCACTCTCTTCAAGGCAGGCAGTCATAGTCTTTCCCTCAAGGGTGCATTTATCACTGCTCTGACCCAGCCCACAGTCACCTCCCTGACACACTCATAATTCAGAAGGACAGAGGTTCAGATTACAGGTGATACAAACAATGTCTCAGAGAACTCTTGTCCATTTCCTTTGGACTCAATATTACCACAGGTAACCTAGCAAGATGTGATCTTAGTCATGGCCTCAAGCAATGACTACTTGGACAGGGGCCAGGAGAAGTTGTTTTTGCCCTCCCCACGCACTGAATTTTGCGTGTGGGTACTCTTGTATGCGTGATAGCACTCGCCCACATTCTTTCGGCATCACTGCTTTAGATTGTTGCCTTTGAGTAAGTGATTATTTTCTTAGTGGCTATTTTAATCAGGAAAGCACCTTTATGACAATGCTCAAAATGGGCTTTCAAAATTCTAAGTGAGATGTTTCTGTCATTTCACTGTTCTATAGCTGCTCACTTCTAGGATGTGGGGGGAATTTGATGACTTGCTTGTTTTGAGTCCATTGATATGGGTATTGTTTTGAGGTTCTTGGAAAATCCTTGGTCAAGTCATATGATTGTCAAGTCATTCCTATCTGGTCACATGGCCGGCAAGCCACATCCCCAAAATAAGCCACGCCCAGAGTGTAGTAGTAAAAATTTTGCAGCCCTTCATTGAATGCATGTCACCCAAATTTTGATCATGTGAATGTGAGGAATTGTGACAATTTTTAAATGTGAAGACTGTTTTTAAGTTACTTTTTTTCAACACTATTGTGAATGAATATAGTTTTGTTCTCCATAGGCTTTTATCTGTCTTGCTTCAGCAGTCAGATCTAAGTGAAATTAACCATCAGGATAATGAGGTAAGCAATCAAATCTCCACCTAAATATATTCCATAATGTAGAATTAGGACAGATTTTAAAATGTGGTCCCCAAAATAGTGATTCATGCTAAAAGATACCGACCCAAAAAGAGAAGCCAGACACACTGGTAAAAGGCAAAGGCAGTTTATATAATTCAAGGAAAACACAGGTAACAGAAAATGTCCTTACAAACAGGAAAAACGCTGGAACTTCAAATATATACACTAAGGGAATAGTCCATGAAGCAATACCAGATTCTTGCTGCCAAGACGAAGCTGTAGATAGCAAACACGAGTCTTCCAGACTGCGAGGCCACAAGCCAAGATCAGAGACGCTGAGAATCAAAACAGGTCACCACAACTCCAATTGATAACACTCCACATGGCTTCAAGGCCTTGCCTGCCTTTTAAACCCTGCTGATGAGGACCACACCCAAACCCAGCTGTTTCTAATTCAATGGTGAAAATATTTCTTTAACTGCTCCTTTCGTTGCTCTGAACATCTCTGTCTCATGTCAATGACAGCTTGTGCATCATCTAATGACTCCAAGCTACTGGCTGGGGAGAGCCCCCCCCCCCGGGGGGCTCTCATGCTGTTCTCCTTCATCCCATTCCTGACTCTCTTCTCCCCCGTCCGACTGTTCATCCCCCTCCTCTGCGCTGTCATCTTCCTCCGGGCATGGAGCCAGCAGAGACACAGCTGGTCCCTGAGCAGCCTCAGGCTGAACAATATTTAGCATTCTAAATTATTTTCTGCACAGTACATCATTAATGACTTCCCTGTTTGAAGTGTGCCTTTCAGTTCCTAAGCAGAATTTGATAGGTAAATGAATGACAATAGCAGCAATAACAAAAGAAATGGAGCAGTGGGGGAGATGGGGGAAAGAGCAACCCTTTAGATTACGCAACTTTTTCTAGAAAATAGAATCTTCTGACTGCGATAGCTAAAAACTGATAGGCGTTTCCTACCACTTTTAAGCAGGAAACATGGAAACCATAGTGTGAAAACAAGTGCATACTCAATTAGAGTAACTACAGAAAGTATGAGAAAGTCTACTTGTGCATATTTTTACCCTTACTCCATTAGAGCTAATTAAAAGAATAGAAAATTTTTTCACAAAGTAACTTCTATGCCAAGTTATCCTATTCTTATTAGGATATATCTTATTGCATCAGATGAGAAATGAGCACTCAAACATGGATAATAAATGGGCCACTTTATTGAAAATTACAGAAAGAGACCTGCAGGAGTCGCTAAATGGGGCGGAATTTCCTGAACACAGCATACTTGCACAACTAATGGGCGTAACTCCTTGCTTGGTAAGGGTGTGGCATGTCCCGCCTGCACCCAAATGTGTAAGACACGCCCAGCATGTGGGAGGGCTCACCGCCATGACCCGGAACCGGAAATGATGTGGATGAGCTCCAAGAGCTCCCCCTTCACACCGCTCGGACCGGTTAGGCAGCATGAATCTACAGAGTCTACAGAGAGGGGCGGCATACAAATCTAATAAATACAAATAAATACAAATACAAATGAGTTGTGCAACAGGGGAGCCCATCATCTTTCAAAAGATGCCCAAGGGAGAACACACAGTTGCTACTGATACTTGTCTGTCGAGGCAAAGAGCAGAGAAGCAAAGGGAAGTGGTGGGTGGAGAGCAGCACTTGAAATAGGCTGGAAATAGGCTGGAAGCCACACCTACACTTCCCAGCAGTCCCTGAGAGCCAATTAGGAGCTACTGGGAAGTAGCTTCAGCTGGAAGGAGGTGCTTTTGTTCCTCCTTGCCTTCTGCAAATGTCGGCCAGGTGTTAGTTCGCCCCGCCTCTCAATTTTATTCTAGAGAAGCAAAACTCTTTATGACCAAGTAGAAATGGTGGAAAATATCTGTAGTTCATGTGGTAAATGTTGGCGGTGGTTTGTTCTCTGAGCTTGTTGTTCATTTGGAACAATTTGTCATCAGGCTAGAAAATATTATCAGCAGAACTTCAGTTGTTTCAATTCTCTTTTGCTTTTATATGTCATGCTATCAGTTGGTTATGTGACCAGCTGGTGAGGGTAATCTAGTGGTGAAGTCACCCTGGCTGAAGGTCAGCAGATCAGCTGGTAGTTGATGCCATCATTGGTTGGTCACTCAGTTTATGACCAATTCTACCTGCCAAAGCAGTATTTTTCACCCATGGCAGCTTAAAGTTGTGCGGACATCAACTGCCAGAACTCCCCAGCCAGCTATATTGGCTGGGGAATTCCCAGGAGTTCAAGTCCGCATATCTTCAAGATTGAAATACTGGTCTACAAAAAGGATATATTAACTGAATCTCTAATGATTTCATTGTGATTTTCAGGGAATGACGTCGCTTCACTGGGCTGCATTCCACAATCAACCTCAACATGTTCAGACATTGCTCCATAAAGAATCAGATCCAACTTTGGTGGACAAAGATTTTAAAACAGTCCTTCATTGGGCAGTTCAGGTGTGGAATAATTGCTAACTATGTAGTGTCTCTTTTGTCTCCATATTGCACCTTGAAAGAGGATTGAAAAAGAACTATAATCTGACTCACAGCAGAATCTGAAATCTGACCAAATCTATGGAAGAAACATACGCAATGACTAATCCATCTGTGTTTCATACTCCTCACACTGAGAATGTTACCATAGGGTACAGTAGAAAAACAAGACATCATTATATGTTTTTATGAAATGTAAAAAAGATCAGTTATATTCATATCCTGAAAGCTAACTTTAGCATGCAAAAAAGGTGATTTACCCTTGTAAGAATTCCATTACTATAAGGCTGTTTAAATTCAAGAAATGTAAAAATTCTGGCTTCTGGTTATTAAAAAAAGGGAACCTAATCATAGCTTTACCTTAAACCACTATAGCTGAGAACCAAATTGCAGCCATGGTTTTCGGTAAAACTGAAATTATATTACTGCATGGTGTTATCAGTCAAATGTTGGTACACTAGGGCTCCTGATGTCCTTGAGATGCTAACAAAGGCACCAAACTCTCTTTCCACCTTTTAAAAAATGTTATTAATAAATTAGAATCCAGCACTAGTAAAAGAAATGTCTGATGCCATTGCCATCTATAAAATTCTTAGCTGACTAGCAAAGAGTAAGGTAACTCACTGAAACGTAGATATGAAATAAAATCAAGGATTGTAACAAATGTAATAAACTTCTGTATGTAGGAAAATAAGAGTAATAGTATTGTAGAATCTAACAATACAGTAGACTGCTAAGGGAAGAATAAGTAGATATTATCTGGTTTGTAGTGTTGTGTTTGTTAGGTTTGTTATGTCTTTTATATAGGTTTGTAGAGGTTTTTATGCATATATATTTTTTTGCTCTTTGGTTCTTTTTCCTGTATGTTGTATATAAAAAATTTAACATACAGAAAAAAGAACTAAAGAGCAAAAAATACATATGTACATATATACATGTAACCAACGTTAACCTACAGACTTCAACAGTAACCACATTATTTTTATAAAAATATATATAAATCTTAGCCAATTTTCAAGATAATATTCCCCTGGTATTATGTTGGGCCCCAGGGCATTTTTAGAAAAATAATGTGGTTACTGTTGAAGTCTGATTTAAATTAAACAAATTATTAAGCTGGTTATAAACCAAGAACTTGATGAGTTCAGTTTGGAAAATGCTAGCAGAACATGTAAAAATAAAGCAACATGTGTACTTTCTGGGATAAGGAAATAAAAAATCTTGATACTGGTAGATCTAAAATTTGTTCTTAGCAATGTTGATAATGACATATTCTCTATGTGAATAATTGGTTTTCAGAGTGGAAACCGGCTCCTCTGTTCTATTATCCTGAATCACCATCAAGGCCCATCAATAATAAACTACGATGATGAGAATGGGAAGACTTGCGTTCATATTGCAGCTGCGGCGGGATACAGCGATGTTATTAGTGAGCTGGCTAAAATCCCAGAATGCAACCTGCACGCGCTGGATGTGGATGACAGGTGGCCATGGAAACAAAGAGAAGAGTTGCTTGGGGCTTTGCTTGCCTAATCCATGGTTGAAGGAGGGACCACTAGTCTGTCTTCAGCTAAACAGTCTTGATTGATTGATTGATTGATTGATTGATTGATTGATTGATTGAATGTATTTATATGCCGCTCACTGCAAAAGGACTCTGAGCGGCTAACAATCAGAATAAATACAACAACAATAAAAACAGTTAAAATCTAATAATAAAAATAAATAATAACAATAATATAAAAAACATACATGCTTACAATCAGCCTAATTCGAGGCCTACCGGAAAAGCCAGGTCTTAACGGCTTTCCGGAAGACCGGTAGGGTGGAGATAAAGTGGATCTCTGGAGGCAATTGGTTCCAAAGGGTCGGAGCAACCATAGAGAAGGCTCTTCCCTGAGGTCCTGCCAGGCAACATTGTTTGGCGGACAGGACCTGGAAAAGGCCAACTCTGTGGGCCCTTACAGACTGCAGCAAATTATGAGGGAGGAAGCAGTCCCATAAATAGTCTGGCCCTGAGCCATTTAGGGCTCTAAAGGTTATAACTAACACCTTGAATGCGTTTGGAGACTGACTGGCAACCAATGCAGTGCACATAAAGTTGGAGTAATAGCTTGGTACACCCGTTGTTGCACGCGCTGCTGCATTCTGCACCAGCTGAAGACTTCAAACGCTCTTCAAGGGTAGCCCCATGTAGAGCGCATTGCAATAGTCAAGACGGGAGGTGATGAGTACGTGAGTGACTGTGCAGAATCACATTTTTAATGAATGAACATGTTATATATGATATATTAAGTCAGTTAAAGAAGGAGTCTTCTGTTGCCATAATGGGACTGCAGGGAATGGTAAGGACTTATAAACATGATCTAAAACAGGGGTGTCAAATTCACATTATCAAGGCAGTGCCACATGACATATCAGGACTTTTTTCCCCTTCGCTAAACCAGGTATGAGCGTAGCCAGCGCATGAAGCACACGGCCCACAGACCGGGAGTTTGACAGCCCTGGTCTAAAACGTGATGAGCAACTGGCAGCCCCTTTCCAAGAACCTTGCTAAGTTCAAACATCCTTTCCTACATCCTGTTGGTTGTCAGAAAATTATAGAATGAAAAATTAATGTGAAAAAGAGAACAAAGGAGCCCATTAGAATAAGGTGACCAGATATCCCGCTTTTGGTGGGACAGTCCCAATTTTTAATAATTTGTCCTGAGTCCCGTGGGGTTTTTTAAAAGTCCCGATTTTCCTTTCTCTGGACTGCCCAGAGCGAATAAAACGTTTCCTTTCTCTAGGCGCTGGAAGGAGGAAGCTTCTCCCACCGCCCAGAGAAAGGAAGTGCTTTATTCGTTCTGGGCAGAATAAAGCGTTTCCTTTCTCTGGGCACTGAGAGAGGGAATAAACTTCTCCCAGCTTCCAGAGAAAGGAAACGCTTTATTCCCTCTGGATGGCTCATCTTCAACTTCAGCATTTTCATTTTAGAAATTCACTCTTGTTATCAACTGAAGGATTGCAGTACTAAAACCAGCAGTGCATTTTATTTCTGTGTTTTTAAGTGAAAAAAAAACATTTGGGATTTTAGTGTACGCATATAAGACAAAAGTGAATATTTGGAACATCACAATGTAGGATGATTTAATTTTTTATTTTCAAAATAATAAATTTCAAATATATAGTATTAATTATTTGGAAACTGAGAAGCCAAACTAATATAGGCCTGGCTATTCACTTGGATAGAAAATGCTGAAAGACCCAATAGTTTATGATACATTAAAGGAAATATTTTTATTTAAATTATTAGACTGAGAATTTACACTCACTTTATCACTGGGAATTCAAAGTTCAAATATTGGTATATGTAGCCAAATATTAATACTACTACAAAATCCTGCTGACCAGTGCCAATTTATATAAGAATGGAAAGCCTTCCAACATAAGTTGTATAAAACGTGAGGTTTCAAAAATTGCTTAATTTAATTATTTTTTGAATCAGAACAACTGCATGGAGGCTGTCAGAGAAAAATAATGAGGCAACTCACATGCAATTGTTAAAAAGGTTTTGACCTCACTGCTCCCAGGGAAACCTGTTTTATAGTTGTAGTAAGTTGTATTGTTGCCATTTGTCTCTGACGTGCCTGTGCATTGAAAGGAACTGATAACATGTTCCAAGATCAATTTTTGAAAAGAATTAATCATCTCAACTGATTAGCTTAACATTTAAACATCTGAGCCCTGACTATGAAAATATATGAAAGACCTCTACAGATATTTTTGTGGTTAAATCAAGAAAGGGTTAATTAGTCACAGGTGTCAGAAGTTCCACATAGTAACTGATACCAGAATGGGAAGAGTGAGTTAAATCCCTTGTATAAACAAGGTCTGCTAAGGGCTAATATTAATCCCCTTGGATTTGGACATAGTCAAGTAACCCTCTTTAAAAATTCTCATGACACAGTAACCACCATGCATGTTATGAAAATAATAATATAATGAAGTATTTAGCAAATACTTCAAAAGAAAAGGATTTAGGGGTAGTGATTTCTGACAGTCTCAAAATGGGTGAACAGTGCAGTCAGGCGGTAGGGAAAGCAAGTAGTGAAAAGTGTTCGGAAACTTCAGATCGTGCAGAATGCGGCTGCGAGAGCAGTCATGGGCTTACCTAGGTATGCCCATGTTTCACCATCACTCCGCAGTCTGCATTGGCTGCCGATCAATTTCCGGTCACAATTCAAAGTGTTGGTTATGACCTTTAAAGCCCTTCATGGCATCGGACCAGAATATCTCCAAGACCGCCTCCTGCCGCACGAATCCCAGCGACCGATTAGGTTCCACAGAGTGGGCCTTCTCCGGGTCCCGTCAACTAAACAATGTCGGTTGGCGGGTCCCAGGGGAAGAGCCTTTTCTGTGGCGGCACCGGCTCTCTGGAACCAACTCCCCCCGGAGATTAGAACTGCCCCTAATCTTCCTGCCTTCCGAAAACTCCTTAAGACCCACCTTTGCCGTCAGGCATGGGGAAACTAAACATCTCCCCTGGGCACGTTAAATTTATATATGGTATGTTTGTGTGTGTGTTTGCTATTACATGGGGTTTTCTTAAATCGTTAAATATTTTAATTAATTGGATTGTTGTGACTGTTTTACTTGTTGTGAGCCGCCACGAGTCTTCGGAGAGGGCGGCATACAAGTCCAACTAATAAATAAATAAATAAATAAATAAATAAGTAGGATGCTTGGCTGCATAGCTAGAGGTATAACAAGCAGGAAGAGGGAGATTATGATCCCGCTATATAGAATGCTGGTGAGACCACATTTGGAATACTGTGTTCAGTTCTGGAGACCTCACCTGTGTTCAGTTCTGGACCTTTGAAGGGGTCCAAAGACGGGCTACAAGAATGGTGGAAGGTCTTAAGCATAAAACGTATCAGGAAAGACTTAATGAACTCAATCTGTATAGTCTGGAGGACAGAAGGAAAAGGGGGGACATGATCGAAACATTTAAATATATTAAAGGGTTAAATAAGGTCCAGGAGGGAAGTGTTTTTAATAGGAAAGTGAACACAAGAACAAGGGGACACAATCTGAAGTTAGTTGGGGGAAAGATCAAAGGCAACATGAGAAAATATTATTTTACTGAAAGAGTAGTAGATCCTTGGAACAAACTTCCAGCAGACGTGGTAGATAAATCCACAGTAACTGAATTTAAACATGCCTGGGATAAACATATATCCATCCTAAGATAAAATACAGAAAATAGTATAAGGGCAGACTAGATGAACCATGAGGTCTTTTTCTGCCGTCAGACTTCTATGTTTCTATATTTCTACCCATTGTATCACCTAAATCTGAATTTTGAAAGTGCCCACTACTAAATGGATGTTTCTTTACATTTTTGGTTGTTGTTAGGACACCTTTGCATTGGGCTGCTGCAGCAGGAAAAGCTGACTGTGTTCAGACTCTACTACAGCTGGGGGTGGAAAGTAGCCCCAGGGATATCAATGAGAATACGCCTCTATCGTATGCCATCTATTGTGGACACTCAACGTGCATTGCACTACTCTCTCAAGCAAACAGGTAGAATCTTTCTCTTGTATCAGATTCAAATTTTGCAATTCAAGTTAGAGTTGGAAGGGACCTTGGAGGTCTTCTAGTCCAACCCCCTACACAAGCAAAAGAATCTATACCTATACCTATAAGGGGCGTGCATAAGTGCACCAACATGCCTTCCATCCCCTGTCCTAATGTCTCTCTTATATTTCTATTAGCTCCATGTACAGTATATGAACTCTATATTCCCAATGATTATTTCTTCCATATTATTCCTAATGTCTTCCCTTCTATTCTTCTATTGATGTATTTTACTATGATTATATCTTCTGAAATCTACATTATGTATTAGACTAAATGAATGAATGAATGAATGAATGAATGAATGAATGAATGAATGAATGAATGAATGAATGAATGCATTCGAGTGCATTCGAGTCTATGGAGAGGGGCAGCATACAAATCTAATAAATAATAATAATAATAATAATAATAATAATAATAATAATACATACATACATACATACATACATACATACATACATACATACCATTTCAGACAAGTAACTGTCCAGTCCCTTCTTAAAATGTCCAGTGATAAAGCACCCACAACTGAAGGCAAGCTGTTCTACTGGTTCATTGTTCTCACCTTGAGGAATTTTCTCCTTAATTCCAGGTTGCTTTTTTTCTTGATTAGTTTCTAACCATCATTTCTGTGATTTGGAAAATAAGTGAAAATAAGTGATTTGGAAAATAAGTTGCCACCCCTTCTTCTTTGTGGCAGTCCATCAAATCCTGGAATACTGCTATAATGTCATCTCCAGTCCTTCTTTTCTCTAGAGTAGCCATACCCAAATCCTGCAATTCTTTTCATATTCATATAGCTGAATATGAGCATACAGGTGAATATGAATATATTCATAATTCTGAATATGAGCATTCTTCAGTTTATCAGATGACTGGTTATGCTTTTCAGTGAGGACCATTGCAAGTTTCCATACAATGTAATATCTATACATATTACATGTTTTCCTATAGCTACCTCGCCTTCGATCTGATCTAAATGTAGTTCATAAAATCATCTGCCACAATGTCCTACCTGTCAATGAATACTTCAGCTTCAACTGCAACTATACACGAGCACACAATAAATTCAAACTCAATGTAAACCACTCTAAACTCAACTGCAGAAAATACGACTTCAGCAACAGAATGATCAACCTGGAATGCACTACCTGGCTGTGGTTTTCTTCCCCAAATCCTAAAAACTTTAACCTTAGGCTGTCTACAGTCAACTTTACACCGTTCCTAAGAGGTCTGTAAGGGTAAATATAATGAAATCAATAACTCACTTTATAATGGACAAGAAATTGGTTTTAGATGAGGCCCACCACAATAACGTAATTGTTCTATTAAAAGTCAGTGCATTTGGTATATACTCTGGTCATTTTGTGCAAATGAAAGTAAGCAGTCTAATTTGAATATACAGTCATCCAAGAAAAAAAAATGTTTGCATTAATTTCCTCTAATTTTCTGAATGTTAAATGTGTCTTCCTCCAGTTGGAAAGTGTAATCAGCATTATTTCCTGGGTTGTTAAATTCAAGAATAAAAATACTTGTTTGTTTATTTATTTGTATCCCATTTTTATGACTTTTACTAATAACTCAAGGCAGCACCCAACATACAGTACTATCTTCCTCCTATTTAAGCTATTTGCCAAAAATACTGCATAGGCTCAACAAGCCATTTGCCAAAAATACTGCATAGGCTCAACAATGTGGAATTGAATTTAAATGCTGGATTGTTTTATGTTCATCTTCAGGCATAGGAACTCATACAGTAACTTTTGAACAGTTATTTTCTCTCACTTAACCTTACATTAAAGATTGCTGTGAAGAACTATGGAGGAAATACTAATATATGTATGATACCTTCAGTTTATGGTGAAAAGACACAATATTAATTAATTTATCTAAAATACATTACTTAGAGTGAGGTTACTTTTTTAAAAAAGTTAAAACAAGAATCCCTTGCAAGCATTATATGGGTACTCTGCAATTATTATAATATTGTTGTAATTCTCTATTCAGAATCATAGCAAAAGGAAGAATGTTATAGAGTCAATTTCAGGTTCTCTTTACATGAAAAACTTATTTGCCCACATTTTCTGAATATTAGATGAAAAAAAATGCCTCTTTTCCTGATAATGTCTTTTAAATATATTATTTCTATAAGTTATTTTATACTTTGTAAAGTGCTTCAAGAAGCTTTTGTACAGTAAGTGGCATAAACCTATATTTAATTATCACGAACTTTATAAGCAATTTATTGACTTAAAATATTTTTGTGGTGCCCAGTTCATTCTCTCTCTCTCTCTCTCTCTCTCTCTCTCTCTCTCTCTCTCTCTCTCTCTCTCTCTGTGTATCTTTCACACACACAAACCTCTAGAGAAGACATTTCATTTCTAATAATCATAAATATTAGTCTGTGTTCCTAACAATAATGTCCTAATGTTCATACAATCTACTTTTCTTTTTTTTTAAGACCTGAGCTACTTCATCACATTTCTTCCCAGAACAATAAATTATCAAAGAAGGAAGGAAGATTCAGCATGCTTAACCAAATCTTCTCCTCTAAAAAGAAAACAGGGGATTGGAAAGTCGGTTTGAAGAAGAGTAGAGACAGGTCCCAGAAAGAAGAGACCTCAGAAGTAGATGAGATTATCACCACATTTGATTGCATAATGGATTCCAGCTTCGATGGCTCATCCAAGGAGCATGTGAAAGCTACTGACCTTAAGAAAAACGCAGACCTCAAGAAGTACCTCATTTCAGAAAACAATACAACAGATTGCCATGGCTTTCCACCAATCAGAGCACAAAGTCTCCCACCCATAGCTGTGAGTCATTCTTTTCTAACCACTTCTCACACCACAAACTCCAGCATGAATGTGGATAATGATTTTGCAACTTGCTATCAAAAAAGCAGAAGTGAACACGATTTGTCAAGTCAAAGAACCAGCCGACAAGCTTCGGATAGTCCTTGGAAAATTGACAAAAACCAAACAGCCCCATATAGAGTCTGGACAACTGGGCCTTCTGATAATAAAATGATAGATGGATTGTTCCCAAACAGATCCCACCATGTGGTATATCCTCCCAATCTTCCCCATCTGCCTAATTTGTGTTCAGGTAATTTTTTTTTCATGCTATGTTTATTTAGTGTGAGCTAAATGAATTCTGGGTATGCTGAAAATAATTTATTTATTTATTTATTTATTTATTTTATTTGTCAAACAATTATAGGGTGATAATTTGTACATATTAAACATTAGATAATGTTGTGGTTAGCTCTGGCCCAGCTCCTGCCCCAAGGACTGTGGATGTGGGGGAGACATCCACATGCTGCAGGCCTGTTTTGCTCCCGGTGGAATCTGCTGATGAAGGCTCCTCTGACCAAGAAGACATGAGTGACAGGGAGGAGGAGAGTGTGGCAGACAGCTCAGAAGGCGATCAATTATCTGTCTCCTCCTTGGATTCAGAACAAGAGTTAATGATACAGCCACACATGCGGAGAGCGATGCATAGGCAGAAACAACTGAGTGATTATTATCAAAGAAAATGAGGCCACCTGTGGTTGGGTGAGGCTGTGGTAATTAGTGAGGCTGCTATAAAGAGCAGCGTGTGGGTTTGGCCATTGTGGAGGATTATCTGATCGTTGTGTTTCGTGACTGCTTTGCTGACTTCGACCTTGGTGTGTTGCTTTTTCCCCGCTTTGAAACTAAAGCAGAGCAAAGGGTGTTTCACTTTGTGAAAGAAGAAGGACTGTGAATTGCCTCACAGCTGCAAGCTAAGTATCTCAGAACTGATAAGGGACTTGTACCAATTACCAGTTTGTTTGGAGATGAGTGCTCTTTGCTATACAAAAAAGGGCTTAGTTTAAGTGAATTTTCGTTATAAAGAACATTGTTTTGAATTTTCAAACATGTGTGTGTCTGAAATTTGTATCTGACTTTTCAGGAGGATTCTGCCAGAGAGCTCGACAGAACAAGATAAGTAATGATAAAAAGTAGACAATAGGACAGGGACGGTAGGCACAATGGTGTGCTTATGCACGCCCCTTACAGACCTCTTAGAAAGAGGGAGAGGTCAATTGTTAAAGGTTTTGGAGTTAGGAGTAGAAGCCACAGAATCAGGTAGTGCATTCCAGGCGTTGATTACTCTGTTGCTGAAGTCGTATTTTTTGCAGTCAAGTTTGGAGCGGTTGACATTTAGTTGAACCATAATTGTACCATAATAGATAGCAGTTTAATTGTGCCATAATAGATAGCAGTTTCCAGATTGAAATCTCCAAATATTTTATGCTGAAGAGTGGTTCTTAAGAAATAGGAATGAACTCAGTTTCCAAAGGGGTTTATGCAGTAGATTTTTTTTTCAAGCAACAATCAACCATGGTCCATTTTGGTCCTTAAAAGCACATATACCTGTCCAAACAATGCATGGCTACCGAGAAACCATGGCTTATTCAATAATGATCATTATATTGGTTTACAAATTATAAATTTGTTAACAAGAAGTCCAACTACAGAACACATTGAATTTAATAAATTACAGTAGTAGTTAGTAGTACAGTACATACAAATTAGCCATCTTGAAAGGAAGTGGCAAGCTTTTCCTTCTCCATTTAAAAAAGTGAACTAATTTTAGTATTACTATGCAAAAAGTAACGCAGGGATTTAGGGGTGCCCAATAATTTCAGCTTGTGAAACCAGCTCTGTATTTTATTGTTCTAAGAATTAAAGGCAGGATTAAATAAACCTTTGCAAGTGCTAGGAAAATAACGTTTTGTTAAGTATATATTCTTTATGCAAGATGATCATATTTTGCACTAATCCTATACTCTGTGGAAGTAGAGAATCCCATTCACATATTGTTTTCTATGTCTTTTCGAAGGAAACTTATTTAAGTGTGTGTATGTGTGTATAATACTGACTTCCTTTTTCTTTTTTAGGGAAAACCTTTCAACATACCACTTTAGAACTTCCAAGGGTAAAAGACCTAACAGCCCTAAAGAACAACTTAGCCCCCATAGTAAAACCCGGTGATCAAAAAGGTAAGAACAATGATATAAGATCTTTTCTTTTTAAGGCTTCTAAGTTTTCTCTTAATGCAGAAAATATAGGATATGTTCTGCCAGGCTCTCTAGTAGGAGCATCCCGAAAATTCAAGGGTACAAATTGCAGACACACAATCATTTGAAAATTCAAAACAATGTTCTTTATCACAAAATTCAAAATAAACTAAGCACTCTTTTTGTATTGCAAAGAGCACTTGTCCCAAAACAACCGGGTAATCTGTACAATTTCCCTTAAGCAGTCATTAATTACTTAGCTAGCAGCTGTGAAGAAAGTTCACACCCCTTCTTCCAACTAAGTGAAACACACACACACATACACACACATTGCTCTGCTGTGGTTTCAAATGCGTGAAAAATCAACAGAAAACAGCAACACACGATTCTTGAAGAACTGCGATCAGATACTCTTTCACAACGGCCAAACCCGCACGCTGCTATTTATAGCAGCAGCCCTAATTACTGGAGCCCCACCCAACCACAGGTGGCCTCATTTTCTCTTGTAATAATCCTTCAGTTATTGTCTCCTATGCATCACTCTACGCATGCGTGGATGTGTCATTAATTCTTGTTTAGAATCCAAGGATGAGACAGATGATTGATCTCCTCCTGGGCTGTCTGCCAAACTCCCCTCTTCCCTGTCACTCATGCTTCCTTGATCAGAGGAGGCTTCATCGGCAGATTCCATCAGGAGCAAAACAGGCCTGGGGCATGTGGATGTCTCCACCGCATCCATCTGCACATTCCTTGGGGCAGGAGCTGGGCCAGAGCTAACCACAACAGGATACAGACCATGATGACGAATCCATGGCACACGTGCAGGGGTGGGCTACTGCCCAGACGGGGGGGAACGCAGTGAGGTAGCTCCACCCCAGATCACCCAATTTGCACTGAAAGATGTTGAAAGAAAATCCAGGGCATCCTGCATAAGCCACACCCACAGTGTAAAAGTTTTGGTAGCCCATCACTGCACGTGTGCCACAGGTGGCACACAGAGCCATATCTGAGAGCGCATGAGACATTGCCCTATGACAGGAGAGCACACATGTGGGCACGCTGGCCAGCTGTTTTTCTGCCTTCCAGAGGGCAGGGAGGGCCGTTTTCACCCTCCCTGGGCTTCAGGAAAGCCTCTGGAGCCTTTGGATGAGGAAAAACAGAGCCAACGAGCCTACCGGAAGTTTGGAAATGAACTTCCAGTAGGCCCATTGAGTCATTTTTCACCCTCCCCAGGCTTCAGGAAAGGCTCCAACATCTTGGGAGGGCAAAAATCAGCTCAACGGGCCTACCAAAAGTCTGGAGGCTTCAGTGAGGCCAGGGCACATGCACAGGAGGGACATCAGGGGTTGTGTGGATAGGGCATTGTGTGGGCATTCACGTGTATGCAGTGAAGGGCTACCAAAATTTTTACTACCACACTGTGGGCGTGGCTTATGCAGGACACCCTGCATTTTCTTTCAACAACTTTCAGTGCAAATTGGGTGCTCTGGGGTGGAGCTCCATTTTCACTACCCCACTGTGTCCCCTCCCATCCGAGTAGTAGCCTACCCCTGTGTGTATGCCATCGTGCCCATGTGCCCCTTTTAGCACCCGAACAAAGAAAGGTTTACCATCACTGATATAGATGATACAAAATATTATACCTGCACATATCTTTTTTTACTATTAAAAATGGTCTAAGACAGGACAAGTCTTCTGCATTTATCACTTGCAGAAATTGACCATCTCAAGTCTGTCACTATGTACCAGTGCTTTCAAGAGGAACCAAAGTACAGAGTACAAAGATTTGTGCGTACCACACATGCTACAAATTATTGTTGTTGACTCAGTCACTTATGACTCTGCAGGATCCAATCTGGGTTGGTCTAATTAATACTTCTGACGGAAGAAGCTGCTGGCAGCACATTTTTCTTTAACATCTCCAGTTTTCTACATTTCCTTTTTTCTCCATTTGGGGAAAGAGTGTGAAAGACTATAACATCAGCTTCTCATTATTGTTTATCTTCTCCTGACCTTCCTCTCATAGTTCAGAGCAACTGAATTTAACATAATTAGAGCTTGAAGGTCACAATGCTCAGCTTCATATCTCAGCTGATTATGGTTAGAGAGAGAACCAAACAATAATTCTTTAAACTTTCTCACTCTTTCAAGGAAAGCCTACATAGATGCCAAATAATGTAGTTCTTTAAATGCAAATAGCCTCTTCAAAGTGATTTTATTTGAAAGTATCAAAGATCGTGAAATTAAAGTTATCCCTTTTACTCTGCATAGCCCACAGTTGCTGTTACTGCTACTGTTTATATAATAGTGGGTCCAGCTGGTTGTTTTAGAATTGTGTTATTGGCTTGGCTTCAAATAAGTTGAATGTTGTAGGTATGTTATGGCTACCTCTTATCTCATGGTTTTTAAGGATGACAGATGAATTCTTTTGTGCACGTAGTCCTCATGGGCTTTCTTACTGCGGGTAAGATAAAGAGCTATCCCTAGCAAAGTAAAATAGTAAGAAAAACAACGACTACAACAAGCAATGGTCTCAAAGTAGCACAGGTAACCCTTGACATATGATCACAGTTGAACCTAACATTTCTGTTGGTGATAGTTATTAAGTTAATTTGCCCAATTTTGCAACCTGTTCTGACACAGTTAAGTGAAATAATAATAATAATTATTATTATTATTATTATTATTATTATTATTATTATTATTATTATTATTATGTCAGTACAACACAGCAAACGAGATTACTATGCTGGATTTCGTATTTCATCACCAGTCGGGCACTTCCCAAGCACCTAGGACTGTGTGATGTAGCGGCAAATTATGTTTGCCGATCCCAGTAAAGCGGCCTTTTGCAATTGACAGATCGAGATTTTGTCAATTCCAATGGTTTTCAAATGTCCGCTGAGATCCTTTGGTACTGCCCCCAGCAGCAATATTATTATTATTATTATTATTATTATTATTATTATTATTATTATTATTATTATTTATTAGACTTGTATGCCACCACTCTCCGGAGACTCGGGGCGGCTCACAACAACAGTTGTTGCATTAGTAAAACGGTTATTAAATTATTTTGACTTCCCCATTGACTTTGCTTGTCGGAAAGTCACAAAAGGTGATCCCATGACCTTGGGGGAGTGCAACAGTCATAGATATGAGTTAATTGCCAAGCATCTGCATTTTTGGGGCATTTTTTTAAATTTTTCTCCACCTTAAGATAAAACATACGTAAATAACAAAACCCAATACCAATATCCAACCATATACATATGCCAAATGCATCTACATTTTGATGACATGACCACAAGGATGCTGAAATGGTCGTTAAGTGTCAGAAAGAATAATAAATCACGTTATCAGTGTGGTTATAATGTTGTACGGTCACTAAACAAATCGTTGGAAGTTGAGGACTACCGGTATGTAATATCTGCAATATCCTTGCAGATAAAAATATGGGGACCACTTACTTAATAAGGGGGTGGGCTTCTTTAGTTGCATTAAAGCAGAAGTGTCATGGAATTTGTTGGTTGGGTTTGGTGGCCTCAATAAGTTCTGTGTTGCAAGTGATGCAGCTAAGATTGTTACATATATTTAGTACAAAATCTACCTTTTTCTTGCCTTCAACTTTGTTCACTTCATTTTACACAGCCCTGAGTCTTCGGAGAGGGGCGGCATACAAATCTAATAAATAAATAAATAAATTATCTATTATGTGTTTCTGATGTCTCCCCTTGTACTTTATTTCAGACCGGCTATCAACCAACCACGCTCCTGAAGATGCCAAAGAGATGAAGCTATTGCCCTTAAATTCACTGAGAACTGACACATCGGTTTTGCCCCCAATGTTTGCTACCAAGTCCACAAAAGGAGGGCTTTCCCAGATTTACTTTCCATTCTCATTCTTATCGCTGCAATCAACTGAGCCTCTGGGAACAAGCAAAGTCCTGCCAGCCATTCCAAGCCAGAAAAGATCCAGCTACACGGGTGAAATTGTTGATCAATCACATTGTGGTATATAAAGTTTTTATTATTTTTTTTTCTCCACTATACATCAAATAGTTACATCACCATCAGTGAAGGGCCGCTTGTTTTCGGGGCTACTGGTGTGCCTTCCGAGACCATCGCGCACACGCGCACCCATCAGCACAAGATTTGGCTTCTGCACATGCACAGCAAGTGGAATCTTGCGGGAGGGCACACGTGCAAGCGAGATTCTGACGATTTTCGCTAATATTTTTGTTTCTGGGTATGCGCAAAAAATGCCCCAAAATGCCCCAACAATGCCCCCAAAATAACCCAAACTGCCAAAAATTGCCAAAGAATTGCCAAAAATGTCAAAAATTGCCAACAATTGCCAAAAATTGCCAAAAATCACCCAAATATCACTGAAATATCACCAAAAATTGCCAAATTGTCCCCCAAAAATCACCAAATATCATTCACATGAGCATCCTCACATGAGATTTTGATTGCTGCGCATGTGCAGAAGCAAAATCTTGCGTAGGGGTGCGAATGTGCACGTCAGGGGTGCACAGCTGCGCACACGTCCTGGAATTTCCTTGACCACACCAACTGCTGCCCATCACTGATCACCATAACAAAGCATAGTAAAAAAAATCACCCAAAGTACCTTGCTTTGGCTTCAGTCTAAATCATTACTACCAGTGTCTGCCAGTCTTGACTTCCATTATCTTATCACTCAACCTTCCTTTCCCTTCTTCTTCTCCTCACCCATCTACTTTAACTTTCTCTCTCTCTTCCTTCTCCACCCTTTCCACCCTCTATCTCCTTCTACCTTCTTACTTCCTCTTCTTCTTTCTTTACCCGTTCCTGAGTGAAATATCTCTAGTTCTCAAAATCACTTTATATACCACATTGTGACTCATTCAGTGATCATTAGCCCAGAAACCCCACATGGTGGATATGAATAAATAGCACTAAAAATACTAAATGTTTGCTCTCTAATCCACTGCTGGAAGGCTGGCAAACTGATATTTTAAAAAGAAAACATTTATTACTACAATTTATTGACCCATTTAATTTTATTCTGTATTGGAAACATGCTGGCATTATGCAAATAGATGGAGAAACAAAGGAAAGGAAATGCAACTTCATTTTGCTACTTAAATTTTGCTCTAATAAAGTAATCAAACAAAGTAATCAAACAATACAAGATCGACAAAGCCCAAGAAGTTTCTAAATATTATATTCCTATATTTCTGGTCAATTAAAAGCTCTTTGTTTCTAAAGTGTTGTTGATTTCAGTAGTAGTTAAACTTTATTTTCGTTTTTTAAAACCTGAATAAATAAGTGCTGGATCATAATGACAATGAATATTATTATTTCCTCAATTCCAAATAAGTGCCAACTTCAACATGACTTCTAATTCTTCTGCTTGGAACTGTTGGCTGTTGTGGCAGCCATGAGTTGCAAACATTGGTGACAAGAAAACAAATAACAACACTCTTCTTCCAGTAATTTTAACTGCAAAGGAATAAAATGCAGAAATCAACAAATGCATGTTTGCTGGACCTGTTGGACCTGTTCATTGCACAAATTAGAAAGAAGGCTATGAAAATATTTGTAGACACTTCACATCCTGGACACAAACTCCTTCAACTCATACTGTCCAAACGAGCATCGCACACCAGAACAACTAGACACCAAGAACAGTTTCCCCCCGAATGCCATCACTCTGCTAAACAAATAGTTCCCTCAACACTGTCCAACTATTTACTAAGTCTGCAATTTACTTAATCTTCTCATCGTTCCCATCACCCATCTCCTCCCATAAATGACTGTATAACTGTAGCTTTGTTGCTTATATCCTTACAATTTATATTGATTGGTTCCTAAAATGATTTGGTTGCTTATTTGTACCAGAACTATTATTAAGTGTTGTAGCTTATGATTCTTGATAAAATTTTCTTTTAAGTACACTGAGAGCGTTTGCATCAAGACAAATTCCTTGTGTGTCCAATCAACTTGGCGGAAAAAATTATGTTCTGTTCTGGTATTTTCCATATAATCATTTTAAAGGAACATCAGTTACATATGTAATTTATACACCGATATCCAATTACTAATAAAAACAGAAGTCTTGTCAGCAGACTTACAAATGAAAATAGATCCGATGATCACAAAAAGTGAGAAAAAAAATCTGTGCCTAAAACAGTTTTAGTTTTCAAGGCTCTTAAAAACTAGATCCATTCAGGTCTGGATCAAATCTGGACACAATTGCTTCCTCATTTTTCCAACCTTCTGTTATTTTTGTCAGTTTCCCATTTTTTAAGGAAATATGCATGAAAATCAGAATACAAGAGTCACAGCAGGACTGGCACCACCTCAGTCTTTGATTACACTGATCAATACACACACAAAAAAAATCAACAAAAGTAATATTTATTTATTTATTTATTTATTTATTTATTTATTTATTTATTTATTTATTTGATTTTTATGCCGCCCTTCTCCTTAGACTCAGGGTGGCTTACAACATGTTAGCAATAGCACTTTTTTTAACAGAGCTAGGCTATTGCCCCCACAATCCGGGTCCTCATTTTACCCACCTCAGAAGGATGGAAGGCTGAGTCAACCTTGAGCCGGTGATGAGATTTGAACCGCTGACCTTCAGATCTATAAGTCAGCTTCAGTGGCCTGCAGTACAGCACTCTACCTGCTGTGCCACCCCGGCTCATGTCTGTTTTATAAAGTTTGATGTGCTGATTCCAAAAATATGCTTAGTTTTGCTCTATCCCATAAAGTGTCTGATATAGAAGCATTTTTGTTATTACGTTATTTCTGATACAAAGATTACTGTTTTCTTAATGCTGCCAGTATATTTCCTATACCTCATAATAATGATGATGATGCTCCATGGAAACTGTACCTGCTACAGAAAAACTATATACATTTTTTAAATCAGAACAAAAAATGATTAGGAAAAGTACAAGGTCAACTGTGAGGATCACAAAAAATATTTTTTGTAGATCTATGTTACTGTTTACTTAATGTCACCAGTATATTTCCTCTACCTTATAACGATGATGGCGAACCTATGGCATGGATGCCACAGGTGGCACACGGAGCATATCTGCTGGTACATGAGCCGTTGCCCTAGCTCAGCTGCAATGTGCATGTGTGTGCTGGTCAGCTGATTTTTGGCTCACGCAAAGGTTCTGGGAGGGCATTTTTGGCTTCCAGAAAGCCTCCGGGGGGGAATGGGGGAGGATGTTTTTATCCTCCCTGTGACTCCAGGGAAGCCTTTGGGCAGGGAGAAACATGAGGAGGAAGCTGTTTTCAGCCTCTCCAGACATTAAATGATTTGATTTGATTTGATTTGATTTGATTTGATTTGATTTGATTTGATTTGATTTGATTTGATTTGATTTGATTTGATTTGATTTGATTTGATTTGATTTGATTTGATTTGATTTGATTTGATTTGATTTGATTTTATGTGATGTGATGTGATGTGATGTGATGTGATGTGATGTGATGTGATTTGATTTGATTTGATTTGATTTGAATGCTGCCCCTCTCCGTAGACTTGGGGCAGCTAACAACAATAATAAAACAGCATATGACAAATCTAATATTTAAAATAACTAAAAACCCTTATTAAAAATCAAACATACACACAAACATACCATGCATAAATTGTATAGGCCTGGGGGGAAAGGAATATCTCAATTCCCCCATGCCTGACGACAGAAGTGGGTTTTAAAGAACTTACGAAAGGCGAGGAGGGTGGGGGCAATTCTGATCTCTGGGGGGAGCTGGTTCCAGAGGATCGGGGCCTCCACAGAGAAGGCTCTTCCCCTGGGTCCCGCCAGATGACATTGTTTAGTCGACGGGACCTGGAGAAGGCCAACTCTGTGGGACCTAACTGGTCACTGGGATTCATGCGGCAGAAGGCGATTCCGGAGATATTCTGGTCCAATGCCATGAAGGGCTTTATAGGTCATAACCAACACTTTGAATTGTAATCAGAAACTGATCGGCAACCAATGCAGACTGCGGAGTGTTAGTTTAACATGGGCATACCTAGGGAAGCCCATGATTGCGCTCGCAGCTGCATTCTGCATGATCTGAAGTTTCTGAACATTTTTCAAAGGTAGCCCCATGTAGAGAGCGTTACAGTAGTCGAGCCTCGAGCCTCGAGCTGATGAGGGTATGAGTGACTGTGAGCAGTGATTCCCGGTCCAAATAGAGCCGCAACTGGTGCACCAGGCGAACCTGGACAAATGTCCTCTTCACCGCAGCTGAAATATGGTTCTCTAATGTGAGCTGTGGATTGGGGAGGACGCCCAAGTTGCACGCTTTTTCGGCATCCGAGGAAAAAAAAGTTCACCATCACTGCCTTATAATAATGGTGCTGTTCTAAGGAAACTATATCTGCTACAGAAAAACTATATACATTTTTGAAATCAGATTTTAAAAAATGATTCGTAAAAGTACAAGGTCAATTGCAATTATTACAAAAACTATTTTTTTTGTAAATCTGTGTTATCTGCCATCCCAGGCTTGGTTGATCATGCACATTTTGGGTTTTATTATCAGTTCCTGCCATGATTGGCAGAAACTTCAGCTTCTAATAGCAATAGCAATACACTTAGACTTACATATTGCTTCAAACTCTCTAAGAGGTTTATTAGAGTCGTCATATTGCCTCCATATTGATCCTCTTTTTACCGAACTCAGGATAGAAGTCTGAGTCAATCTTGAGCCAATCTGGATCAAACTACTGGCAGTGAGCAGTGTTTACTTGCTATACTGCATTCTAAACATTGTGCCACCACAGCTCCTAAACTCTTTCAGAAATTGCTTGCTAACTACTTTTCAATCACTAGAAAGTTTGGCTTGATACATTTTATAGTACAAAATGGAGTTTCTTTCAATCCTTAGTGAAATAAGTTTTAAATACAAGTTTAAGGACTTAAAATAAATTCTGGAATGAACAGGGGGGAAAAGTCATTAGAATTTTGATGTTAGAATTTTATAAATTCACTAAGATTTTGCAATATAAAGAATCTTCCCCATGAGAAAATCTTATGATGAAGTGAAACTTTAAAAATTAGACACTGGAGAGAACTAGAAGGAACTAAAGATTACAGTTAAAGAAGAAGAACATTTGATCTTAATTTTTTTATTTTTTCTCCAACAAAAAAAACAATACATAGTTTCCAATACAAAGTCCAGCTCATTCTCAAACATATACAAATTTTTCCTTTTTCCCTTGTAATCATTCAATGGAAGCTCTTATATCTCTTTCTTTCACAAAGTAATTGTAAAAACATATCATATCTTATATATTCAAAAAACCTTTTTTAAAGTATAGCTTTCCTTCTTATATATTAAAACATTACAATAACCTTTACATTAATCACTGGTCAATAAATTCACTTCTTATTTAAATCTTACAAATCTGTTAGGCTCATTATTCAAAACAAATTTTTTTTTGCCTTATAATCTTTTAAACCAAGTAAATTATATATAAAACAATTCTTCGTATTACAACAAAAAGAGCTATAAACCATAATTCTATATATCTAATAAAATAGTTATTCTAATAAGAAAGTATATTGTATTTTATACTAAAGTAAATTATATATAAAGTAAATTTGAATATCACATCTAAAAAAAGCTAAATAACTTTTCTTTTTTTAAAATTTAGTTAATTTGAATATGTTTACAATAGATTATCCCAATAGTCCTTTTGTGTGTGTGTTATATCAATACTTAGTGCTACCACCATTACTCATCTTCTCCATCTGGGTTATAATATTTAAAACTCAATCTTCTTGTCCCAATTTTATCGACAGTATTTGAATATTAACAACATCAAAACAACAATAAGTCTTAACTAGCCATCCATCCTGGACAGTTAGAAAGAAGAACGTTCACATGTTCTAATACAGAGTGAACCAAAATGTTAACATTGGATATATAGTGTCTGCTTTTATAGTCTGTATTTAAAAGATACTATGGAAGAGGAACATTACATAACATGACTCAGACTGATTTGAAAATGGATTTAATAATGATAGCCTATAAGAATCACATGGAGAAAAATCTGATACTGGAGATACAAAATGTGATTGTATCTGATGTGTTAATAATTAAAGGGCTATGTATGAATAGTAAGCCAAAAGGATGACCAGGATAATTGGCCTACGTATATCTCTGTAATAGATATAGTATGTGTAATTTTTGAAATCCTACATAGTTTTGTTTAGTGGTTGTTGTGGTTGGCTCTGGCCCAGCTCCTGCCCCAAGGAATGTGGAGGTGGATGCAGGGGAAACATCAACATGTCATAGGCCTGTTTTATTGCCGACAGAGGCAGGTAGTGTAGTTTCCTCGGATGAAGGAGAAGGTGGGGGTGACTTGGAAGAGGGAAGCTTGGCGCACAGCCCAGGAAGCCAATCTCTATTATCTTCGGTTGATTCGGATGCAGAAGTCTTGGACCCATGCAGGCGCAGAGTTATGCGTAGAAGAGACCAATTGAGGACATATTACAGGAGATAAGAGAGGCCACCTGTGTTTGGGTGAGGCTCTAGTAATTAGAGCTGCTGATACAAATAGCAGTGTGTTGGTTTGGCCATTGTGGAAGATTATCTGATCGCAGTTCTTCAGGACCGTGCTTTGCTGTTTTCCGGACTTTGTTTGTTGATTTTTCACGCCTTTGAAACCAAAGCAGAGCAAAGTGTGTGTGTGTCTCACTTCGTTGGAAGAAGGAGAGCTGTGACGTTTCTTCACAGCTGCTAGCTAAGTACTTAAGGACTGATTAAGGGCATTGTACAGCCCACAAGATTGTTTTGGGAAGAGTGCTCTTTGCAATACAAAAAGGGTGCTTTGTTTCTTTTGGATTTTGTGATAAAGAACATTGTTTTGAATTTTCAAACGTGTGTGTGTGTCTGAAATTTGTACCCTTGCATTTTTGGGAGGCTCCTACCAGAGAGCCCGGCAGAACAGTGGTTAAGGCATCAGGTTAAAAACTTGGAAACTCTCAGTTTTAGTCCAATCTTAGGCACATAGCCATCTGGATGACTTTGAACCAGTCACCCTCTCTCAGTTCTACATGGGAGACAATGGTAATCCACTTCTGAAAAAAGCATTGCCAAGAAAATTGCAAGGATAGTTGTCAACCTTATCAGGTCAACCAGAGAGAAAACACAGCTAGATAAACTTGTTTTATTTTATTGTAAAATTGTATTAACAGAATCTTGCAGGTCTGAAAGTAAATGCTTCCTGCCCCCACGTTCATCCATTAGGGTGGATCCTTCCCACCTCTCGTTTGATTGTATCCTAGGTAGCATTCTCTTCCCCTCAGCCGCCAAGGTCATCTACACACACTATTATATCAGTTCAGACAATAGGAGTTAACACTGATTTAAAGGCTGTTCTCCCCTCCCCCACAAAAAAACCTATAAATATAATGTTGCCTACTGAAAGAGATGTGTTCTGATCTTTTCTGTTTCTTTCTTAGATTTTTGAGATCTTTTTTTAAGTGGTTTGTAACCAGGGCCCCCAATTTACAACTCAGGCAAAGATCCAGTGAAGGGCTAGCAAAACTTTTACTACCACACTGTGGGCGTGGCTTATGCAGGACACCCTGCATTTTCTTTCAACATCTTCGGAGTCTTCAGAGAGTGGCGGCATACGAATCTAATTCATCATCATCATCATCTTTCAGTGCAAATTGGGAGCTCTGGGCTGAAGCTCCATTTTCACTACCCCACTGCGTTCCCTCCCATCCAGGCAGTTGCCCATTCCGGCAAAGATCTTACAAAAAAGTTTTGATATCTCATAGAGAAGAGCAGATATTCTATCACTTATCTACTACAGCGCCTCCAGAAAATCGAAGATCTAAAAGTAGCATAAAATAAAATTATAGAGATGACATCTCCTCAATCAGCCAACAACCTGATAAGCAGAGATTAACACTAAAGAATACAGCTTAAATGACAACCTAATCAAGGAGTTATCAAGGAGAAAACCATACCAACGCATATCAACACAAGCTGGCAGGGCATGCTACTATACATAAACAGAGGGCAAACCCCCATTCATAAGCACTAATGATGTTACCTAGTTAGATACTAAATCCCTGCAAGCAAAGAGCCAAGCTCTGAGAGCACCAGTAGTGGGTTGCTACCAGTACATTAGGGGATGTGCACCGGTAGCAGCTGCCAGGTTGCGCAATTTATGCCCGACCGCTACAGTGCCAGTCCTTTGGGTGCTGCCATCTTTTTTCTTCAATTTTCCTTATTTTTGTTTGTGCAAAATCTGTGAGGGGACTTTTTGCTTCTGCGTATGCACGGAAGCAAAAAAATCACCGAAATCTTGCACATGCATGCATTCCTTTGTGAGATTTCAGCTCATTTTTGCTTCCTGCGCATAGCACACACATGCACACAAGAGAACCGAAGCTGCACACGCAGCACACCACTAGCGGCGATAATTGCAATCCAGCCCTGGAGAGCACCATAGCCTCCGCGATTCAACTTTGAGCTATGTGTGTTCTATGTTACATGTGTTACTATGTTACATGTTACATTCTTTTTAATATGTTTGTGAGTGACATAGGGGAAGGTTTGGTAGGGAAGGTTTGCCTATTTGCCGATGACTCTAAAGTGTGCAATAGGGTTGATATTCCTGGAGGGGTCTGTAATATGGTAAATGATTTAGCTTTACTAGATAAATGGTCAAAGCAATGGAAACTGCAGTTTAATGTTTCCAAATGTAAAATAATGCACTTGGGGAAAAGGAATCCTCAATCTGAGTATTGCATTGGCAGTTCTGTGTTAGCAAAAACTTCAGAAGAGAAGGATTTAGGGGTAGTGATTTCTGACAGTCTCAAAATGGGGGAGCAGTGTGGTCGGGCAGTAGGAAAAGCAAGTAGGATGCTTGGCTGCATAGCTAGAGGTATAACAAGCAGGAAGAGGGAGATTGTGATCCCCTTATATAGAGCGCTGGTGAGACCACATTTGGAATACTGTGTTCAGTTCTGGAGACCTCACCTACAAAAAGATATTGACAACATTGAACGGATCCAAAGACGGGCTACAAGAATGGTGGAAGGTCTTAAGCATAAAACGTATCAGGAAAGACTTAATGAACTCAATCTGTATAGTCTGGAGGACAGAAGGAAAAGGGGGGACATGATCGAAACATTTAAATATGTTAAAGGGTTAAATAAGGTTCAGGAGGGAAGTGTTTTTAATAGGAAAGTGAACACAAGAACAAGGGGTCACAATCTGAAGTTAATTGGGGGAAAGATCAAAAGCAACGTGAGAAAATATTATTTCACTGAAAGAGTAGTAGATCCTTGGAACAAACTTCCAGCAGACATGGTTGGTAAGTCCACAGTAACTGAATTTGCCTGGGATAAACATATATCCATTGTAAGATAAAATACAGGAAATAGTATAAGGGCAGACTAGATGGACCATGAGGTCTTTTTCTGCTGTCAGTCTTCTATGTTTCTATGTGTTAATTTATTAATCTGATTGTTGCATTCTGTGCTAGATAAACCTCAACATCAAATATAAAGGTATGTATGTTGCTGGCCCTCTCTGCTGGGAAGTGTCTTTTCTATAGTATTGTTTCTCAAACATATCTTCTATAGGGCGGCACTAAGTGCCAGTCCTTTGGGTGCTGGAAAGGTGGTCCTTCCCCCAACACACATCCCACAATTTGTCCACGATTAGAACCACAACCTTAGTTGCTAAGCAATATGGCTCTTAAGTGAATCGAGTATAGCTTTATGCCTTCTTCTCACGGTCTGTAAGTAAATCAGAGTAATTAAGTGAATCACATGGTCATTAAATAAATCCAGCTTCTTCCCATTGCCTTTGCTTGTCAGAAATCCATTGTAAAAGTCACAATCACCACTCTGGGATGTTGCAACCTGTTCTGCCTGGCCTTGAGCCACCCAGGAACAAAGTAATTAATCAAACACACACACAAAGCAGGCTTGTAAAAATAAAGCAATGATTGTCCTTTATATTCAGAAAACTGCAAATCACGGAGTTTCAGAGCAATTGTTAATTTTACAGTTCAATAGGTCAGAGTTAATTACTCCAGTCAGTGCAGAAAGGCTTCTGCACAGACTTATGTATGTCAGAAATAACTCACAAATTGAATGGCAAAATGTCCAGAAATCCACAGCAAAAACCAAACCACAATTCATCAAACCTTCTTCAACACTGAAGGATAGACTCCCACACAAATCACTCCAACTTCCCCCTTTTTCAAGGTTGCAGCAGCATCATTAAGTCTAATCACCTGTGACCTATAATTTGTTTCTGTGTTTGTGCAGCTGCTCTTGTCTTCCCATCATTCTCCGCACCCAAGCATTCAGAATAGGGTTGTTCATTAACTCTTCCCCTTCTGATTCAGATGAACCTCTGGCTGGAGATCTGACTGACTCCCTTCCCCTCTCTGTCTCTCCAGCCCCTTCCTGATCCCTCTCTCTTCCTGTCTCTGCTTCTGGTTCACTGTCTGATTCGTCCTCCAGCCAGACTGGTCTGCTGTAAACAGATGGCTCCCACTCCTCTGTGTCAAAATCAGCCACCCACAACACAACCATACCGTATTTTTGGGAGTATAAGATGCACCTCAGTTTTGGGGGAAGAAAAGTGGGGGGTCTATCCACCAGTTATTCATATGACTAGCATGTTTGGTCTGTCAGCTTCAGCCCTGATTAGCACTGAAAAAAATATCTTTTTCGGATGGAGTAGCAATGAAAATAAGCCTGCAAAGGTTTAGGGTTGGAAAAAGAACTTTGGAGTAGCAATGAAAAAAATCCTGCAAGCTGGGGAAAAAAGCTTCAAAAAAGCTACATTCAGAGTATAAAATGCACCCAAATTTTCAGCCTTTTTTGGGGGGGGGGAGAGAAGAATGGTGCATCTCATACTATGAAAAATATGGTACATACACCAGAATTTTGTTCATACTGTGTTTCCCTGAAAATAAGACAGCGTCTTATATTAATTTTTGCTCCCAAAGATGTGCTACGTCTTACTTTCAGGGGATGTCTTATTTTTTTTCAATTAATTGTATCCTGTATCCTGCTGCAGCAAAAATGCATCCAAGCACACAGCCGCGTGTTGGATGCGTATTGGATGTGTTTTAAAACTAATTGATGCAGCGTTTGGGGATGCAATTTATGGACAGCAGTGTTATATATGTTCTGTTCAGGAATGTTGCAAAACGAAAGGTCTCCTATGTCTTACTTTCAGGGGATGCCTTATATTAGGCAATTCTATGAAACCTCTCCTATGTCTTACTTTTGGGGGTGACTTATTTTAGGGGAAACAGGGTATCATTCAGGGGACATTGCAACAGTTGTTAAGTAGGAGGCCCAGTTTTTTTTAAAAAATCATTTTTTTCAGGGCTGTTGTAATTTCAAACCATTATTAAACTAAAGCAAAGAACTGTTACTCAGCAAATAGGAATTTCAGACCATCTTTTATTATCCTGATGCTCATGAGAAATTTTACTGGCAAAAGGATGCATTGGCGTTCTTAGAATGGGGTTTGGGACAAGTCCCCATTATTATCACAATGGAAAGAATACTGGGTTGAATGAAAGCAGCATTTCAACCTTTCACCTGTGTAAATGAATCTTTCACCTCTTCCCTTATACGAGATTTGCTGTATCCAGTTATTTTATACCTAAACATGAATGTTTGATACTAATGCAGGCCATTTTTCCTAGTACAGTAATACCTCATGATACGAACTTAATTGGTGCAAGGAGGAGGTTCGTAAGACGAAAGGTTCGTAAGATGAAACATTGTTTCCCATAGGAAACAATGTAAAGTCAATTAATCCGTGCAACCAAAACCCCCCCCCCCCAAAAAACGGCTTTCAGCGACTGCTGGGAAGCCGCGCGGCTGTTTTAAAAGGTGACAGCCAGCCTGGGGGACTTGCCAGTACCCCCCGAGTTCGGGGGGATGCTGGCAAGCCCCCCAGGCCGGCTGCGACCTTTTAAAACACCCGTGCCGCTTCCCAGCTGTCTCCCGAAGCCGAACGCGGAAGTTCGGCTTTAGCGTTCGCCTTCAGGAGACAGCTGGGAAGCGGTGCGGGTGTTTTAAAAGGTCGCAGCCGGCCTGGGGGGCTTGCCAGCACCCCCCCGAACCCCGAACCCGGGGTTCCGCAAAATTTTGCCTCTTCTTACGAACTTTGTTCGAGTTACGAACCGGCGTTCGGGAGGCTTCTGGGAAGCCCCGCCGCCCGGCTGTCACCTTTTAAAACAGCCGCGCGGCTTCCCAGCAGTCTCCGAACGCCGGTTCATAACTTGAAAAAAGTTCGTAAGAAGAGGCAAAATTTTTCTGAACCCCGGGTTCGTATCACGAGTTGTTCATAAGACGAGGGGTTCGTATCTTGAGGTACCACTGTACAGATGAAGCTAAAGTGAATTCTCTTCTAGATGTGCAGCAGCAGCGAAAAAAGCCAATACAATCCTAAGCTGCATCAACAGGGGAATACACTCCAAGACCAGGGAAGTCTTAATACCACTCTACTACGCCCTGATCAGACCACACCTGCAGTACTGTGTTCAGTTCTGGTCACCACACTTCAAAAAAGACATTGAAACTCTGGAGAAGGTGCAGAAAAGAGCAACTAAAATGATCAGGGGTCTAGAAACCAAGACTTACGAAGAGAGACTGCGGGAACTGGGCATGGATAGCCTAGAGAAAATGCGGGCCAGAGCGGACATGATAGCAGTCTATAAATATACGAGGGGTTGCCACAGAGAGGAGGGGATCACTTTATTCTCCAGGACACCGAAGGGCCGGACGAGGAACAACGGCTGGAAGCTAACCAAGGAGAGACTCAACCTGGAAGTAAGGAAGAACTTCCTGACGGTCAGAACGATCAACCAGTGGAACAACCTACCAGCGGACGTTATGAACTCCAATACTATGGACATTTTTAAGAGGAAATTGAACTGCCATTTGGCTGGGATGCTATAGGGTTCCTGCTTAGGCAGGGGGTTGGACTTGATGACCCGCACGGTCCTTTCCAACTCTAACAATAAGTAAGTAAGTAAGTAAGTAAGTAAGTAAGTAAGTAAGTAAGTAAGTAAGTAAATAAATCATAACAGCCTTTTAAATGCTTTTCTTGACAACCAGAGGTTCAATCTGGGGCCTTCTACAGACTGAACATGAATTTTATCTTGAATTATTCTCCCACCCTTGGACACATTGCAGGTTAAAAATAAAATATTTAAAAATTACAATCACAGTAGAGAAAAACTGGGTTTGAAATCATATTTGAGGTCTGTTAGTTAAGGAGCCTTTGCCAAGCTCCAGAATGCAGTATTATATATTTGGCCCAAAAGGCAAAGTTCTTAAAACCAATCGTATTGTTTTGAGCTGTGGTAAATTAACAAACCATAGACTACTGTTTGGCTTGACTCTGCTGACTGTGGTCCTCAGTTCTAGTAACGATTAATTTTCTAGGAACTGCAAGCACTTTGTTGCCAAGATCCATGACCTTCCTGTTGTATCCTGAAATGGCTACCTTGTAACGCTGTAAATAGTTTGTTCCTCTTTTCCAGCGCTGTCTGAGCCCAAGCAGGAAGTCGCTCCTGATTGGCTCAGACGCGGCCGGCTCTCGCTTTGGCGGGAACCGCAAAAGTATAAAAGAAGCGGCTTCTCCCTGCAGAGCCAGTCGGTACTCGCTGAAGCGTCACTTTACCTTGCTGAGCTGTCACTTATTCTCTGAGCTGAATAAAAGTACCGATTGCTCAAACCCTGTCTCTGGGTCTACTTCACTGGCGACGAACGAACGGAAGAACTTCGCGTGCAACATGGACAAAATCCAGATCGGCCAGGCTCCAGAACTTTTCGATGCCGAGAAAATGACTTGGGACGAGTACATGGCCACCTTCGAGATATTCCTCGAGGCGGCGGGAATGCAGGACGCCGGAGCCGATCGCAGACGGGCTATTTTTCTAAACTACTGCGGCGCAGAGATCCGTAGACTTGCCCAAACTCTCACCGAACCAGAACAAGCAAGAGCCACAGCGTGGGACGTCCTTCAACAGAAACTAGCGAGCCATTTTAAACCAACCAGACCAGCCGTGGTTTACCGGCATCAATTTCACATGATGGCTCAGAGAGAAACCGAGTCGATAAGCCAATTCACAACGCGGCTTCGAACGGTACTCGCTCAATGCAAGTTTCAAGATCCGGAAGCTCGCCTCACCGACGCCTTGATTTTCGGCATGAAGAACCACACAGTGAGAAGTAAACTCCTCACCGAAGATGAGCCGACTCTACAAACCGTAATCAAATTAGCGCAAACCGCGGAAGCAGCCGACGCAGCGGCAAGAGAATTAAAAGAGCACGGAAGGCGAGAAACCATTGCCAAAATCGACGCCGAGTCTCCCAGCGCCATGGGAACAGACGTCCGCGGCCAGCTAACTAGCAACGGGGACGACTGCCTCCTCCTGCAAGACCAACCGAGACACCCTAGAGCTACTCATCCAGCCCCCTGCGCGGGCTGCCGGGGAAATCACCAGCGCCATCGATGCCCGTTCCGCGACACCACTTGCCGCCGTTGCAACCGGAGAGGCCACATCGCCATCGCATGCAGGGCAACGGCACCAGAAGAAACTTTTGCCACACAACAATACCAGCGACCCCAAAACCACCCCCCCCAATCGCGAGAAAGGAGACCGTTCCGCAACTCGGGTCAAAGGAATTACCCCACCGCTAACCGAGACTACAATAGAGGTAACTCTCAATATTCCGTGAATAACACGGCAACCAAAAAGGGGGCTAAAATTGTTATCTCGTTGTTGCTAAATAACCAGCCTTGCTCAATGGAGCTAGATACGGGTTCGAGATATACCATCATGCCCTGGGAAAAATTTAAGCTATATATGCCTAATGTGTCTGAGGCTGACCTAATTCAAACCTCTTTGGTGATCAGAGACTTCCAAGGGGGGGTAATCTCGGTCCTGGGAACTGCAAATGTACCTATTGTATTTAAGAATGTCAAATGTACCCTTCCCATGCTTATTGTGACGGGGGCCAAACACTCCCTGCTAGGGCTAGCATGGATGGAACCGTTGGGGATTGAAATTTCGGGTGTGTGTAATGTAAACTGTGATATTATGCCTAACTTTGTGAAAGAGTTCCCTGAAGTGTTCAGCCCCACCTTAGGATTGTATAAGGGAACCCCCATATCTTTCTCTATTGACCCCAAGGTCCCACCAGTTAGACTGAAACCTCGCAGGGTTCCCCTCCCGCTTCTCCCCAAGCTAGACTTACAGCTGGACAAACTCATTAGTCAAGGTATCTTGGTCCCTGTGGAACAGGGGCCATGGGAAACTCCCATAGTGACACCCCTGAAGCCAGATGGCTCCTTAAGAGTTTGCGCTGATTACAAATCAACCCTGAATAAGGCACTCCAACACCACCCCTACCCCATTCCGGTTGTGCAACAACTCTTACACTCCCTGGGGGAGGGGAAAAGGTTCGCAAAGATCGACCTGGCGCAGGCTTACCAGCAACTTCCGGTCGATGAACAAACAGCAAACGCTCAAACAATTGTAACGCACAGGGGGGCTTTCAAATGCACGAGGTTACAGTTTGGGGTGAGCATAGCCCCAGGGATATTCCAGAGCATCATGGAACGCCTATTGTCAGGGGTAAATGGGGCCATCCCATATTTTGATGACATCTTAATTGCAGGGGAAAACCAGGAACAAGTGAACAAAAGAATAAGGGAAGTACTTAAGAGGCTACAGGACAAAGGGTTACGAATCAAGCCTGATAAATGTGTCTGGGGAACTAACAGTATTGAATTCCTAGGATATAAAATAGATAAGGAAGGTATCCACCCCACAACTGAGAAGCTGAGAGCAATTAGAGAAGCCCCAGAGCCACGAGATAAGAGTGAGTTGCAAGCATTTTTGGGCCTCCTTAATTTTTATTCCGTTTTTTTAAAGCAGAAGGCAACAGTAGCAGAGCCTCTCCATCGTTTACTCCAGAAGGAAGCCCGCTGGACATGGGGGAAAATTGAACGTGAAGCCTTTGCTCAAATAAAAAATTTACTAACTTCTAAAAGTGTAGTAGTCCAATATAGTGCCTCACTACCCATTAGGCTCACGTGCGACGCTTCGCCGTACGGCATAGGAGGAGTCCTAGCTCACGTTCTACCTAATCAGACAGAGGCCCCAATAGCATTTTTTTCAAGAACCATGACCAGCACGGAGAGAAATTATAGCCAGTTAGACAAGGAGGCTCTGGCATTAGTGGCAGGGGTAAAGAAGTTTCACAATTACATTTTTGGAAGAAATTTTGAGCTAGTCACTGACCACAAACCCCTACTAGGCCTGCTAGCCCCCAACAAGCCCACTCCACCTTTTATGTCTCCAAGACTAATCAGATGGGCCCTTTTCCTCTCTGGGTATCAGTATGAGCTCACCCACAAGGGGGGGAAGGAAATCAATCATGCAGACGGCCTCAGCAGATGCCCCATAGCAGACTTGGTAGAAGACCCTGTTCCAACCACAGACGTGCTAATGATAGAACTCGAGGAAAACCCACTAACCACAGCAAAAGAGGTAGCTGCACACACGCAGCAAGACCAAATCCTGAAACAAGTAGTGAACTGTGTTCTAAAGGGATGGCAAAATGATATTGTTAAACCTGAATTGTGTGATTTTAAGAACAAAAGGCTTGAATTGTCATATGTAAAAGGTTGTTTGCTGTGGGGGGATAGAGTGATCATCCCCAAACGCCTAAGGGAAAAGGTACTCAGAATGTTACACGTGGGCCATCCTGGGATTGTCAGGATGAAGAGCCTAGCAAGGGGGCATTTATGGTGGCCAGGGCTTGATGCTGATATTGAAAGTTGGGTTTCAAAGTGTGACCCGTGCCAAGAGTCTAGGCCCAATCCCCCCAAAACAACTCCGGCTGAGTGGGAACAGCCTGCTGGCCCTTGGTCTAGGATCCACATTGATTTTGCTGGCCCAGTGGGGTCTCAGTATTTCCTAATAGTGGTTGATGCTTTCTCCAAATGGTTGGAAATAATAGCAATGAACAACATAACCACAAGTGCCACTATCAAGGTATTGAGCAGACTGTTTGCATCCCATGGTTGCCCTGATCTATTGGTGTCTGACAATGGACCACAACTAACAGCCAGGCAATTCGAATTATTCCTAGATGGCCTGGGGGTCAGACATGCCCTCATCTCGCCTTACTCGCCCTGGGCTAACGGGTTGGCAGAACGTTACGTAAGGGTGGCAAAAGAGGCATTGCACAGGTCAGGCCCTGGAGATGTGCAACAGAACTTGGACCAATTCTTATTAACCCAGCACATTACCCCTAACTCGCACACACATGTAAGCCCTGCAGAGTTATTGATGGGGAGAAAGCTGAGGTCACCACTAGACAGGTTAAACCCAAGGTTCTGTTTGAATAATAACCAAATGTGCATAAAACCAGAAAGAGAAATGTATTTGGGTCAAAATGTATATGTAAAATGCTTTGATGGAAATGTAAACTGGATGAAGGGAATTATTGTTAAGCAAAATGCACCCAAGACTTATATTGTTAAACTGGAGGATGGTCGTTTGTGGAAACGACACATAGACCACATTCGGAAACGAACTGAAAACCAATTACAACAACCCGCTGACTCGGACTCTCCCCCCTCAACAGACTTTTATACATTGCCCGAACTAAGAAACACGCAGAGAGACTTATCGGGCCAGGGGGAACCATCCAGCGACGCCGAGCCATCCTCGTCCTCCGAGGCCTTCGTTGGGCCCGCCAGGCCTAGTCCGCCGCACCGGGAGAACAGCGGCGAGCCATCCTCCACAGTCAGTGGCGAAGGAGAAAATGGACTGCGCAGGTCAGCGCGAGAGTCTCGAAGGCCTCACCGATTGGACGACTTCGTCACGTGGCTTTCTTGATGGATGGGTCCAACTATGAGGGGAGGGGTGTTGTATCCTGAAATGGCTACCTTGTAACGCTGTAAATAGTTTGTTCCTCTTTTCCAGCGCTGTCTGAGCCCAAGCAGGAAGTCGCTCCTGATTGGCTCAGACGCGGCCGGCTCTCGCTTTGGCGGGAACCGCAAAAGTATAAAAGAAGCGGCTTCTCCCTGCAGAGCCAGTCGGTACTCGCTGAAGCGTCACTTTACCTTGCTGAGCTGTCACTTATTCTCTGAGCTGAATAAAAGTACCGATTGCTCAAACCCTGTCTCTGGGTCTACTTCACTTCCCATCAGCCCTGCTGAGAAATGTTGACATAAATATAGAGAAGTTTTTGGCTTGTCAATTGAAGGGTGTATATCTGGAAGGTCGGATAAGAAAATATCTCTATTGGTCGGTATATTTTGTTTCGTCAGAAGGATTATAACATTTTTCTGAATGCTCCTTTCCGTGAAACACAACTGCATTTTCCTAACTAGGCCTTTTACTTTGGCACTGATAAATGATAAAAAGCAGTGTTTTTCAACCAGTGTGCCGCGGCACACTAGTGTGCCGTGAGACATGGTCATGTGTGCTGCGAAGCTCAGAGAGAAAGAAAACAAGAGAGAGAGAAAGAAAGAAAGAAATAAAGAGAGAAAGAAAGAAAGAGAGAAAGAGAGAGAAAGAAAGCAAGAAAGAAAACAAGAGAGAGAGAAAGAAAGAGAGAGAAAGAAAGCAAGAGAGAGAAAGAGAGAAAGAAAGAGAGAGAAAAAGAAAGAAGGCAAGAGAAAAAGAAAACAAGAGAGAGAAAAGAAAGAGAGAGAGAGAAAGCAAGAGAGAGAAAGAGAACAAGAGAGAGAGCAAGAGAGAGAAAGAAAGAGAAAGAAAGAAAGAAAGAAAGAGAGAGAGAGAGAGATGGTGGGAGAGAGAAAGACATAGAGGGAGGGAGAAAGAGCAAAAAAGAGAGGAAAGAAGGAAGAGAGAAAGAAAGAGGGATGGAGAGAGAGAAAAGAAGGGAAAGAGGGGAGGGAGGGAGAGAGAAATAAAGCGAAAGGGAGGAAGAGAGAGAATTTTTTTTGTCCAAACTTTTTTTAGCCCCCCCCCCCCCTCAATGTGCCCCAGGGTTTTGTAAATGTAAAAAATGTGCCATGGCTCAAAAAAGGTTGAAAATCACTGATATAAAGGATAGGGTTAGAATTGCAAAGCACAAACAGCTCAAGATACTTAGCTGGCAAAAACAAGCTTAGCAAACATCATCTGTGTTTCAAACACAGATGCTAACTGGCCTGAAAGTGATAAAACAGCATGGCAATATGGGAGCAAAATGTGCCTGGAATAGATGCTACTTCGCTTTCCCAGTGCATGCAACATTTTAGGAACTCTGGAGAAACAATTCAGACTTTTATCTTTCTCAGTTTTAATAGTATGTCCAATGTATGGCTTCAGCCACCAGTTGCTCAACATGTATACCGATAGGATCAGTCCTATGATGAAGATATAAAGAATTTTCAGCTTGTTTCTATTATGAAGTTAATGACAAAATCCTGGAAGAATAGTCAGTGGAAGGGAAATATTTCGTTTGGTCCTAAAGCTGCAAATGTGCTAATGCTGGAAATGGGTTGAGCCTATTAAATTTATAAACCAGAAATTGAGTTTCCACTAAGGGGAAAAGATGGAGGGGAGGGGGGTTATTTACTGGAAAAAGCTATGGTTATGTGAAGAGATAAATATCTTTCTGGTTAACCTTCTTTTGTAAATGTTTATTTCCCTGCTAATATGGTAAATGCAATTTTAGAAACAAGAACTAGGGATACATCTTGTAAGGGATGCTCTGCCTTTCTACTCCCTATCAGAAATTATCAAGTTTCTGGTTAACCAAAAGTAATATAAAGTTTCTGATATTATGGAAGCAAATGAGAGAGCTTCTAACTTAATTTATCTAAAATCCAGAAAGTAGTGCTAACCAGGATAAAGGAGACCAGGTTGGTATTTTCCTCCCTAGCCAAAATGACCTTGGAAAAGATGGGAAAACAACAAAAGGATCCAATTCAGTTGATCGATGTTCTCAATTTCCAGTACAAAGAAGAAGGCATATGTATCATAATTCTCTGCATATAACATTGTTTCCATAAACATACTACCTCTGACCACTATTAAACCCAAGATTATTGCTTTGGGAAATAATTGAGAACTGTGTTCTGACCCAGCTTCCTGATAAGTCCTCGGAGAGAAGCGGCATATAAATCCAATAAATGAATGAATGAATGAATGAATGAATGAATGAATAGATAAATAGATAAATAAATAACCCCAACACAACAAACCTTGTTTAATAATAATGGCTATTAATTGGCTTGTTTAGCAGTCATTCTAAACTCAAATAAATTATAAAGCAGTCTTTCCTGAGCAACAGCTGGTAATTAAGCTCCTTAACAGCCAGCAATAGTTCAAACAAAATAACTCAAGTCAGACTAAGAGTCTTCTAGATAACAGCACATGATCCTGGCTGTTTGGCAAAACGCCCAGGAGGAATTTGCAGGCAACTTTGATAAGTTCAAAAGAACAGCCTCCTCTTCTTTGTCTTTACTTATGGCAGCCCCTGGAGGTTCTGAAGGCCTTGGATGAATCTCTGCCTCTGGCACCGAGTCCTCTCCAGCCTCCTTACTGTTCAACTCTGGTACCAGCTGCACAGGCCGCTGGTGAATCACAACATCAGCCTCTTCGCTGTCCGCATCATCTACCAGTGTCACAGACCACTGGCGGGCCACAACAGACTGGTGCACCATGTATGTGAAATTATCTAATTTTACTGTTGAAGACAGTCAGATTATAAAAACACACTTTGGATCACGGGGCCATATTTTTTTCTTGGCTGATGGAAATACTTCAGATCCTACAAAATATTGAAACTGTGTCTAAAGAAGAGAGATGATGATTCTATTATCTAGGCCTGGTCCAGTTTATTAGTTTAAAGTTACAAGGCGTGGAATAGCATATGTAGAACTGATAATAAAAAGGAGCAGAAACTTTTTGGTAATGCAGGGATTGTTGTAGAGCAGCTAGGACTCGTTCCATATGTGTATAAAAATGTTGCTGCTGACATTCTGACATGGCAAAATATAAAATCAACAGTCTTTGCCTTCTTTTCAAGTAGGCAATAGCTGGGGAAAGCATAAGAACCACCAAAGAAACCACTAACTAAATCACACCTATCCATTCGAGGACACATCAAATGAATGGATTCCTTCACACTCTTGGTTCTGCTAGCTAAGAGACCCTTAGACTCTCTGAAATGGTTTTTAATTTTTATATGTACAGTGGTACCTCTACTTACAAATGCTTCTACTTATGAACTTTTCTAGATACGAACCGGGTGTTCAAGATTTTTTTGCCTCTTCTCACGAACCATTTTCCACTTATGAACCCGAGCCTCTGAAACTGTAACCGGCAAAGGCAGGGAGAAGCCTCCGTGGGGCCTCTCGAGGAATCTCCTGGGAGGAAACAGGGCCTCCACCCTCCCTGTGGTTTCCCCAATCGCACGCATTATTTGCTTTTATATTGATTCCTATGGGAAAATTGCTTCTTCTTACAAACTTTTCTATTTAAGAACAAATTAAGTTTCTAAGTAGAGGTACCACTGTATAAAGATACTGTTCTAGCCCAGGCTTTTCAGATTGAAACCAAAGGCTAAAATCCACGATTTAAGCTTTAAATTACACTCTTTATATGAAAAAGCAACTTTTACATTCAGAATTCAGTCTTTAAAAGTTCATGGAATAGATTTCACTTCTGCGAAGTTATCCAATAGGGCTCCAGGAAAGACGCTAGCATCTGGGCTAATTGCATTCCAGCAAGATAAAACAGGCAATGGGTCATAGGGTATACAGTTCAGCTCACCACCTTCTGGCAGGCAGGCAGCTTCTTGCAGATAACTATACAGAGCAGAAATCAGCTATTTTCAGGGAGCATTTTCTGGAACCCTCAGATCTAACACATCCATGAAATCAATGTTGAAACTCCACCCAGAATTACCCAGAATTCTTCCCTTTTATACCTGCTGGGAGTGGTCAGCAAACCCTTACAGTTAAAACTAAAAATTACTCCCCTTTACCATACAAGTGCTGTTGTCTGTTTTGTAACCTGAATCGAGCATCTAAGAGTGGCTCATCCATTCTAATATCCCCTTCGTCCTCTGATTTGGACCAATCCCCCATTGACATATCTGCCACTTCGGATTCATCCAGGTCTATTTCTCCATCATTCTCACTCTCTGCATCAGCTGGCAACCCCACTGGCCCAGGGTATCCAGAGGGACCTGCTCATTCCTCCTCAAAATTTATTATTAACAGAGGTGGACAAGGAGTACTCACAACAGATGCATAGAATTTGGGATATTGGGAAAAATTAACTGCTTAATTTACATTTGCAAGAGCAAGTCTGCCTGTTCTCCAAGAGCCATGACTTTATTTTATTTATTTATTAGATTTGTATGCCGCCCCTCTCTGCAGACTCGGGGCAGCTAACAACAACCATAAGACAATATAAACAAATCTAATATTAAGTTAATTTAAAAACCCTAATTTAATAAACCAATCATACATACGGACATACCATGCATAAATTTTTTGTAAGCCTAGGGGGAGGAGAATATCTCAGTTCCCCCATGCCTGACGACAGAGCTGGGTTTTAAGGAGCTTATGAAAGGCAAGGAGGGTGGGGGCAACTCTGATCTCTGGGCGGAGTTGGTTCCAGAGGGTCGGGGCCGCCACAGAGAAGGCTCTTCCCCTGGGTCCTGCCGAACAGCATTGTTTAGTCGACGGAACCCAGAGAAGGCCAACTCTGTGGGACCTAACTGGTCACTGGGATTCATGCGGCAGAAGGCGGTTCCGGAGATATACTGGTCCGATGCCATAAAGGGCTTTATAGGTCATAACCAACACTTTGAATTATGACCGGAAACTGATTGGCAACCAGTGCAGACTGCGGAGTGTTGGTGTAACATGGGCATATTTAGGGAAGCCCATGATAGCTCTCGCAGCTTCATTCTGCACGATTTGAAGTTTCCGAACACTTTTCAAAGGTAGCCCCATGTTGAGAACGTTACAGTAGTCGAGCCTCGAGATGATGAGGGCATGAGTGACTGTGAGCAGTGATTCCCGGTCCAAATAGGGCCGCAAATGGTGCACCAGGCGAACCTAAGAAAACGCCCCCCTCGCCACAGCTGAAAGATGTTTCTCTAATGTGAGCTGTGGATCGAGGAGGATGCCCAAGTTGCGGACCCTCTCTGAGGGGGTCAGTGATTCCCCCCCCCCAGGGTAATGGACGGATAGATGGGATTGTCCTTGGGAGGCAAAACCCACAGCCACTCCGTCTTATCAGGGTTGAGTTTGAGTCTATTGACACCCATCCACACCCCAACAGCCTCCAGGCACCGGCACATCACTTCCACTATATCTTTATGACAATCCTCAACTTACAACCATTTGTTTTGCAAGTTTTTGAAGTTACAAGAGTGCTGAAAAAATCATTTTAGGAAAAATCTCTGCATTTATGATTGGCACAGATTCCCCATAATCCTGAGATCAAAATTTGGGTGCCTGGCAACCATCAGCTTCTCATGGTCACATGATTATAATTTGCAACCTTTTCCAAGGCCTTCTGACAAAAAAGTCAATGTGGGAAGCGAAATTCACTTAATGACCATGGGAAAAAGGTTATAAAATTGGGCACGACTCACTTAGCATCATCAATTAGCAACAGACGTCCTAGCCCCAATTATTCCAGTTAGCTTTCCTCTTGAAATGTCATGAAATCCCTGCATAGCCATAAAAATCTTGTGCATTAGGTAACTTTCTTTAACTGGGCCAGTTTAACCACTCCAAAGTTTCACAAAAATCTGATTTCTAATAGTAATAACAGTACATAAACTGTCCTTTTGATGCAAAATAAATATCTTACAATGTGTACTCTGTGGGGGATGTTTGCTATAACATACACATTCAGTCTTAAACTTTTCTTAGAAGAAAGTTAAATTGCTAAGTGGGCATAATCTATCTTTAGCATGTTGTTTAACATTAAATAGGAAGAAGAATCAAGTGTTTATTTCCTTACTATTGACAATGAAGAATGCATTAACAAGAATAATCATAATTTTAGATAAGTGGGCACATATGGGGCTTTTTAACAAGTTTTTGTTTGTAACATGTAAACAGCTAAAAATGACTAGTGTAAAAAACTACTTGCACATAAAGTAATTCTTATAATGACTATGGCCAATCTGGGTTGCCAAATAGGGGGAAAGAGGGGACATTTTCTAAGAGTTGCCTGTGGAATATGTGGGACAATGAAGAATTCTTGTAAATGGAGTTGACACAAGAGTAGCATTTGATTATTTAATTATGAATAGCCAAGAGGTCCAAGGTCTATAGTACAAGTCTCAATCCAAAACTTAAAACACCAGAATGTTCTAGACTCAGGCAAAGTTTAGTGTTTCTAAGAAATCAAGTAAGGAACAAAGCAAAGACACCATATTACAGGACCAAGAGCCAGTTTGGTTGTAATAGTCTATGAGGCCATTACTGCAGACAATAAATAGCTTGTTCCTCTCCCAGTACTGTACTTTCCAAAACCCGGAGTCTACTAAAATTCAGTGTGGCTCAGTGTGATAGCAGTGAAGCAGATAATAACTCAGAATAATAAGACTGCTGTTTCTTGTTATAAAAGCACAGGATTGCAATTAGAATTTAAGCTGATTAAATCACACATGTTGACTTTTTAATTATTGTGTAAAGCTTCTCTTGCTTGCAAAATACTGTATATGCAAGCCTTCTTTCTAAATTAGGCAAGATTTGGTTTCTTTGTCAGGTAAGGGATAAAGCAGGCACAACCAGCTTTGATGGAATTGCTCATGTCTAGTCCATGCTTCATTCTTTTTTTAAAAAAAATATTTTTTTAATTAAATTTTATTACAACAACAACAAAAAAATACTTAAAAGAAAACGTGCCCAACACCAATAAAACTCCACCACCATTTAGGGGGTTAAATTATTTGCAATAAGTTTCAATTTCTTCCTTAGCTCCGGTTTACATTTCTTTACATACAAAAAGTGATTAGAATTTATTTTTCATATTGTCATCATAAATTCTACTTAAGATATAATTTTTCACCTTATTCCATCGTGCAATCAGCTTCTCCAATTTATTTTCATCAAAGTTATTTAATCTTATTTCCATAATTTCGAAGTGGATGTGGTCCACCATATACCAGTACCAATTCTGGATTGTCCATTTATTGCTATCCTTCCACCCTAATACCACTACTGCTTGAGTGCTTATTTATTTATTTATTTATTTATTTATTTATTTATTTATTTATTTATTTATTTATTTATTTATTTATTTATTTATTTATTTTGTCCAATACACAATGAGGGTTTTAGTGGGTATATATCAATATACACATAGTAAAATACATGATGAAGGTTATAGAGGAGATACTCATAGTAAAATATATCTAAGAAAGAATAGAAAAGAAGATATAGTAATAGAACATATCAATGAAAGAATAGAAGAAGAGATATAGGAATAGAAGAAAGGTATAGGAGATATAGGAGAGCAATAGGACAGGGGACGGAAGGCACTCTAGTGCACTTGTACTCGCCCATTACAATGAGTTCCACGCTTCGACAACTCAGTTACAGAAGTCATATTTTTACAGTCAAGTTTGGAGCGGTTAATATTAAGTTTAAATCTGTTGTGTGCTCTTGTGTTGTTGTGGTTGAAGCTGAAGTAGTCACCGACAGGCAGGACGTTGCAGCTTATGATCTTGCGGGCAATACTTAGATTTTGTTTAAGGCGTCTTAGTTCTAAACTTTTTAGGCCCAGGATTGAAAGTCTAGTCTCGTAGGGTATTCTATTTCAAGTGGAGAAGTGAAGGGCTCTTCTGTTGAAGTATCTTTGGACATTTTCAAGGGTGTTAATGTCTGAGATGCGATATGGGTTCCAAACAGATGAGCTGTATTCGAGGATGGGTCTGGCAAAAGTTTTGTAAGCTCTGGTAAGTAGTGTGAGATTGCCAGAGCAGAAGCTACGTAGAATTAGGTTTACAACTCTTGAAGCCTTCTTGGCTATATTGTTGCAGTGGGCTTTGGCACTTAAATCTTTTGTTATTAGTATATCATGAACTATAATCAAAATGATACTCTTGGGTTCTAATGAAACGATTTTTTTTGGCTATTGACAGATGAATGGGAAATGATCAAGATAGGAATCACCGCATGTGGATTGTCCATGTATCTGAATTATCACCAGTGTCTCCAGAGCTTTAAAAAATGTTCTGCCAAACTCTGTGTTCTCAAAAACAATGATTTCCCCATTAGTTTGGAGACAGTTGATATCTATTAAGCTTTCTACTTAACCTAGAACCCCTAAGCCAGTGTTTCCCAACCTTGGCAACTTGAAGATATTTGGACTTCAACTCCCAGAATTCCCCAGCCAGCAAATGCTGGCTGGGGAATTCTGGGAGTTGAAGTCCAGATATCTTCAAGTTGCCAAGGTTGGGAAACACTGCCCTAAGCAATAATGACAAAAATAGATTTAAGGGAATTAGAGCAATGACAGATTCCAGACAATAGTTGCTTGTTTGGGAATGCATGACCAGAACTTAATAAGCAAATTGGAAATCAGAGTATCACACTACTTAGACTAGTCAGGAGCTGGAAGGCATGCTCTAATCAAGAAGAAAGATCCAAGTACCACAAAAAGGACTTGAAATGGTACAAAAACAAAGGGAATATATGCTGCCAAGAGCATCCAGTAAGTAAAGGAGGCAGGAAATGGATACCTTACTGGAATAACAGTGGGCTATTTTATTTTATTTTTTAGTCCAATGAGGGTTAACTGATATAGTATTGGGACTAAACAAGAAAAACAGGAAAAAATACAAAAGACATGTTTGTAGCACCTTCCGTTTGTAATTAATAGAATTAACATTACATTACAATATGCTAGCTGACATGACTTATAGAAATATAGAAACAGAGAAGACTGACGTCAGAAAAAGACCTCATGATCCATCTAGTCTGCCCTTATACTATTTTCTGTATTTTATCTTAGGATGGATATATGTTTATCCCAGGCATGTTTAAATTCAGTTACTGTGGATTTACCAACCACGTCTGCTGGAAGTTTGTTCCAAGGATCTACTACTCTTTCAGTAAAATAATATTTTCTCACGTTGCTTTTGATCTTTCCCCCAACTAACTTCAGATTGCGTCCCCTTGTTCTTGTGTTCACTTTCCTATTAAAAACACTTCCCTCCTGGACTTTATTTAACCCTTTAACATATTTAAATGTTTCGATCATGTCCCCCCTTTTCCTTCTGTCCTCCAGACTATACAGATTGAATTCATTAAGTCTTTCCTGATACATTTTATGCTTAAGACCTTCCACCATTCTTGTAGCCTGTCTTTGGACCCGTTCAATTTTGTCAATATCTTTTTGTAGGTGAGGCCTCCAGAACTGAACACAGTATTCCAAATGTGGTCTCACCAGCACTCTATATAGCAGGATCATTATCTCCCTCTTCCTGCTTGTTATACATTATAGGCAATGCCGTTGGCAACAACTTTTGAGAGCTGTGCAAAAGAGGGAACTTGTAGCTGTGCAACAAGGAAAACTGCAAAGGAAGGTCCTCGGTTGAATTCAATCATCCCAGTTGCAACTTTAGTGCAGCCTTCCTCAACCTTGCCTTTTCCAGAGTTGGCTCAGCTCCTATAATGCTGACTGAGGGAGCTGTATTTCACCATGCTTACAAGGAACCAATGGACCTATGGGACCGTCTCCTGCCTCATGTATCCCAGTGGCCAATCTGGGCTCACAGAGTTGGCCTTCTCCAGGTCCCGTCAGCCAAGAATGCCAGCTGGTGGGCCCTAGGAGAAGAGCCTTCTCTGTGGTAGCTCCAGCCCTTTGGAATCAATTACCCCCAGAGATTTACACTGTCCCACCCTCCTGGCTTTTCAGAAATTGTTGAAGACACATTTCTGCCGGCAAGCTTGGGGTTGTTGAACATTGTGCTCCAGCCAGTGAAGGGCTACCAAAATGTTTACTACCACACTGTGGGCGTTGCTTATGCAGGATGCCCTGCATTTTCTTTCAACTTCCAGTGCAAATTGGGTGCTCTGGGGTGGAGCTCCATTTTCATTACCCCATCTGGGCAGCAGCCCACCCCTGGTTCCAGTCCACGTTATGACTGTGATGTGTATTAATGTGAGTGAATGGTTCTTAGACATGGTTTTTAGGCTTGTTATTTTATTATGTCTAGTTGATTTTAGATTTTTCATTGGTCCATTTTAACTTTGATTTCTACCATGCTGTATTTATTTCTATGTTGTAAGCCACCCTGAGTCTTCAGAGAAATCGAAATAATAAATAATATTGGAATAAATATTGAAAATAAACCAATCTAAGCAGCCTAATAGATGTTAGCTTTGGAATTATGAAAATCTAGCAAAAAGCTGAAAAAGAACTAACAAGACGTGCAATCTTCAGTTTTCAGTTAGCTAGCAAATAGCATAATTATTTGCCCTGGCTTCTTGCACGAAGTTGCAGTCAACTTCTAGATTCAAAAAAGGGAGAAATGAAACCTAGTCCTTATGTACATATATCCTTAGAGCAGAGGGAAGGCTACTCTTTCCAAGAAACTTTAGCCAGTTCCCTGGGCATGTTTCCCTTGAGGCAACAAGAAAAGAAGCATCGTGTGACATACATAGAGATGACTAAAGTTCTTGAGTTCAGGTGGAACTGAGGAAGTACATTTAAATCAAAACTTCATAACCTTTTTTGAGATAGATTATGGTGATTATATTTGCAGAGTGGCATGCTAAAAAGATCTTCCTCCCAAAACAATAAACTTGTATTGTTTTGTTGAATGTAAATTAATTAAATAGTTAAGATGTTTACTATAGTTTCCAGGAATTTAATGAATTTTGGTCATGTTAAAAAGGAAGTTTTGTTACCTGCCCTTAGTATTTCTCAATAGAAAGGATACATATAAAATAAACCAAGTAAAATAGTAAACGAGTCAAAATCTTTGGAAGGATGCACTCAAGATGCATTAAGATTTGGGGAGAAGCACAGGATGCCTATACAGCTCTAGGTTTGATGCACCTGGAAAAGTAATTTAGGAATGTATTTCGACTAGTTTACTTTTGCTAAAATGTAATAGATGCCTGCCCCAAATAAAATCTTAAGATACAATTGGATACCCCAACAAGACAGATTGGGGTGCCAAACATTTCCAAAAGGGGATCTGCTCCTGGTAATTTCAATTTTTAAAATGTTTTAAAAATTGGAAAGCTGGTATGCTGAAAATAAAACATCGAGAATTACCTTTCAATAGTAGTGGATATCTGTAGCTCAGGTGTAGGATGAGGGTAAAGGTTCATTCTCCAAGCTTGCGAGTTGGTTTCTGAACATTTCATTACCAGGATAAGTAACATCTTCAGCAGATATTAGGGGATGTAAGTGTCAGTGTTCTTTTGTTTATATTAACTTCGGGTGTGTGTGTGTGTCAAGTGAGGTTATTGTCATTCATACAAGACCCAACACAAAACCCTCACTTGACATACCCACACCTGAAGCCCTTATAAACAGAAGAGCATTGACCCTGACCTCCCTAAACTCTGCTGAAGATGTTACCTAGCCCTGTAACAAAACCATTGAGAAACCAACCCACAAGCTCAGAGAAGGAACTTTAACCCTCAGTGACATTTCACTTCCAGGAATGCTTTCCTGCTCCCAAGTTTCTTAAAAGTAAGCGTGGCTGTAAGAAGGAAAGTTAATGTAGAAATGAGAAGAGTCCAGTAGAAGTAGCGGTAAGCTAGGATGAATATCAGCTAGCATGCTGGCAAATCAATGCTTTATAACTGGTTAGAGCCATCTCCTCCATGACAGCCATCTTCTGGATGGATAAAGCCTTCTCAGCGGAGTTGTTACTTAGCGGAGTTGCAAGTGAAATTATCTTTCAGCAACACTTTCAAAATAGAACCAGGAACCCCTGAGTCCCTTCCCCCCTGATAAATCCTATTTGAACAATTGTTTGAAAATATAACTACATTGTTTGAAGAATAATTTGGGGTTCCACAAGCTGGGGTGGTACAAGAAGAAACCAGAAATGAAATCCAGATATACTTCTGCTGCACGAATCCTAGCGACCGATTAGGTCCCACAGAGTGGGCCTTCTCCGGGTCCCGTCAACTAAACAATGTCAGTTGGCGGGCCCCAGGGGAAGAGCCTTCTCTGTGGCGGCCCCGACTCTCTGGAACCAGCTCCCCCCAGAGATTAGAACTGCCCCTACCCTCCTTGCCTTTCGTAAACTTCTCAAAACCCACCTTTGTCGTCAGGCATGGGGGAACTGAGATATTTCCCCCGGGCCTATATAATTTATGTATGGTATGTTTGTATGTATGTCTTTTTAATAATGGGGTTTTAAAATATTTTAAATTGTAAATTATTAGATTTGTCATGAACTGTTTTACTGTATTGTGAGCCGCCCCGAGTCTACGGAGAGGGGCGGCATACAAATCTAATAAATAAATAAATACTGTAAGAAAGGAAAATCATGTTATTCCCAAGAACAAAAAGATCTGTTTTTAGGAGCAACTACAGAGGAAATATGGTCCAGAAATATGGTATTATAGAGGGACTGGTCCTTGGTGTGAACTGCAGGAGGAGGGGGTACATGTGGGTTTTAGTGTGTGCTTCCTAGGAAGATGTGGAAATTGGGATGCTCTTTCCTGAGCTTTGATCCTGAAGTCAGATGTGAAATCAGAAAAGGCAGCTTACCCTCAGATATGTAGATTCCCCCTCTGGCATCTCCCTTTATCATAGGGGGATTCCTGCCTCCCCTGAAGTCAGTGAGATGCTAAAAAGACTGGTGTTTATGTTTATCTATCCATCCATCCATCTATCTATCTATCTATCTATCTATCTATCTATCTATCTATCTATCTATCTATCTATCTATCTATTTAGTCCAATACACAATGAGGGTTTTAGTGGGTATATATCAATATACACATAGTAAAATACATGATGAAGGTTATAGAGGAGATACTCATAGTAAAATATATCTAAGAAATAATAGAAAAGAAGATATAGTAATAGAACATATCAATGAAAGAATAGAAGAGATATAGGAATAGAAGAAAGGTATAGGAGATATAGGAGAGCAATAGGACAGGGGACGGAAGGCACTCTAGTGCACTTGTACTCGCCCCTTACTGACCTCTTAGGAATCTGGATAGGTCAACCGTAGATAATCTAAGGGTAAAGTGTTGGGGGTTTGGGGATGACACTATGGAGTCCGGTAATGAGTTCCACGCTTCGACAACTCGGTTACTGAAGTCATATTTTTACAGTCAAGTTTGGAACGGTTAATATTAAGTTTAAATCTGTTGTGTGCTCTTGTGTTGTTGTGGTTGAAACTGAAGTAGTCGCCGACAGGCAAGATGTTGCAGCATATTATCTTGTGGGCTATACTTAGATCTTGTTTAAGGCATCTTAGTTCTAAACTTTCTAGGCCCAGGATTGAAAGTCTAGTCTCATAGGGTATTCTATTTCGAGTGGAGGAGTGAAGGGCTCTTCTGGTGAAGTATCTTTGGACATTTTCAAGGGTGTTAATGTCTGAGATGCGATATGGGTTCCAAACAGATGAGCTATATTCGAGGATGTGTGTGTGTATGTGGAGCAAATCAGGAGGCTTTTAACTTTTAGCCACATCTTTTAGGATTCCTTGGAAATCAGTGAGAAAATAAAAGGCAGGTTTCTCTGCTATGTGAGGCTCGAGTGAGAAAATAGTACAGTGGTACTGGCTCCTCCAATTTTTAAAAGCAGCCTGTTCTTCCCCAGGCAACAAGGACCAACCAGCCCTGAACTTGTGTGGTCTGAGCTTGTAAATATCCCTTGGACATGCCTGTTATTCAGCAGGGATTCTGGCTCCAGAATCTTCTGCGGGGACACACACCAAACATCTGTGAGGTTATTTCTCTTTTCCCCCACATTCTCATTTTTTGTAAGGAGGATCCCAGTTGAAAACATGTTTCTCTTTCAGAACCTTCCTTTATTTGCTCTTGTTGCTTGTTTTGTGAAAATGTAGTGCGATATAAAAAGTTAATTAACTAAGGAGGTGTTAATCAGTGGCACACTATTAGTTGCAGTAAGCCCTTCTCCCAAATACTGACATTTATTAATGCCATAAAATGTCATTTAATTGAAGATGAAATCGCTTCCTCCACGATTTGCCACTTTTTATCCCTTACCAAATTTGCCACTTTTTATCCCTTACCAAAAATATGCTCTTTCTTTCTTTCTTTCTCTGAAGAAAGCCAGATTCCTTTCATGACATTGATAAAGGAGAATAGAATAAAATAACAGAGTTGGAAAGGACTTTGTGGTAGGTCATCTACTTCAGTGATCACCAACCAGTAGTCACCAACCATAAGAAAAATTTGGTGGTGTACAGAAATATTATTTGCCTTTTTCTATTGCACAAAATACTATTTATCTTTTTTAAAAACTTCATATTAGTGGTCCGTGGGATTTAAAATTATGAATTTAGTGGTCCTTGAGGTATGAAAGGTTGGTGACCTCTGATGTAGTCCAACTTTCTGTCCAAGCAGGAAACCTTATACCAGGGAGAATTGCCATTATTGCTGCTACTGGTGCGCTGCAGGCACACCTTCAGTTCTTTTGTGTGCGCGTCCTGGCGTACTTTGCTTTGCGCATGCACAGGAAGTAAAAACGCACTGAAAACTTGTGAGGGAATGCTCTTGAGCAAGATTTTGGCCATTTTTTTTGTTTCCGCGCATGTGCTGAAGCAAAAAACTCACTGAAATCTCACCCACGTCCTCTTGCGAGATTTTGCTTGTGTGCATGTAGCAAAAATATGCTGGGAGCACATGCACATGTAAGAGAACCAAAGCTGCATGCGCAATGCACCATGCACTACCAGTGCGTCATCCTCTACCTTACCGGTAGCAACCCACTACTGCCTTATACCATTTATGGCAGATCTAGAAATCTAGTCTCTTCTTGAAAGTCTCAGATCCAGTCTAGTTTTATAGATAGATTTTATAAATAATTATTTTTAATAATAGATTTCTTTATACATGTTGTTTTCATTATGTATGTATGTTATACGTCGCCCTGAGTCGCTGCGAGAAGGGCGGCATAGAAGATAGATAGATAGATAGATAGATGGATGGATGGATGGATGGATGGATGGATGGATGGATGGATGGAGAGAGGGGGAGGGGTTCTTCTTGAAAGCTTCCAGTCATGAAGCTTCCACAACTTCTGAAGGAAGGCAAACTTGTTGATTGTTCTTGTCAGAAAATTTTGCCTTTATTGAAATAATAATAATAATAATAATAATAATAATAATAATAATAATAATAATTTATTAGATTTGTATGCCGCCCCTCTCCGAAGACTCGGGGCGGCTCACAACAACGATAAAAAACAATATTATAATGGCACAAATCTAATATTAAAAAAACTAAAAACCCTATCATAATTAAAAACCAAACAGCACATGCATACCAAACATAAATTATAATAAGCCTGGGGGAAAGATGTCTCAAATCCCCCATGCCTGGCGATATAGGTGGGTCTTAAGTAGTTTACAGAAGACAAGGAGGGTGGGAGCAGTTCTAATCTCTGGGGGGAGTTGATTCCAGAGGGCCGGGGCCGCCACAGAGAAAGCTCTTCCCCTGGGGCCCGCCAGCATTCCATTCCCTTCGACTGCTATTTTTAATTGCAGTTTATGCAAATGTATTAGCTGCACCAAGTCAGTTCTGTGCAAATAATCATACCATTAATAACACAGGGGAACAACAATTTTGTTGTCTTAAATCTGTGACTTGTTTTCAACTAACTTTTGGCCTCTTCTGGATCCAAAAACAACCAGAATTTTTGTCTATCACTCAATTTTTTAAGCTACAATTTTTTAAGTCATACAAACTGTGCATGTAAAGGAAAGTCAAGTAGAAAAACACACCGAAAATACTGTTTACAAAGAATACTTTTTTTCAGACAAAGGCTATAATAGTTACTGCAAGTTAAACTGTGTTCATACAAAAAGTTGGTTTTTTATTGAACAATAATTATACATATTAAGGTATTAAGCTTATTAAACTTAGAGCTTTTTCTGGAGTGTTTAATCTGTGGACGTTCTCTCTTGATGCTCCAACAATAGTCCGCTACCATATGCACATCCCATCTACCTTGATACCGTGCCTCCATGACCTTCAAATCTTGGTAGAATTGCTCCCTCTGCTCATCACTGACTGCACCAAGAATTTCCGGGAAGTTAGCAAGATGGCTATGCAGTGAAAGGCTGCAAATATTTTTACTACCACTGTAAAATTTTGTGGGTGTGGCTTGCCGGCCATGTGACCAGGTGGGAATGGCTTGATGATCATGTGATGGGGGAATGGCTTAAAGGTCATGTGACTGCCTTAAAGGTAGCCAACTTGACGTCAAGGGTTTGGGTTAGGGTCAGTAATGGCCAGCCAAAAATTTTACTGCCACACTGTGGGTGTGGCTTTTGTGGGTGTGGTCATGTGACTAGGTAAGAGTAGATTGCCGGCCATGTGATCAGGTGGGAATGGCTTGAACAATTATCATCGTTCAAGTCAACTGTTAAGTCCTCAACTTACAACATGACCAGTGTTGTTCGCTGGGGTGACAATTTGCTTTGCTTTTCCCATGCTCTTCTTCCTGGGTCGCCCCCCCACCTCAGGCTGGGTAGTTAGGCGAATGGGTGGTACCAGAAGCATGAATGCTGCCAGCGCTGCTTCTACCCACACCTTCTGCTTGCACCTCAGGTGGGAGGTGGCCATGTGAGGCTGGAGGGGAGCCGGGCAGGAGAGAGGGAAGCTCATCTGAGGCCAGGAAGGAGGAAAGAGGAAAAAAGCAAGGACAGCAGACGCAGCAGCAGGGAAAAAAAGGAGAGCCGAGCCGATACCGGTAATCCAGGAAGTGACAGCTGCCGATCAGCTGGAGCTGCGCATGCATCTTCATTTCCGCCGGTGGAACTGTGTTCCAGCTGCCCACCCCTGGTTAGGGTGCCTGGCCTCTTCTCACCTCAAAGAGAGACAATTTCCCTCTCTATTTACTATTACTGAACATCCAAAATATACTATTTAATTCTATGCATATATGCTATATGTGCGCATACATATTACACACAGGCACACAAAAATATACATTATGTACTATATAAACTGTATATGTATGTACACACAGACACACACAGCTCTTCTAAGATTATACACATTCAACCTCATTTACTGCAATAGAAAACACATCCCTAGAGCCCAGAAGGGAAAAAAAGGAAAAAAATCAATTTTTTTCCTACTGTTTCTGCATACCTGACATACTGGTAGGAGCCCATCACTGTGGCTATGTAAAAAGTGCAATTTGATGCTCATGTTGCCTAATTAACTATACAGTAGTCCCTCACCTATCGCTGGTGTTATGTTCCAGACCTGGCCGCGATAGGTGAAATCCGCGATGGGGAATTTATCGACTGATAGTACTTATTTAAGTATTTATATTGTAATTGTTTGGTAAGTTTTCATTGTTTTAAGTGTTTATAAACCCTTCCCACACAGTATTTATTTTAGATACAGTATTTAAATACAGTATTTACAATTTTAGATTTTTTTTTTTAAAAAAAACCTGCCGATCGAGTTCGGCGGGCTGTTTAAATCTGCCGATCGACTTCCTCAGAAACCCACGATGAAGTGAAGCCGCAGTAGGTGAAGCGCGGTATAGCGAGGGACTACTGTATTAAGATATATATATACATACACACACACACACACATATATATATAAAAGGTGTATATATGTATGTATATATATATATATATATATATATATATATATATATATATATACAGTGTTCCCTCGATTTTCGCGGGTTCGAACTTCGCGAATAGACTATACCACGGTTTGTCAAAAAATAGTAATTAAAAAATATTTCGCGGTTTTTTTCCTGTACCACGGTTTTTCCCACCCGATGATGTCATATGTCATTGCCAAACTAATTTTTTTGCAAATAAATAACAAAAAAAATAATTATTGTTAATAAATAATTATGTTTATAAATATCAGGATCACTAAGTGTCATATTCAATGGTGAGTACCAGTAATAATGGTGAGTAAATGGTTGTTAAGGGAATGGGAAATGGTAATTTAGGGGGTTAAAGTGTTAAGGGATGGCTTGTGATACTGTCCATAGCCAAAAATGGTATATTTACTTCCGCATCTCTACTTCGCGGAAATTCAACTTTCGCGGGCGGTCTCGGAACACATCCCCCGCGGAAATCGAGGGAACACTGTATATATATATATATATATATATATATACACACACAGTAATACCTCATGATACGAACTTAATTGGTGAAAGGAGGAGGTTCGTAAGGTGAAAAGTTCGTAACACGAAACAAAGTTTCCCATAGGAATCAATGGAAAAGCGATTAATCCGTGCAAGCCCAAAATTCACCCCTTTTGCCTCATTTCCGCCGGCATTCGGATTTTGTTCGGGTGTGGGTGGAGGGGGGGAGACGGGGGGAGACAGCGCAGGCTGCCCGGAGGGAGCCTCGTGGGTGGATTCACGGAAAAGTCAACAGTTACTGTCCGGCTTGCAATGACTGGGAGGGAAGGGAGGGAAACGCACGGGCGGTTTGTATGTGCGTCTTCTCTGATTTCCTCCCTCCCTCCTTCCCCCTCTCCCTCCTGGCCTCCCTCCTCCTCCTCCTCCTGTATTCCGCCTCCCTTCCAGCCTCCGAGCCACATTCTCCGCGCCGCCGGCAGGCTATCATCTTCTAAAGAAGCAAGAAGAGGAGGAGGAGCTGGGCGCTGGTGGTGGTGGAGGAAGGCACCCAGCTCCTCCTCCTCTTCTTGCTTCTTTAGAAGATGACAGCCAACCGGCGGCGCGGAGGGTGGGGATGGTGTGCGTGTGTGGAAAGTGTCAGCGGGAGAACTGGGGGGAGCCGTGGCCACTGCCCCGTGGAAGGGACCTGGCTGGGAAGCTCCCAAAGGTGTGGGCTGGGGTCTTTCCGGGAGAGCAAGCAGCAAGCGTGGGCTGGGGTCCCCCCAGTTCTCCCGCGGACCTCTTCCACACATCCCGACTCCTGCAGCCTCCGCGTTTTTCTTTCGGCCTCGGGCTGGAAAGGGGGAGCTAAGCCAGCCCAGCGGCTTTTTACATTGGGGAGATGATACCAGCCCAGCGGCATTGATTCCTCCCACCGCTTAGCTCCTCCCATCCACCCAGAAGCCGAAAGTTCTGGCCTTTGTTCACCAGCCTCCACGTTTTTCATGTTTGCATCCTGGGCGGGCGGGCGGGCGAGGAGGCGCGACCGACCGGCTCAGGCTCCGGCTAGGACGGGGCGGGTAGCGGCTGGGCGCAGCGGCGAGGGTGCGTCCGACTCGGGGCTGGCGGCGCCCGACGCACTGGGGAACATCAGCTCAGCGGATCAAGCCCGGCTCCTTTCGGCCCAGCATCCCGGGCCAAGCGGCTGCCGCCGCAGCCAACACACGCTACTATCTTCCGGGCGAGCCAGGCTCAGTGACGGAAGGCAGCCGCTTGGCCCGGGATGCTGGGCCGAAAGGAGCCGGGCTTGAAGATCGCAGTGCGCGTTGGCTGCGGTGGTGAGGGCTTACGATGGAGGGTGGAGGAAGCGGCCATGGGAGGGCGAGCTGCCTCAGGGAGGAGGATCGGGCGGGACCAGGTGGGGGCTGGAATTTCTCCGCTGGGAAGAAGCGGCGATGGATCCTCCGTCTACCTCTGTCGGCTGCTCCGGGCCACAGGGGCGTGGGGCGCTGCTTCTCCGGTCGCCCGGTCCTCTCCTGCCTCCCGCGCCAATCGAAAGGGGCCGAGCACGCCTTCTGCCCTTTCATCCTCGCCCCCGTGGCCCGGAGCAGCCGACAGAGGTAGACGGAGGATCCATCGCCGCTTCTTCCCAGCGGAGAAATTCCAGCCCCCACCTGGTCCCGCCCGATCCTCCTCCTCCCTGAGGCAGATCGCCCTCCCATGGCCGCTTCCGGGAGCGGCCCGGAGCAGCCGACAATGTTGCCCGCTGCGTCGGGCGCCACCAGCCCCGAGTCGGACACAGCATCGCCGCCACCGCCGCCGCCCCCAGTCGCTGCCCGCCCCGTCTCGCTGCCCGCCCCGTCTCGCTCGGCCGCGCCTCCTCGCCCGCCGCCCGCCCGCCCAGGATGCAGACCTGCTGCCTCGCCTCACGCCCGCCGCCGGCCCGATCCTGCGCCTCCTGCTCCCCCCCCCAGCCAAAAATACAAAGACGGTCTGCCGCCGCCCGCGGAGCAATGGGAAGCTGAAGCCGCCAGCGGTTTCAGACTCCCTTTGCTCCAGGCTGCTCCGCCATGCCTGTCATGCGGCGGCAGACCGTCTTTGTGGTTTTTCGCTGGGGGGGGAGCAGGAGGACCTTCCTGACTCCCTCCCCCAGCGCAGGACCTCCTGCCCTCCCTCCCAGACAAAAACCCAAAGTGGCCTCCCGAACCCGAACGTTTTCCGTCTTACCAACCTGCCACCGCCGCCGAGAAAGCCGCCCGGCTGTCACCTTTTTAAAAAGCCGGGGGGCTTCCCAGAAGCCTCCCGAAGCCGAATGCCAAACCCGAACATCCAGGTTCGGCTTCGGGAGGCTGCTGGGAAGCCCCCCGGCTGTTTTAAAAGGTGACAGCCGGGCGAACGCAGAACCCGGAAGTTCGGGTTTGGGGTTCGTAACATGAAAAAAGTTCGTAAGAAGAGGCGAAAATTTTAAGAACCCCGGGTTCGTATCTCGGGTTGTTCGTAAGACGAGGGGTTCGTATCTTGAGGTACCACTGTATATAGATAGATAGATAGATAGATAGATAGATAGATAGATAGATAGATAGATATAGAGATAGATAGATAGATAGATAGATAGATAGATAGATAGATAGATAGATAGATAGATAGATAGATAGATAGATAGATAGATAGAGATAGAGATAGAGATAGAGATACTGTATATATAAGGTGTAGAGAAAAAACGTGACATAGTAGAATAAAACTAAGTACAGTTTTGAAACCAGCATACCCAATTAACTATTAAAAAAAAGCTCAAAAATCAAACTCGGCAGAGATTGTGTTACAAATTGTTCCCCAGTGTCATTGGGGACATTTAACAATCGGGATCAAGGAAGCGTTTCCTTCCCATTTAGCGCCTAATGAAGCGTGCACACTCTCTCTGCGCACTTACAACCGCGTACGCTATTTTACAGCCCGTCATACGATCTACAAACCAGCCGCTCCGAAGGGACGCTTCGATCACCTCAGACCCCATTCCGAGGCCCCTTCCCCCCCACCCACCGCCCCCGCCACCTCCTCCCCTTTGGGACCAATTGCCCGGCATCCAGGCAGCCAAAAAAATCCCCGTTACGGGAAGCGCCTCCTTCCCCTTTGCCACGCCCATAGCCCCCCACGTGACCCCGGTTCCGCCAATGGCGGCCCGAAACGGCTCCTTCCCTCGCGCCGCTGCAGTTATTAGCCGAGAAGTCGGCAAAGGGAGAGGCGTCTCCGCTCCTGGGCTGGAAGGCGATGGTTCGCGGCCTTGCGGGGGTGGCGCGAGTGACCGGCAGGAAACGCGGAGTGGTGAGTGGCGGAGTGGGGGGGGCGCGCGTAAAACGTCATTCGACGCCCCCCGCGCTGCCCTTTGAACCCCGTCGGGAAGAACCGGGCGTGAGAAGGAGGGCAGCCGCCGAGCCAGTCCGAGAGGAGGATGAGGATTTGGCACTTGCCCATCCTCCCTCCAGCCTGGCCCTTCTCCTTAGGCCCGTGGGAGATAAAAAATAAGTCCATAAATCACCCTCGCCGTCGGGTTTGGAACCGCCTGCTCTATTTTATATAGACTGGGGGGTGGTCCTCCAACCTTTGCCAACTTTAAGCCTGGCGGACTTCAGCTCCCAGAATTCCTCAGCCAGCAAAGCTATCAGTGGGAATTCTGGGAGTTGAAGTCCGCCAGGCTTAAAAGTCGCCAATATAGACTCTCTTGGGTCAGTCGGTTTCCATTTTCTGCTCTCTGGATCAGGCTGGCGCCGCCGTGCTTTTTTGGATTGCGGCCTTGAGAGCAAAATATGGGGCTGGGGGCGGGGAGGGGGGAATTTCCCAGCACTTTGTGTTTTCCCGTATGCTTTTCTGATGTGTGTGTGTGCGTACGTACGTGCGGGGAAAGGTGGTGGGGAAACGTTCAGCACACGCTCTTATTTTACCTTGTGTTCGGAACAGAGTTGGGCAATGACCCTTGATCTGAACTTAAATCAACAATCCTGAGTCCTGGCTATGATTGCGGTGACCGCACAAAATGGAATGGAATAGGAAGAATTAGAATAGAATTATTCATTGGCCAAGTGTGATTGGATACACAAGGAATTTGTCTTTGGTGCATAGGCTCTCAGTGTACATAAAAGAAAGGGTACAAAGGTATTTTCCTTAAAGGGAAAATAAAAGGACAAGCCTGAAACGTGAGCAGATCAAAGAGCGGGCAGGGATTCATAAGGATTAAAAATAGTAATCGTTGTAGATTGATAACTCTTGCAAAGGGGGACATTCAAAAAGCCAGGAAGGGAAAAACGTACGGTAATCTGATAATGTCTGAAAAGTGTGACAAGATTTATTTATTGAATGAATACAATAGAATATAATTTTATTAGCCAAGTGTGATTGGACACACAAGGAATTTGTCTTGGTGCCTATGCTCTCAGGGTACATAAAAGAAAAAGATACATTTGTCAAGAATCATGTGGTACAACACTTAATGATTGTCATAGGGGTCAAATAAGCAATGAAGTAACAATATTAATAAAAATCTTAGGATCCAAGCAACAAGTTACAGTCATACAGTCCTAAGTGGGAGGAGAAGGATGATAGGAATGATGAGAAAAACTGGTAGAATAGAAGTGCAGATTTAGTAAAAAGTCTGACAGTGTTGAGGGAATTATTTGTTTAGTAGAGTGATGGCGTTTGTTCTTGTGTCTAGTTGCCTTGGTGTGCAGTGCTCTGTAGTGACGTGATGAAGTGTTAATACCACTTTATAAGGCCTTGGTAAGGCCACACTTGGAATACAGTGATCCCCCGTTTATTGCGTCCCCAACCATTGCGAACAGGGTACTTCGCTATTTTTCAACCCGGAAGTCAAAAATACCATCTACGCATGCGTGCCGGGCACGCATGCGTAGATGGCAGCGGCTTCCCTGGGTCTTCCCCCTCTTGCTGGCGTCAGCGAGGAGTTTCCCCACCGCCCACGCAAACTCCTCGCTGCCGCTCGCCCGCCCTTCGCCTGCCCACGCCGTTCGCTCCCCCCTCTTGCTGTCGGGAGGGCGAGAAGCCCTCCCCAGCACCCGCTCGCCCGCCCTTCGCCCTGGCGGAGAAATTCCAGCCCCCACCTGGTCCCGCCCGATCCTCCTCCCTGAGGCAGCTCGCCCTCCCATGGCCGCTTCCTCCACCCTCTATTGCAAGCCTCTCTCCTCCCATATTCTGCCCCCCTCCCAGCTTCCAAGCCGCATTCGCCTTCCTCCGCCACCACCAGCATCCAGCTCCCGGCCAAGCAGCCAGGAAAGCCGAGCCGGGCGTGGCTGGGAACATCGGCGCGGGAGGCAGGAGACGGCCGCCGTCACCGCCATACGCGGCTCGGCTTCCCTGGCTGCTGCTCCGGTCGCCCGATCCGTCTCCTGCCTCCCGTGCCGATGTTCCCTGCCAAGCCTGGCTCGGATTCCCTGGCTGCTTGGTCGGGGGGGGGGGGGGGGGGCTCGGCCGAAAGGAGCTGGAGACGCAGAGCTGAACACACCCCTTCATCCCCAAAGGCCGGCCTTTTTGTCTGGGAGGGAAGATGACGTGCCGGTGGCACAGGGGCGAGGGGCGGGAGGCAAATCGCTGCGTCTCCAGCCCCTTTTGGCCGACCCCCCCCCCCCTCCGGCCAAGCAGCCAGGGAAGCCGAACTGGGCTTGGCGGGGAACATCGGCACGGGAGGCAGCTTCTGCCGGACATGGGCAATGGGCGGGACAGAGAAGCGGGGAGAATCAGGAGGCTCCTTTGGCAGCTGGGGGCTGCCTGGCTTTGTTGTTTTGGCTGCAGCGGGTGCCAGGCAGCCTCCAGCCGCCAAAGGAACCTCCTGATTCTTCCCGCTTCTCTGTCCCGCCCATTGCCCGTGTCCGGCAGAAGCTGCTGCCTTATTGCTCTTTGCCGGCGGGATGCAAAGTGCTGGGGTGGGAGGGTGTCCTGACAGCCCCCCCACCCATATGCTTCGCCTCCCGCCGGGCAAGAGCGCTCGGGTGGCAACTTCTTCTAGATACGGGCGATGTCCACGCTCTCTCTCGGCGCTTTCGAGCCGAATCCGTGAGCGAGTTCGCTCCCAGACTCGGCTCGAAGGCGGCGAGAGACAGCGCCAGGAACGGGCCTGTCCACGCTCTCTCTCGCCGCTTTGGAGCCGAGTCCGTGAGCGAGTTCGCTCCCGGACTCGGCTCGAAGGCGGCGAGAGACAGCGCCAGGAACGGGCCTGTCCACGCTCTCTCTCGCCGCTTTTGAGCCGAGTCCGTGAGCGAGTTCGCTCCCGGACTCGGCTCGAAGGCGGCGAGAGACAGCGCCAGGAACGGGCCTGTCAACGCTCTCTCTCGCCGCTTTCGAGCCGAGTCCGTGAGCGAGTTCGCTCCCGGACTCGGCTCGAAGGCGGCGAGAGAGAGCGCCAGGAACGGGCCTGTCAACGCTCTCTCTCGCCGCTTTCGAGCCGAGTCCGTGAGCGAGTTCGCTCCCGGACTCGGCTCGAAGGCGGCGAGAGAGAGCGCCAGGAACGGGCCTGTCAACGCTCTCTCTCGCCGCTTTCGAGTTGAGTCCGTGAGCGAGTTCGCTCCCGGACTCGGCTCGAAGGCGGCGAGAGAGAGCGCCAGGAACGGGCCTGTCAACGCTCTCTCTCGCCGCTTTCGAGCCGAGTCCGTGAGCGAGTTCGCTCCCGGACTCGGCTCGAAGGCGGCGAGAGAGAGCGCCAGGAACGGGCCTGTCAACGCTCTCTCTCGCCGCTTTCGAGCCGAGTCCGTGAGCGAGTTCGCTCACGGACTCGGCTCGAAGGCGGCGAGAGACAGCGCCAGGAACGGGCCTGTCAACGCTCTCTCTCGCCGCTTTCGAGTCGAGTCCGTGAGCGAGTTCGCTCCCGGAATCGGCTCGAAGGCGGCGAGAGACAGCGCCAGGAACGGGCCTGTCAACGCTCTCTCTCGGCGCTTTCGAGCCGAGTCCGTGAGCGAGTTCGCTCCCGGAATCGGCTCGAAAGCGCCGAGAGACAGCGCCCCCCGGACCCCCAACCCGGGTTTGGGGGGCTGCTAGGAAGCCCCCCATGCCGGCGGCAAACAGCCGCGCCGCCCCCAATCTTCGGCTCCTCGCTAGCGCTGTGGGAGTAAAAACACCGTCTGCACATGCGCAGACGGTGTTTTTACTTCCGCATCGCTACTTCGCGAAAACCCGCTCGTTGCGGGGGCTCCTGGAACGGAACCCTCGCAACGAGCGGGGGATCACTGTACTGTACTGCATTAAGTTTTGGTCGCCACATACAAATAGGATATTGAGACTAAAAAACGTGCAGAGAAGAGCAGCAAAGAAGACTGGAGGCTAAACCATACAAAGAACGGTTGCAGGAACTGGGTTTGACTAGTTTAATGAAAAGAAGGACCAAGGGAGACATGATAGTAGTGTTCCAGTATCTCAGGGATTGGCACAAAGAAGGAGTCAACCTATTCTCCAAAGCACCTGAGGGTAGAACAAGAAGCAATGGGTGGAAACTAAACAAGAAGAGATGTTACTTAGAACTAAGGAGAAATCTCCTGACAGTCAGAACGGTTGATCGGTGGAACAACCTGCCTCCAGAAGTTTTAAATGCCCCAACACTGGAAGTTTTTAAGCAGATGTTGGATAACCATTTATCTGAAGTAGTGTAGGGTTTCCTACCTAAGCAGGGTGTTGGACTAGAAGACCTCCAAGGTCCCTTACAACTTATTATTATTATTATTATTATTATTATTATTATTATTATTATTATTTCACATTTATACGGCAAACAATAAAAGTGATACAAAATTAAAAGGCCCCACAATAAAAGCTTTCCCAGGCAGGCAGGTTCGAAGATATAAGAAGCAAATAGTTTTAAAAAACCGTTTCTGTAATCGGCATTAAAAGGCACTGTTGGGGCAGTAAAAGATAAATGATTTTTAAAAAGGAGGAAATAAATGTCTTGGGGGGGAAATCTAAAGGAAGGCTTCTGAAATAAAAGATTGTCCTTTATCTAAATGGGGCCACTCTTGATTTGATGTGCGGCAAGCTTAGAAAGAATAATTTATTCTGAATATTGAAGTTATTCTCAGTTCATTTCTCCTTTCCTGATGTCCACTCAACATCTGTTCTGCAAAACGAAGTGTAGGTATTTGATGATTTACAACCATTCATTTAGTGATGGCTGGAAGTTAAAACAGTGGTGAAAGAAGTGGCTTGGAAGTTGCAATCCTTCCTTGCCCTTAGATACTTGGCAATCCGCGTGTATTTACAGTGAGGGGTTGCAATGCCCGGGGTTGCCTCTGTGACCTTTCCAGCTGGCTTCTCATAAAGTCAATAGGGGAAGCAAGATTTGCTTAATAGCCATGTGATTCATGGTTATATAGCAAAAAGATTGTAAAATTGGACAAACGTCAATTAACTGTCCTGATTAGCAACAAAAATTCTGGCCTCAGTTGTGATTGGTAGTCAAAATTTACCTGTAGTCATTTGGTCCCAAATAGTATGAATTCATTTATGGCTGTCTGTTGTCCTGCCTATCTCTCTGTCCTCCTAAACTGCTTTAAAATTCTAATCTCTGCATTGTAGTGATCTGCTTTTTTATATGTCTGTATGGTCTTATACAAATGAAAACCTCAACTTGGGGCTGTATCTCATAGGGCCACATGAAATAATACATAATTAGATGTGCTTGCTGCAAGTTAAGGTAGTCCTTTTGATTCAAAATTTCCATTGGTAAATAAGGCAGGTAAGTGAGTTTTGCTCCATTTTACAATCTTTTTTGCCACAGTCAAGTGAATCACTGCAGTTATTCGGTGAGTAATACAATCATTAATGGAGCAGCTGGGAAAGTTGTAAATGGTGATCATATGACCCTTGGAGAATGCAGCTGTCATAAATATATGCTAGCTACCAAGCACCCAAATTTTGAACTCATGACCTTGGGGTTGTTGCATTGTGAAAACTGGTTATAACTTTTTCAGGGCCATTGTAACTCTGAACAGTCACTGAAGGAATGGTGGTTAAGTTAAGGACTACCTCTAGTATGTATAAAGTCTAGGTGTCTAGAGTTCTCAATTAATATTGAGTATTCCATATTTAGGAAGTGGGGTTTTTTTGTGTATGTATGTATGTCTATATAAGTGCTGAAGCATCTGCTCATTCTTCCAATTGTATAAGCTTTATTATAAAGAGTTATGATGTAGTTCTGTACAAAGTTTGTGTTCTCTGTACTTCACAGTATTTAAAGTCCAGTGTACCTATAATTGCACTTAATTGTATCTTTCTTTACCTTAGTTTCTCTTCCTCCTCTCATTTTTTTATGTCTCCCACTCTGTCTCAATTAAATTGTTTATTTAAAAATATATTGATTTTTATATAGGAAAAGTTACAATCCAATAGCTACTATGTATTGTAATTCACAAATAATTTGGTAATTGGCAGTGCTATATATAATATCTACCAATTTAAATAAATTACAACTGAACAATTCTGATTATTTTAAGTAATAGTTGAACTACATCACATGGAGAGTTTGTGTGCCCAGTAAGGGAAATTACTCAGAAAAATATAGTGCTGTCACATATGCGAGCATAATTTCCTATTCCATTTCTTGTCAAATTTGAGTTACATGTCAAGTACTCTTGAAAATATGATACTCTGGGAATTTCGATGCCTGTTAACCTTCTTAAGTTAATACTTTTCTATAAAATAGTAGTAGAAAGGAACAGGAGCAGCCAAAACAATATTCTTAAGGAAATTCCTTAATTGCTCTCAAACATATATACAAGGAAGCCTCTGTTGTTATTGTTTTCCTGTTTCATATAATATCTTGTTACTTTTCACAGAAGTTATAAAATACCTAATAAAATCACTTTTCCTTTCCTCTTGAATGCTTGAAAATGTAAATATTTAGGAAAGTGGGGTATCACACCAGGCTCAAGGTTGACTCAGCCTTCCATCTTTCCGAGGTGGGTAAAATGAGGACCCAGATTGTAGGGGGCAATATGTGCTGACTGTGTAAACCGCTTAGAGAGGGCTGTAAAGCACTGTGTATATAAGTCTAAGTGCTATTGTTAATCTATGTCAGAAAAAAAGTATTGGCACTCAAACATTGGCTTCTAAAAATAAATGGAATAAATTTCATGTAACTTTTTTTCAGTAGAGGCAATTAGACTACTAGTCTTAGCCATTCCCATGCCTCATACAGCATTCTCTGCTAACTATTAGAACAATATCAGTCAATGTTGGCACATTTTAGCAAGTATCCCACAAATGAAATTTAAACAGTAGCTTTAACACAAGCCTGGCGTATTCATGCGAACAGGAAGGGCTTACTTCAGATCCCATCAGTCAGAGAATTCCATCTGCCAGGATCCAGAAGAAAAACTGCCTCTGCTGCACCACCCACCCTTTCAAGGATATTTCCCTCCCTGTCCTCCTATTGTTCCACAAGAGCCTAAAGACTTGGTTCTGCCAGGATCCAAAAAGGGAAATTTCACACTGGCGATAGCTACTGTATTGGTGGCAGATCCGCCTCCCCTTACTCTCTGCTCTTTCCATCCATATTTCTTTTTTGGTAATTATATCCTGTAGTTGTACTTCTTGTTGTATTATTTTTCATTGTTTATTTTATTGCTCTCTTGTTCATTCTCTTTTCATTTCTTCCTTTTTATTGTTGTAACCCGCCTAGGGTGAGATAGGCTGCAAATAAAATTAACAAACATTCAATCTGTTCTATGCAAAGTAGGATTTAGCAATACTGTACTCTCGTTTTACAACCTTGTAGCCCATCTTCAGGATAACCTTATAAACCAACAAAAAAGCCCACATTTAATTGTTGTGAATTTGGAGATTCAGGTTAGGAATATGAATGCATCTTTTGTATAATTAAGTAATTATGTAATTTTAGCTGACATGATTTGCAGCATATTTTAAATCATATAATACAGTGGGAAATATTTTAGATCCAATTGTATTATGTATAATAGGGATGCCTCTAAATATTGCTGCAATATTTACTAAAGTTGAGAAATTGGGAAACTTTACAAACTAGGTAATATCATCAGTGTTATTAAGGAGTGTTTTTTGCTGTTATTGCTCTTCTTTGATACACAGAGATTAGAATATAGTTTTGAATTTGTGCCAAAATATGGAATTTCATTTTTTTCTGTTTTTCCCAAAAAGTCCAAAAGGAGACTTATTTATTTATTTATTATTTAGATTTGTATGCCGCCCCTCTCCGCAGACTTCCAGTTAACACTAAAATTAGTGTCTTTTCTCTAATCAAGTCTGTCAAGTTCCCCATTGCTGCCAACTATCCTAAATAAGAACAAAGAATCACATTATTTTTCCATTTTTTTTAATCCATTAACCCCTTCAGAAGATACTGGTTTTGACACAGTTATCTTTTTTTTAATTTTACAAATATATGTGTTCAATCCAGAGTTCTTTTGTTTTTTTACAAGTTAACAAAAATGATTAAAAGTTCCTTCTTTATTTAAAAAAAGGTTTTTTATTTATAATACAATTAAAAATAAAACATATAAACAACAAAACAAACAAAGATCATTAAACATAAAAATGAGTACAGTAATACCTCATGATACGAACTTAATTGGTGCAAGGAGGAGGTTCGTAAGTCGAAAGGTTCGTAAGACGAAACATTGTTTCCCATAGGAAACAATGTAAAGTCAATTAATCCGTGCAACCAAAAAAAACCTGCAAAAAACCGACGTTCGGCGACTGCTGGGAAGCCGCGCGGCTGTTTTAAAAGGTCACAGCCGGCCTGGGGGGCTTCCCAGCAACCTCCCGAACCGAACCCGGGGTTCAGAAAAATTTTGCCTCTTCTTACGAACGTTTTTCGAGTTACGAACCAGCATTCAGGAGGCTTCTGGGAAGCCCCGCCGCCCGGCTGTCACCTTTTAAAACAGCCGCGCGGCTTCCCAGCAGTCTCCAAACGCCGGTTCGTAACTCGAAAAAAGTTTGTAGGAAGAGGCAAAAATTTTCTGAACCCCGGGTTCGTATCATGAGTTGTTCGTAAGACGAGGGGTTCGTATCTTGAGGTACCACTGTACTTGATGGATTATCCAGTTTACATTTACATTTGGTCATTCCTTTTTCCATTATCTTTCTTAAAATATAAAACTAGGTTTTAATTAAATTTTTAAACCTTTCTCACGCTTCCGCTAACACATAGTCTTGGCTTTCCTTTTTTCCCACCAATAATATAATTTGTCCCAGGTTTCAAAATACTCTGTGTCAGATTTATCTTTCAACTCTAACGTTAGTCTATCCATCTCTGCACATGACAATATTTTATATAGGATTTCCTCCGCTGGGGGGGATGTCTTTATTTTTCCATTTTTGGGGCAAAAACTAATCTTGCTGCTGTCAGGACCTGTAATATTAGATATAATGTGTTTTTTCCAAATTTGTCAGTAGTCATCAACAGAAAGAGTTCTGGTTTTAAATCGAACTTTAGCTTCAATATTTCTTCCATCCATTGCCTTATTTTGTTCCAATATTCACAGGCCTTGTGGCATTCCCACCACATGTGGTAATACGTCCCAGGGAGCCTTTTGCATTTCCAACATGATGTTGAAAGATTTTGACTCATTTTGCTAACCTTGTTGGTGGGAAATGCCATCTGTAGAACATCTTATAGAGGTTCTCTTTGTAGGAAGTAGCTAAAGTAAACTCCTGATTCCTGAACCATAGATCCTGCCAGGCATTAAGATCAATGTTAAATCCAAAACCTCGACTCCATCGTATCATAGTTTCCTTGACCTGTTCTTCCCATAGTGCTTGCTCTAAAAGAGAGTGTGGTCCCTTCTTGATGTTTACTTTTCTAGAACATATTTGAAATATCCTTCTCACAAATAGAGACTACTCCGATTGACTGACCTCTCAAATAAACTCAAATAACTCAAATAAAGGAGAATGTTTGTAGCTCAGGTTTGAAATAAGGGGTTTTTGGTACTCTGAGCTTGCTTAGGTAACATCAGTGTTAGTAGAGGGGGGGGTGATCTCAATTTATATTCTAGTGGCTTCCCTGTTAGTTAGTGTTAGTGGGGGCAGTCCTAGAGATCCTTTGGTTGAACCTTTTACTGTTGGCTCTTTGGCAATTTCTTGATTGGGGTATTGTTTATTTGATTGTTGGTCTGATGTTAACCTTGGAGTTAATCTATGCTGATATGGGTGGTGATTGCAGGTGGAGTATGGGTTACAACTCGCCACCAGCACTGACAAAGCAAAGCACCAGAACATACATTGACAGCAAACAACACTCCTTAATAGCACTGGTGATGTTACCTAGTTTGGATAATGAAATTACTACAACAAAACAAGCAAGCCAAAAAGCACCAACTCCCCCTCAGAAACCTTAAAGCTTTACAGTTATAGTTATAGGCAAGTGCCAGCAAGTATCAGCAAGGTGTCAGTGAAAATACACTGCACTATAAATAAGTTAACCCAATTACAATATTATATGGTGCAAGCTGATCCACCAAGGCTGCCAAGCATCTGAGAACAGAAGAACAACCCTAGCACAAGAGAAGTGAGCACGCCGCAAAGCCAGAGCTGCAAATGCTGCAACAATGATGCCCACACTTGTCTACCCAACATGTGGCAGAACATTTTCTGTCCGTATAGGCCTTACCAGCCACCTGCAAACACATCATGGACAGCCCACACCTGTTAAACGTCAATTTCTTCTTTGAACACAGTGAAAAAATATAATCGTAATATATAGTCCCAACCAATCCAGTTGGTTAGAATTTAAAAAAATAGCATTATGGGAAAGCAAAGTCCAAGAAAATAATTTAAACAACAGAGATTCAAGAAAATTTAACTTTTCTTTTAGATTTAAAAGGAATCTTCCCTTTTTTGTTATTAACTTTCAGATAATTATAAATTGCAGGTGATAACCAGCACTCATTCATTGTAACTTTGAACAGTCACTAAATGAGTAGTTGTTAACTAAGGGCTTTCTGTATTTGTGTGTGTGTGTGTGTATGTGTGATTTTGAATGAATTTTCTATCATGCTTAAGATAGCTGAACTTACCTACTAGGTGATACAATACCTGCATAAAAATAAATGTCTGATTCACCATTGTAAAAAGAGGTTGCATAACTGTTTTACAGTGACTTGGATCAAAATGTTTTCAAAATGGGGCATGTCAATGCAAGGCGTCTATGTTCTCCTGAGCATTTACTACTTTGGAGGTAAGTCTGTAATGATGAATTATACCATTAGTGAGCAAGACTGATTTAACACTGCGTTTAAATTACATTAGTAATTTTGTTTTGTTTTTTAATTAATATTTTTATTGATTTTTATAATATAAAACACACACACACAACATATAACATATCAATTAAATGTTATAAATTACATTAGTAATTTTGGGTATTAGTTTGAAACTTAGATTATAGAACAAGAATGTAGGCATTAACAAAATTCTGTATAAGTTCAGAGTTTTCTACTTTGATGTGCTGGTTATATGTGGATGAAAACCTTTGGAATAAATATTAATTCAAATTTATTGAGACAAGTAAAATGTAACAACACGAGACAGCAGCAGACTAGTAATTAAAGCAAAGGACATTAACTGACTTATGAGTTGGATTTAGCAAGGGGACAGTAAAATAATTAGTGATCCAAGAGTTATGGGAGACTAACATACAAGTTGGTTTAAGCCCATGAGACTCTAGTAGTTTTTAACTTTATTTGGAGTCCCCCAAAATTAAGATCAATCTTGTTATATTTTGATGAGCTGTCAACAGCAGTGATATGATGGCATTTGCAGAAAATGCCATTGAAAATCTGCATCCTCCCTTGGTAGATTTGATCAAGTGAAGTTTTAGATCAGTCGTTCTGTATTACACTTACCTCAAAGTCAGTAGATCTACTCATTTTAAGATGTTTGCCTTGGTTATCTCAAAGGAAATATAACACTTCTATGTAGTTGGTTCATTACACTGTAATTACTGGTCCTATTCTAATTCTATAATAATAAAACTATACTATTCTAATTCTAGAAGAACTTGTTCCTAGAAAATATATTAATTCTTACCATAATGCTAAAATTTAAATAGACATTAATACAAATAGATCAAGCTTCTCTTGAGTTTAAATTCTAAAATAAATCAATAAAAGCTTAAAACTCATCAATTTGTGAGGGGAATGTTCTATTTCTCCTCAAAACCATGTAAAATTTCTGGTGGTTTATGTTTTCAAAGTGACTAGTGTTTTATGGCAGATATCTCACTCTCTCACATGTCTAGTGTAGTTTTGAGAAGGCTGTTGCTGTTTTTTTATCTTATTTGTTGTTTATAGCAATAATAAATATGTTCTCCAATGGAAAAGTAAATGTAATCATTTCTCTCAGTTTCAGATGGGTTTATGAACATGTGTGGCTATATCATCCCAGAGTCAACAGTAGTATTGCCTATTGGTTCCAATTTTACAGCATTTTGCATTTTTCATAATTGTCCCAAGGGCAAATTTCATGCTGAGCAAGTCATCTGGAAAACGAAAACAACAGTTGTCCCTAAAGAACAATATAGCATAGTAAATGAAACTGTTTCTAGTGTAACGTTCAGTGATACTTCTACATTGGTTTCTCCTCTGACGTGCAACGTTTTAATACCTGGCGGTTTGGTACAGAATATCTATGGAATTGAAATTCAACTGGGCTGTAAGTCATGTCCTTTAATTTTTCTGTAGCTGGGAACATGGAGAAAATTCTAATGCTAGGATATGTTAAATTGCTTATCTTTTTAAGATCTTCCCATTGCATGTTCTTAAATTTTAGTTATACAGTGGTACCTCATCATACAAACTTAATTGGTTCGAGGAGGAGGTTCGTAAGGTGAAAAGTTCGTTAGATGAAACAATGTTTCCCATAGGAATCAATGTAAAAGCAAATTATGCATGCAAATCCTTCAGGAAAATCCCAGACTTTAGAAGGGAGGCGAACAGAGGGCAGGGAGGAGCAGCTAACGGGGGCGGGTGGAAGAAGCAAGGCTAGGCTAAAGGGTGAGTGGGAAGGAAGAAAGGCAAGGGGGGCGCCCCTCCCTTTTCTTTCTTCAAAAGACACCCTTTCAGTTCCTTTGCAAGCACGTTGTTCTCTGCAAAATTTTTCCTCTCCCAAGCTGCCCCTCCCTCCTCCCTTTTCTTTCTTAAAAAGACACCCTTTCAGTTCCTTTGCAAGCACGTTGCTCTCTGCAAAATGTTTCCTACTCCAAGCAGCCCCTCCCTTTTCTTTCTTCAAAAAAGGGGAAAAAAAGAAACCCCTTCATCCCAGCAGCAGCTGCTTGGGTTCGTAAGGTGAAAATAGTTCGGAAGAAGAAGCAAAAAAATCTTAAACACCAGGTTCGTATCTTGAAAAGTTCGTTAGAAGAGGCGTTCGTAAGATGAGGTACCACTGTACTTGAATTCAAAAGAGGACAAATCAGTGTAACAAATATTCTGACAAATGTAATGAGAAAGGCTAAATAGTTTTTCACTTATTTAAGTACCATATAAACATGAAAATATATTTGTCCATTTACACAATTTGAGTGTATTTTTTGAGAAAGCATGTTTACATTTTTAAAGTCAAGCTTCTGAAAAAGATTGAAATATTAGTAAATAAAAGCGTTATTGGTTAGATGGGCATGTAATTAAGATTTGGGTATGCAATTTAATATTTTAAACACAGACAATTTCAATATATTTGCTTTCATTACTGTAGATCTATTATGATATTAGATGTGCTGGGTTTAACATTAATGAAAAGATGCTCATGCAAGAAAGTATAAAGAAGGGAGTCTGCAAAGTATTTCCTTTTTGGATTGGATCAAGTTCCATTCTGTGATCTTTGATATGGAAGAAATGAATGGGACTTGGAAATTGCATATTATCCATAATATTCCAGCCCATGCTGTTTATAGAAGAGACTTTAAGCATTTCACAGAAACTTGACAAGCACAAAGAGGGATTGAAATTTTATTTGCATGGATCTTTTTGTTCTCACAAATTTTAGACTAGTTTCTGCCTTTTTTCCCCAGTTCCTCCAGAGAAACCTACAAACTTGAGCTGCATTGTGAATCAGACACAAACAACACCCTATAAACAAATATGTTCATGGGAACCTGGAAGAGATACATTATTGAACACTGATTATATTTTAAAGCAGAGATGGTAAATATATTTTAAAATGAACCACTTAATTTTTAATGTGTTTGATTACTTTTAAAGGAACTGCTGATTTTCTCAAATTAATGGTTTCATTCCACAAACCTGAAATATTTTATACAGCCAGAAATTGTGGGGTTAGTTACCCTGTGAATTGTAAGCAGTTCTAACAGTTTGTTCAAAGAAATGTTCCAATTTGAGTAAAGTGTTAATTAATTCAGTGTTAAGCTTACTTCTTAGAATAAATTTCATTTAGTTCTGTCATATTTGCTTGTGATTAATTACGCTCAGATTATGTGAATGTGTCCTTATAGACATATTACTATGAAATCAAGATATTTAAACATTTATTGTATCAAAACTTGTTTCTTTCCTTTATGTAGGGCAAATGCAGAACGTCCTGATTGTACACCTCAAAATAGTAATAATTCTTGTACCACTTCTGATGTCGTGTTTTTTGTCACCTTGGAAGTGTGGGTAGAAGCCAAAAATAAACTTGGAGTAGCTGAATCTGATCACATTGAATTTGATCCCATATCTTGTGGTAACTATGCCCCTTTTCATTAACTAATATTACAGGACTCCCATTAATTCTTTAAGTTGATATTTGAAATCTTTTCCTTCCCCCCCTCCCCTCCAGTTAGTCTTGATTTGAAGAAGAATATTATCGGAGCATATGAGCCTTTTGTATATTATTATTATTATTATTATTATTATTATTATTATTATTATTATTATTATTATTAAAATTTGTATGCCGCCTCTCTCCAAAGACTTGGGGTGGCTCACAACAGTAATAAAAAGCAGTATAGCAATAGAACAAATCTAATAATAAAAAGATATATAAAAACCCCAACAATTAAAAACCATACAGCACATACATACCAAACATAAAATGTAAAATATAACATTTGCCAGCAGCTTCTTACAATATCTGAATATTTTCCCTGGGCTCATGCATCTTCATTTAATCTTTTAAAAAGACATTTGGTTAAATAAATTGCCAATAGGGGCCATGAGCACTTTCGTGCATGTTCCATATCTTAAAATGTCAAGTATATAGCTCTAAATGCTAAATGTTGGAGTCGAAATTATTTGGATCCATATATTCAACAATAAAAAAATTTTCTCCCTTTGTTCCTAGTGAAACCACTACCTCCACACAAGCTGTCTCTCAACTCAGGAGAATTTCCTAGAATCTTAAGGCTGTCGTGGGAAAACAGATTTAAAGAATCTTCAGAAATGAAATATATAATTCAATATAAGATCTTGAACAGCAATGATTGGAATGAGGTAATCCTATGGCTAATTTTTATTATGGCAATTTCTGTTTTACTGTACAGATAACAACTGGTCAGTTCAAAATTATGGTGGACCTTGTGGGGTATTTGTGACATGATTCTGAAGTTATGGTGGCCATCCTTCCTGTCATGCCCCTATCTGAGATTGAAGACACACAGCTGACAGAGAGCCGGAGAGAGAGGCTCCATTGGCTGTGGAAGAAAGTGGGGAAGAACAAAGTCAGGCTGGGCGGAGCCGAGGAGAGGTAGAACAAGGGGAAAGGGGTTCAGGTGAAGACCAAGGCCCACCCCTTCCTCATCCTAAGATATGCAGGGAACAACACAGAAAAGAGTAACATCCGTTGCATGGCTTACATAGAAACATAGAAGTCTGACGGCAGAAAAAGACCTCCTGGTCCATCTAGTCTGCCCTTATACTATTTTCTGTATTTTATCTTAGGATGGATATGTGTTTATCCCAGGCATGTTTAAATTCAGTTACTGTGGATTTATCTACCACGTCTGCTGGAAGTTTGTTCCAAGGATCTACTACTCTTTCAGTAAAATAATATTTTCTCATGTTGCTTTTGATCTTTCCCCCAACTAACTTCAGATTGTGTCCCCTTGTTCTTGTGTTCACTTTCCTATTAAAAACACTTCCCTCCTGGACCTTATTTAACCCTTTAATATATTTAAATGTTTCGATCATGTCCCCCCTTTTTCTTCTGTCCTCCAGACTATACAGATTGAGTTCATGAAGTCTTTCCTGATACGTTTTATGCTTAAGACCTTCCACCATTCTTGTAGCCCGTCTTTGGACCCGTTCAATTTTGTCAATATCTTTTTGTAGGTGAGGTCTCCAGAACTGAACACAGTATTCCAAATGTGGTCTCACCAGCATTCTATATAGCGGGATCATAATCTCCCTCTTCCTGCTTGTTATACCTCTAGCTATGCAGCCAAGCATGCTACTTGCTTTCCCTACCGCCTGACTGCACTGTTCACCCATTTTGAGACTGTCAGAAATCACTACCCCTAAATCCTTTTCTTCTGAAGTATTTGCTAACACAGAACTGCCGATACAATACTCAGATTGAGGATTCCTTTTCCCCAAGTGCATTATTTTACATTTGGAAACATTAAACTGCAGTTTCCATTGCTTTGACCATTTATCTAGTAAAGCTAAATCATTTACCATATTACAGATGCCTCCAGGAATATCAACCCTATTGCACACTTTAGAGTCATCGGCAAATAGGCAAACCTTCCCTACCAAACCTTCCCCTATGTCACTCACAAACATATTAAAAAGAATAGGACCTAGAACAGACCCTTGTGGCACACCGCTTGTAACCTGACTCTGCTTAGAATACTCGCCGTTAACAATAACTCTCTGATATCTACGCTTCAGCCAGCTGCAAATCCATTGAACTATCCAGGGATTAAGTCCAATCTTCACTAATTTATCTATCAGCTCTTTATGTGGAACCGTATCAAAGGCTTTGCTGAAGTCCAGGTAGGCAATATCCACGGCACCACCTTCATCCAACACCTTTGTGACATAGTCAAAGAAATCAATGAGATTAGTCTGACATGATTTGCCTTCAGTAAAGCCATGCTGATTTGGGTCCAATAAGTTATTGTTTTTTAGGTGCTGATTTATACTCTTTTTGAGTAGAGTCTCCATCATTTTAACTACCACTGATGTCAAGCTAACTGGCCTGTAGTTACCAGCTTCTTCTCTACTGCCCTTCTTGTGGATAGGCACAACACTGGCCATTCTCCAATCCTCAGGAACATCTCCTGTTAACAAGGATTGGTTAAACAAATCAGTCAGGGGGGTAGCAATGACAGATCTGAGTTCTTTAAGAACTCTGGGGTGGATGCCATCTGGACCCATTGCCTTATTTATCTTTAATCGTTCAAGTTCTTCTAAGACATCGGCTTCTAAGATTACTGGAGCTGAATCCGTACAGCTGGAAGCAATGCTATATCCCTCTATAGTATTATTTTGTAAGGTGTCTTTTGAGAAAACTGAACAGAAGTAGCTATTGAAATGGTCAGCGATTTCCTTATTCCCATTAATGCATGTATTATTCCCGGTACTAAGCTTCCTGATGCCGCAGTTTTTCTTCTACTTATCACTAATATATCTGAAGAAGGTTTTATCCCCCTTCTTTACAGATTTGGCAATTTCTTCCTCTTTTGAGGCTTTAGCAGCATATATTATCTGTTTTGCCTCCTTCTGTCTCATTTTATACACCTCCCTATCAGCTATACTTCCAGACTCTTTATACCTCCTATAGGCAGCCTTTTTTTCATTGACTATAGCCCTTACATCATTGCTAAACCATAGCGGTTTCTTTTTCCTTTTACCTTTAGTTATTTGTCTTACATACAGTCCAGTGGCTTTTAAGATGGCCTTTTTTAATACAGTCCACTGGGTGCTCGCTACTGCCATTTTATCCCTCCCCTTTAATTCATTATCTAAATATTCCCCCATTGCATTAAAATTTGTTTTTCTGAAATCCAATACTTTGGTTACATTATAGGATTGCTCACAATGAGTTTTTACATCAAACCACAAACATAGATGGAAGGAAAGGGCCCCGATTCCCTTCACAAGGCACACCTGGGGATGGGATTTAAAGGAATGGCTATTGGAAGGAGCATTTGACAAAAACTGAATTTATTAATGTTGAGAGTTGGGCCTGCATTCCTGGCATTTCTCCTGACTTTTTGAACTATTATCATGTTTCATTGTGCTTATTTTGTCTTGCTGGAATTATTGCCATGAATTCTTTGCTTCTGGAACTCATCTTGCCCTGCTAGAGTAATTGATTTGCAGTCATTCTGCTTTCACTGTTTGGACTGGAGTATTTGCAGCCAGAAGCTGCTGCACGTTTGTGTTAGAGCTTTGCTCCAGGCGAGAAAAGTTGGGGGCAAAGTTGGTGCTAATAAAAAGGAGAAGGGAGGCATAGAAATCTAATAGACAGACAGACAGACAGACTGATTATACCGGTTCTCTGGCAGTGTTGCCTTCGTGCCATGCCCCAGGTCATCACACTTCCTTCCTCACAATCACATCACCACATTTGAGGCACTCGTCAACAATTTATGGCTGTTTGCAGTGTCCCATGGTCACATTTGGGAATACAGTGGTACCTCAAGATACGAACCCCTTGTCTTACGAACAACTCAAGATACGAACCCGGGGTTCAGAAAAAATTTGCCTCTTCTTACGAACTTTTTTTGTGTTACGAAAGCCAAACCCGAACTTCCGGGTTTGGCGTTCGGAGGCTGCTGGGAAGCCGCGCGGCTGTTTTAAAAGGTGACAGCCGGGCTGGGGGGCTTCCCAGCAGCCTCCAAACGCCGAACGCGGAAGTTCGGGTTTGGCGTTTGTAACACGAAAAAAGTTCGTAAGAAGAGGCAAATTTTTCTGAACCGTTCAGAGGCTGCTGGGAAGCCGCGCGGCTGTTTTAAAAGGTGACAGCCGGGCGGCGGGGCTTCCCAGCAGCCTCCGAACACCGAACGCGGAAGTTTGGGTTTGGCGTTCGGCTTCGGGAGACGGCTGGGAAGCCGCGCGGCTGTTTTAAAAGGTCACAGCCGGGCTGGGGGGCTTTAAAACAGCCGCGCGGCTTCCCAGTCGTCTCCCGAAGCCGAACGCCAAACCCAAACTTCTGTGTTTGGCGTTCGGAGGCTGCTGGAAAGCCCCCCAGCCCGGCTGTCACCTTTTAAAACAGCCGCGCGGCTTTCCAGCAGCCTCCGAACGCCAAACGCGGAAGTTTGGGTTTGGCGTTCGGCTTCGGGAGATGGCTGGGAAGCCGTGCGTCTGTTTTAAAAGGTCACAGCCGGGCGGCAGCGGGTTTTTTGCTGGGGGGTTTTTTGGTTGCACGGATTAATTGACTTTACATTGTTTCCTATGGGAAACAATGTTTCGTCTTACGAACCTTTCGTCTTACGAACCTCCCCCTGGAACCAATTAGGTTCGTAAGACGAGGTATGACTGTATTTTGATTTTGGCAAAACCAACTTGTACTGAACAAGTGAATAATTGGCTCCCTTAATGACTGATTCAAAAAAGGCCATAGAGTCAGATTGTGCTTGGAAATAATCCCACAAATATTGCACATCTGAAAACAATTCTGCATGTAGGTCTGCGGAAAAATACCCCCAGCTGTTCCATTTTATGTATGGTTTGGATTGTATGATTGTTTTTATAAGGGTTTTTTAAATTGTTTTTTAATATTGGATTTGTATGTCATGTATTATTTGTTGTAAGCCGCTCCGAGTCTTCGGAGAGGGGCGGCATACAAGTCGAATAAATTATTATTATTAAAAAGTCTGGCTGATGTCAGAAGCTTTGTAGGCAGTTATAAGAAATGCCTACTTAAATTACTTCTATCAGATATTAGAAACAAGGTATATTAATTTATCCTTTGCTCAAAAATAAATGAATATATCTTTTATTTTTTATTAGAAACATAGAAACATAGAAGACTGACGGCAGAAAAAGACCTCATGGTCCATCTAGTCTGCCCCTTATACTATTTTCTGTATTTTATCTTAGGATGGATATATGTTTATCCCAGGCATGTTTAAATTCAGTTACTGTGGATTTTCCAACCACGTCTGCTGGAAGTTTGTTCCAAGGATCTACTACTCTTTCAGTAAAATAATATTTTCTCATGTTGCCTTTGATCTTTCCCCCAACTAACTTCAGATTGTGTCCCCCTTGTTCTTGTGTTCACTTTCCTATTAAAAACACTTCCCTCCTGAACCTTATTTAACCCTTTAACATATTTAAATGTTTCGATCATGTCCCCCCTTTTCCTTCTGTCTTCCAGACTATACAGATTGAGTTCATTAAGTCTTTCCTGATACGTTTTATACTTAAGACCTTCCACCATTCTTGTAGCCCGTCTTTGGACCCGTTCAATTTTGTCAATATCTTTTTGTAGGTGAGGTCTCCAGAACTGAACACAGTACAGTGATCCCTCGAGTTTCGCGATCTTGATCTTCGCGAAATGCTATATCGCGATTTAAAAAAAAATATTAATTTTTTAAAAAACCACTTCCGCGTTTGGCTTCGGGAGTCAGCTGGGAAGCGGCGCGGCTGTTTTAAAAGGTCACAGGCCAGCCTGGGGGGCTTCCCAGCACCCCCCCGAACCCGGCGGTGGTCGGCGCGAGCAGCGAAGGCGAACGGCGGGTGGCCGGGCGAAGGGCGGGCGAAGGGCGGGGCGAGCGGGTGCTGCAATCTGTCGGCTTCCGCACTTTCGTCGCTCCCCACCTCCACCATCTGCGCATGCGCGGCCATGAAAAAAAAGGGCGCACATGCGCAGATGGTGTTTTTACTTCCATAACCCTACATCGTGAAAAATCGATTATCGCGAGGGGTCTTGGAACGGAATCCTCGCGATAATCGAGGGATCACTGTATTCCAAATGTGGTCTCACCAGCGCCCTATATAAGGGGATCACAATCTCCCTCTTCCTGCTTGTTATACCTCTAGCTATGCAGCCAAGCATCCTACTTGCTTTTCCTACCGCCCGACCACACTGCTCACCCATTTTGAGACTGTCAGAAACTACTACCCCTAAATCCTTCTCTTCTGAAGTTTTTGCTAACACAGAACTGCCAATGCAATACTCAGATTGAGGATTCCTTTTCCCCAAGTGCATTATTTTACATTTGGAAACATTAAACTGCAGTTGAATACATTATTGTTGAATAAATTATTGCAATAAGATAAAATAATAATATTCAATATTGTCTTTGACCTATGACTGCAATTGAGCCTGGAATTATGGTCCTAAATTGTGGCAGTCAGTCAGTGGGTAACTGCCCAATTTTATTGTCTTTTTATGGCAGACTTTTAGCGAAACCATTTCCCCAAAATAAAGGTTTTTCCCAGAAACCTGAAATAAATGCTTGTTTCTGGCAAAATAAAAAATAATAAAACGCAGTGAAACTACTAGATGGTACAAATGGCTGTAAATGTCCTTTTAGTGCTTTAAAGAGAAACATGCAACACAGCAATTTTAAAATCTGTGTGAGTATCATTACATAAAATTCAGCTTTATTTTCAGATTCCACCTGAAGATACAGCTTCGTCGAGAACTTCTTTTACTCTTCAGGAACTCATGCCAAATACAGAATATAATATTAGACTATGTTGTGCAGCTGTTGCGTCAAAGTACTGGAGTGAATGGAGTGAAATAATTGGATTCACTGATGAAGACAGTAAGCAATTTTCATTTGCTCCTTTTTTTACCTGGTCCCACAATATCAAAAAAATGCAAGAGTTACATGTCTACACAAGTTGCCCTGTAACCTACAAAAAGCATAAAAGGAGATCTATAACTCCATGAGCAAAGAGCCTAAAAATGGATGATCAATTACTGTCAAGCATGGGAAGTCTGATACTAAAAATTAATAATATCGTTTCTGAAATTAGTAATTATCTTTGCTTTAGTAATCGCCACTGGTTATATAAAAACATTAATCATGATATTCTGGGTTTCAAATTCAGTTAGAGGTCAAGAGGGACTGCCTGAATAAAGGATTAAAATGATTTTTAGGAACAGGGAAAAATGCAGGACATATAACACAAAATCTTACAATGGTACAGGATAATAATTTTTCAGATCTTATGGATAAAAATTGCAGAAGCTGAGATTTCCCATCTTCTATAAATTATACAACATTTTTTCCCTTTAGTTTGAAAATTGATATTAATAAATAATCACAAATTATGGAGATGATGGTGATAGCTGTTTGGTGCACAGTATTGTGGAAGTCTAGAACATTTTAAATAACTTTTAAGTGCTACTATAGGATATTTAATACCAATAGAAGATTAAAATATGTAACCTGTATCTGATATTGTTGCTAGGTATTATTATAATGAAGTATATGTCAGATTGATATGAGGCAGATTTTTTTAAATTTTGATAAATATGCATTAAGTAAAATGAATAGTGAGATTTTCTAAAATCTAGGTGTTTGAATTTTATCGTCTGTTAGGCCCATCTAAAGGACCAGTTCTTTGGCGTAACATTGAAACTTCTGACCCAACAGGAAATTGGATATTAGGCCTTCTTTGGAAGGTAGGAATATATATATATATCATGAATGTCTGGCTTTCAATGTTATTTGTTAATAACTTTCATGTTCTAATATATTGCAAATAAATATGTAGCATTGTAATGTATAGAACTGTTATAGTTTAGGGCAACAACTTCATGAAATATCCTTTGGGAGAGATATACTGTACTCTAAATAGTAAAAACAAAACATAGTGTAAAATAGTGTTTTTCAAGCTTGGCAACTTTAAATGGATAGATTTCAATTCCTAGTTTCCCAGCCAGACAGTTGTGATGGGGCTGAAAAACACTGGTATAAGGATTTGCATTGATCTAAAGTCTATACTTGTCTTTTAAATTACTATGCTCCAAAAACTAGCTAGGGTCAGAACATTGATCTAATTTAACTACATATGTTTAATCTTTTTTTTTCCAGTTAACTATAAAAATAACAAATTAGTGATTTTGGCAGGTGTTAGGGAAACTTTAATAACTCCCTACAGCAGGGGTCCCCAACCTTTTTGGTTCTTTGGGCTGGCTTTGACAACTTTGGGAGAATGGTTTTGCACAGGCAACCTAAACCCCACGCGTGTGGCAAATGAAAGTTCACGCAGTCGCCTCGGTTTCTTACGTGATGCTGGGTTAGTTGGATAAGCATCTGGATGTGTATAAAGCATTTTCTTTTCTTCATATATCATATCTGAATAAAATAAATCACTTTTCAACAGGAGTTACGTCCTTCTGAAGCAAATGGAGTAATTTTGAAATATGAAGTATCTATTTCAGGAAAACCACCACTTTCTTTTCCAACTAGACATTACACTCTGAATACTACCAAACTGATTTTAAATGTAAAAAATGGGACATATGATGTGAGCATTACAGCAGTTAACAAAATTGGTAAATCTCCAGCATCAGATTTGCTTATTCCAGCATCTAATTCAAAAGGTAAAGTTTTTCAAATAATTCAGTGAAGGGTGTGTGTGTGTGTGTGTGTGATCTAAATATTAACGTTAGCAATAATCACTTTTGCTTTTTTATGGGAACAATCCAATCTTATTGAAGCCAGTTTGGTCTAGTGGTTCAGGAACCAGGCTAGAAAGCAAGAGACTGTGAGTTCAAGTCCTGCCTTAGTTATTATGGAAATCAGATGGATTAGGCTAAGCTAAAGTCACTTTAAGACCAGTTCTCCGCACAGAGTAGCTGTTGTGGGGAAAATAAGAGGAGGAACTTAGTACTTTCAGCTGTTCAAACAGATTTGTTATTTAGAAAATATTTTTCTTCTGTTTAAATTGATTGTTTAAAAAATTGTCTTTAATTTTGAAAGATACGGAAATTTAAGAAAAAAGTTCATCTTTGGTGCAACAACATAACTGTAGTAATTATTTTGATTAGTTCAGGGTAGCAGCGTAGGGGTTGTGTACATGCATGGGCATTGCATTATGGGTGTCAGCATGCACATGCTCGCTATCGCACATGTGCCCACTCTTTTGGTACCAGAGCCAAAAAAGGTTCGCCATCACTGTTCTAGGACATGGGTGTCAAGCTTGCTGCGTTACATTGCCGTCGTTGAGGTTTTTCCCCTTTGTGGTATGGGTGAGGCCCCTGCGTACCACCTGTTTGACACTCCTGCTTTAGGATATCTGGAGAACAGTCTCATCTCCATTGACTAATCCATCACATTGTTCCAATGAAAATGGCCTTCAGATCCTGTTGGCCAAAGAATGTCAGCTGGCAGGGTCCAGGAGAAGACTTTTGTGGGCCCCACCCTATTGAATATTTTCCCGTTGGAACTTAAGTTCATCTCCACATTCCTGGCCTTCCAGGAGAGCCTCAAAGCTTAGCTCTGCTGTTTAGCTAAAGGTCCTGACAGATCTGCTATGTTGAGGGTGACTGTCCGGCTAGAGAAAATCTATTCCCCCAGACAGCCCATCATCTTGGTTAATTTTTAGCTCCCCCCATTAGTTTACATTTATTGAGAATCCATACAAAACAGCAGTGTTCCCTCTAATTTTTTCCCGGTGTGGGCAGAAAGGTATAGTGTCTGAGCAGCAGTCCTTTTGGGACTGGGCGGCATAGAAGTCTAAATAAATAAATAAATAAATAAAGTGTGAGCGCACACTATCAGGCGTACGCGAGTTCTGACATCCATAATTCGCTCCCCCTCCTTTCTCTTTCCTCCTTCCTCTCTCATCTCTTTCCTTTCTCTCCCTCCCTTTCTCTTTCCATTCTCTCCCTCCCTCTTCCTCTCTATCCTTTATATATGTCTCTTTCTTTCTCCCTCCATCATTCCCTCTTTTTCTCCCTCCCTTTCTCTCCCTCCCTCTTTCTCTCTATCCTTTCTATCTGTCACTCTTTCTTTCTCTCCCTCCTTCATTCCCTCTTTGTCTTTCCCTCCCTCCCTTTCTCTCTATCCTTTCTAGCTCTCACTCTTTCTTTCTCTTCCTCCTTCATTCCCTCTTTCTCTCCCTCCTTTTCTCTCTTTCCTTTCTCTCCCTCCCTCCTTCTCTCTATCCTTTATATCTCTCACTCTTTCTTTCTTTCTCTTCCTCCATTCCCTCTTTCTCGCCCTCTTTTTCTCTCTTTCCTTTCTCTTCCTCCCTCTTTCTCTCTATCATTTATATCTCTCTCTTTCTTTCTCTCCCTCCTCTCCCTCCCTCGCTTTCTCTCCCTCCCTCCCTCTTTCTATCCTTTATATCTCTCACTCTTTCTTTGTTTCTCTTCCTTCTTCATTCCCTCTATCTCTCCCTCCTTTTCTCTCTCTTTCCTTTCTCTCCCTCCCTCCCTCTCTCTCTATCCTTTATACATCTCTCTTTCTCTCCCTCCTTCATTCCCTCTTTCTCTCTATCCTTTATATCTCTCTCTTTCTTTCTCTCCCTCTTTCATTCCCTCTTTGTCATCGAGTTGGTGGCATGGGCGGTGGATTCACACAGACACCCCGCACGGACGAACATGAGGCTGGTGGCGTGGCCGGCGGATTCGCGCCTCCCCCCACATGGATAGACATCGGGCTGGCGGCAGTGCCGGCGGATTCGCCCCCCCCTGCACGTACGGACATTGGGCTGGCGGGGTGACCGGCGGATTGCCACCCCCCCCCCCCCCCAGCACGTACAGACATCGGGTTGGTGGTGGGCAGCCAGCTTTGCTGACGCCGGCCAGCAAAGCTGGCTTTCCGGGAAAACAGCACACTTTTCAAATTCGGGCTGGCGTGGCACAAACACTTCTATAGGACTCACTCGCCTCGCTGAGGCCGTGCCGAGGCCCGCTCGCCTCATGGAGCCCCACTCCGCCTCGGCCTCCTCCGCCGCCCGGCTGGGCTGCCTGCGGGACTCGCACAGAAAAGCAGCGAATTTGAAAAGCGCGCTGCTTTCACAGAAAGCCAGCTTTGCTGGCCGGCGTCAGCAAAGCTGGCTTTCCGGGAAAACAACGCACTTTTCAAATTCGGGCTGGCGTGGCACAAACACTTCTATAGGACTCACTCGCCTCGCTGAGGCCGTGCCGAGGCCCGCTCGCCTCATGGAGCCCCACTCCGCCTCGGCCTCCTCCGACGCCCGGCTGGGCTGCCTGCGGGACTCGCACAGAAAAGCAGCGAATTTGAAAAGCGCGCTGCTTTCACAGAAAGCCAGCTTTGCTGGCCGGCGTCAGCAAAGCTGGCTTTCCGGGAAAACAACGCACTTTTCAAATTCGGGCTGGCGTGGCACAAACACTTCTATAGGACTCACTCGCCTCGCTGAGGCCGTGCCGAGGCCCGCTCGCCTCATGGAGCCCCACTCCGCCTCGGCCTCCTCCGCCGCCCGGCTGGGCTGCCTGCGGGACTCGCACAGAAAAGCAGCGAATTTGAAAAGCGCGCTGCTTTCACAGAAAGCCAGCTTTGCTGGCCGGCGTCAGCAAAGCTGGCTGCCAGCCGCCAGCCCGATGTCCGTACATGCTAGGGGGGAGCAATCCGCCGGCCACCCCACCAGCCCAATGTCCGTACGGACGGATATCAGGCTGGCGGTGTGGCTGGCGGATTCGCCCCGCACGGACGGACATCAGGCTGGCGGCGTGGCCGGCGGATTCACACACTCCCCGCTCGGACGGACATCAGGCTGGCAGCGTGGCTGGCGGATTCGTCGTCCCCCCCTGCACGGACGGACATCAGGCTGGCGGCGTGGCTGGCGGATTCGTCCCCCCCCCCTGCACGGACGGACATCAGGCTGGCGGCGTGGCTGGCGGATTCGTCCCCCCCTGCACGGACGGACATCAGGCTGGCGGCGTGGCTGGCGGATTGGCTCCCCCCCCCCGCACGCACGGACATCAGGCTGGTGGCGTGGATGGTGGATTCACCCCCACACACACATGGACGGACATCAGGCTGGCACATTCGGGGGGCCCCACACACACGGACAGACATCGGGCTGGCGGGCAGCCAGCTTTGCTGACGGGTGCAGGGTTCAAGCCCTGTGCTGGCCAGCAAAGCCGACTTTCCGGGAAAGCAGTGCGCTTTTCAAATGCGCTGCTTTCCTACACCTTTTACCTGGGCAGGGTGGGGAGGCGGCCACCTTCTCCCCCCCCTGCCCAGGAAAGAGGTGCAGGAAAGCAGCGCATTTGAAAAGCACACTGCTTTCCCGGAAAGCCGGCTTTGCTGGCCGGCATGCCCTCCCCTTGGCTCTGCCTCCCGCTGCCGCCACGCAGCTCACCTCAGAAGCCTTGACGATTTGCTGGCCTGCACGGCGTGGGGGAGGAGGCCGATTCTGGGCCCGTTGCCCCTGGCTCCAGGGGGCAGCTCCCAGCACGGCGGCTGGGAAGGAGGCCAACGCCTCCTCCGACACCGAAGGGAAGCGGAAGGGCGTGGGAGGAGATGGGCGCGGCCGACGGCAGAGCCCAGGAAGCCGGGGCTTTCTCTCCCACCAACAGCTTGGGAGGGGCGGATCAGCTGTCGGTCGGGGAGAAACCCGCTCCGCGCCAGCTTGGAAAACTCTGCGCTGTCCTTAAAATTTGCCTGCGCTATAGCGCGCTGCGCAGCTTACAGGGAACTATGCAAAACAGTACAATTAATGTATTTTCATGAGTACAATATATTGTCCCCCAGACAGCCCATCATCTTGGTTCATTTTTAGCTACCCCCCCCCAATTAGTTTACATTGATTGAGAAGTCATGCAAAACGGTACAATTAATGTATTTTCATGAGTACATAGTGTATATTGTCAATAGGCAAACTCAATACAACATTCTTTGAAGCATTGGCTTTACCTCATGTCCATGCTGCATCTGCATTTCAGCTGCATTGTAGCTTTTTAAATTCAGTTTTTCTAATTTTAATTGTTTTTAGTACATTTTATTTTTTATTACGTTGTAAGCCATCCAAAGTTGCTCTATCAATAAGATGGGTAGCATAGAAAATTAATAAATAAAATTTCAATAGATATTCTGGATAATACATATTAAAATTTCTTTTCCTTTCTTAAAATACATTTGCTGCTATAGGGCTGCCAGATATGAGAACTTGAAAATGTTTTAAACTATTGAACATAGCCTGTCAGATGAGAATATGAAAAGTGCATTAATATCTGAATTTTCTCTCTTGCTCTAAGTGTTAAAAAATTCTTGAAATTTTATTCTAGTTCTAATGTTTTCTTATCTGTAACTGTAAACATCCATTCTGGATTAGTCAGAAATATGTTGGGATTTGATTGTTCGTATGACCAGCTGTATTACATTTCAAACAAGAATCTTCAGTTGAATTTTGATGTTAAAATTAGGAACTTGGTAGAATGCTAGAATTTTCACTTAATATAATTTACAGAATTAATTTTTTTTACCCTAATTTCAGCTCCTGTGAAGAGTGTTGTTGCATTTCCTAAAGATGGCAAAATCTGGGTAAATTGGATACCTCCCAAAGAGTCAGTTAGTAAATACATAATTGAATGGCAAGAAGCATGTAGCAATGTAAGCTGCCCTACTGAATGGCAGCAGGAACCTGGCTCAAAACGGACAGCATTTTTAAAAGGTAACTCTAGAGAATAATCTGTTATTTTTTACAATGGAAAGAAGGACTAGAACGGCGTGCCAGCGGAGGTTGTGAACTCTCCAACTTTGGGACATTTTCAAGAGGAGATTGGACTGTCATTTGGCTGGGGTGCTGTAGGATTTCCTGCTTAAGCAGGGGGTTGGACTTGTTGACCTGCAAGGTCCCTTTCAACTCAAACAAATAAATAAATAAATAAATAAATAAATAAATAAATAAATCTTTAGATGCACTTATTTCCTTTAAAAATAAAATCAATTATTATTCTTTATTTGCTTGGCCCACCATGTTATAGGTAAAATACATGCAGAAAAGGAGTAAGAAATAATTACATTTATAAATAATATAAATACATGTATAAGATGTATTATAAAAAGAAAATAATGCTTCTTAGGTCACTGGCTTTAGTCATACATAAGCTGTATTCCTATCTAATAGTAAAAGTAAATTTTAACATTTCATAGAAACATAGAAGACTGACGGCAGAAAAAGACCTCATGGTCCCTTATACTATTTCCTGTATTTTATCTTACAATGGATATATGTTTATCCCAGGCATGTTTAAATTCAGTTACTGTGGATTTACCAACCACGTCTGCTGGAAGTTTGTTCCAAGGATCTACTACTCTTTCAGTAAAATTTCAGCATTTTTGAACCAATATACCACTGTTCCACGTAAGCTAGGACCTCTAACCTGGAGACAGCCTGAAAGCCAACCTATTGTTGCAGAGGTGGAAATTAGTAATGTTTGTGTTTTTCTTCTTTTCATAATCTGAAAGCTGCCCAAGGGAGCTTTCCTTGTAGGAGAGATGAGCAGCATAAAAATTTAGTAAATAAATAAAATTGCAGCAGGAGAGCAAGAATTTTCATGCTGCAAATACTTTTTTTCCTCAATACAGTAATTTCTGATTGACATTTTGACAAAACAACTAAAATTGCTATTTTGTTCCCTGGGAGAATGTGCCTTAATTCACACATCCCATTTTCACCATTCAACCGGCCATATTTGGTCTTTAAGACACACAGACATTTCCACCCACTTTGGTGGTAGTGGTAGAGAAATCTACTTATAGTTCGAAAAATACAATATATCTTGCCTTTCAGGATAACAATAATCCTAAAGCAGTTTTGCAAGCAATATTAAACAACTGCAAAAAAAATTAGAAAGTTTTCAAGCACTTCCAATGCACAAGCACGTTCCTGCTGCTGACGTTTGCAATATCTCCAGATGTTTTCAAATGTCTCTGAAGATCGTTACTATAAAATTAAGTTTCTCTCTATGAGGAAATATGTGTGTGAGGGGGTATCTCTGGCTTCTTAACACAGTGTTAGCATTTTTAATTTATGTAAATAAGACCTGTAAATTCTTTTTTTAGGGACCATAAAACCATACAAGTGTTACATAGTAACAGTGTATCCATTATATATTGATGGCCAAGGAGAAGGAGAATCAACACAGGTCTATCTTAAACAAGATGGTAAGTGTAGTAATTGGTTTATGATATTATTCATAAAATTTTGCCTAATTTTCATAGTAAATCGATAGGAAAGTGGAGTACAAAATAGTTAAGTTATAGGAACTGCATTAGCTGCAATTATAAAATATGGCAGTGATGAGAGAAAGAAATGGGATACCATAACACATATTCAAAACAAAAGCCTAGGTCAGGGGTAGGCAAAGTTGGCTCTTCTATGACATGTGGACTTCAACTCCCAGAATTTCTGAGCTAGCATGATTGGCTCAGGAATTCTGGGAGTTGAAGTCCACAAGTCATAGAAGAGCCAATTTTGCCTACCCCAGGCCTAGGTGAACTATTGATGCTCCAGATAAGATTGAGGAAAGCTATAATGCTTTTGGTGAACTGAAACAAGCAATTTACAAGTTACCAAAAGAACTTCAAACTCCTTGATGATATACTGTCAACTAGTTCTGCTCCTTCATAAAAGTTAATATAGTGCTAGAAGGATGTCCCTTTAACCCTGCTATTCTGTTTGAGTCTGTGTAACACGAAATCGAAGTTTGAGACGCTGTAAAAAAATTTCCCTGCATTTCTGAAACTTGAAATTTCATGACTTTTCATCATTTCAGGGGTTCTCTCGGTGAAAATTTTTTTTGGGGGGTGGGGGGCTTAGTTTTTGCTGGGCAAAAAAAAGTCACACTTGTACTGTTTTCGAGTCTGTGTGACTCGAACCGAAAATTCTTTATTTTAAGTGTGCTTATATTTGGTCAGTTTGAAAACTTCTTTCCCTTCAACTAGGTTGAACATTTCTGCACACAATGAGATGAAAATTGAAATAAAAAATAATGCTTGTTGGTTTATTTTGTTCATAAAAGCCCGCACCTCCCTTTTTTTGTGATTATTTTTTTTCAATTTATAGATAGTTTAGCCTGCAAAATGTGTACAATTTTACTAAATTTGGTGTGGGATTACCAGTTTGAACATTCCTGATCATAAGAAAAATATAATATATTTAATAATATTTTATGAAACAAATCCATTTTTACTAGAACCAAGTATGTAATTTTGAAATTAACAGCATAATTTTTATATAAATTGAAATAATTGAACACAGCGGGGGGGACTTTTATGTGCAAAATAAACAAACAAGCATCAATGTTTTCAATTCAATTTTCATTTCATTATGTTCAGAAATGTTCAAACTGATAATGTAATACCAAAGTTATTGAAAATATTTGGAATTAGGGGACTAGAAAAATTTATAAAGTTTACATGCTTGAAAAAATTTGGGGGGGGGCACAGCCCTTTTATGAGCAAAATAAACAAATAAGCATCATTTTTTTCAGTTCAATTTTCATATCATTATGTTCAGAAATGTTCAAACTAGTAATTCCACACCAAATCTAGTAAAATTGTACGTTGTTTGCAGGCAAAACTATCTATAAATTGAAAAAAAAATCACAAAAAGGGGGGGTGGCGGGCTTTTATGAGCAAAACAAACCAATAAGCATTATTTTTTTAATTTCAATTTTCATTTCATTGCGTGCATAAATGTTCAACCTAGTTTCCAAGGGAAATAAGTTTTCAAATTGACCAAGTATAAGCACTTAAAATAAAGAATTTTCGGTTCAAGTTACACAGACCGAAAACAGTACAAGTGTATAGTGGTTTTGGAACAGTGCAGCAGGGTTAATAGCTTTGCAGCATTTTGCTCCACTGCATCTGCAAACAAATCCTCAAAGCCAGCTTCAGGTAAATTTCTCATTGCCTTCTGTTCTGCAGCTTATGTAATAGAACATGTTTATAAGAGAACTAATTGTTAATCTTTAGCAAAAAAAAAAAAAACCTTTTAAAATACTGTTTATTTATAGTGCCTGCTGTTGGACCCACTGTTCGAACAAAGAAACTGGGAAAGTTTGAAGCTATTTTAGAATGGGAACCTCTTTCAGTGGAAGAACAAAATGGGTTTATCAAAAACTACACCATTTCTTATAAAACTGAGACTGGAGATGTAAGAGGTAAGTGTGTTGCTAATTTTTATTTATTGGAATTTTATCTTAGCCAAAGGTTGCAAAGGTAACTTTACTTTAGGCTTTACCGGATCCAGGCTGCAGAAATTCCAAATGAAATATATACATGGCAGCAAAGGGATATAGAAAACTAACTCTAGCTGACACCTACAATTCATCTAGACTTTTGTGGGTGAATCTTACTTGTCAGTGACTTCTTGTAACTCAAAGACTCTTGTGCACAAACAGTCCTATACTACAATGGTACCTCTACCAAAGAACGCCTCTGCTTACGAACTTTTCTAGATAAGAACCAGGTGTTCAAGATTTTTTGCCTCTTCTGAAAGAAACATTTTCTACTTACAACCCCGAGCCTCCAAAACTGTAACTGGAAAAGGCAGGGAAAAGCCTCTGTGGGGCCTCTCTAGGAATCTCCTGGGAGGAAACTGGGCCAGAAAAGGTGGGGAGAAGCCTCCATGGGGCCTCTCTAGGAATCTTCTGGGAGGAAACAGGGCTTCCATCCTTCCTGTGGTTTCCCCAATCGTACACATTATTTGCTTTTACATTGATTCCTATGGGAAAAATTGCTTCTTCTTACAAACTTTTCTACTTAAGAACCTGGTCACGGAACGAATTAAGTTCGTAAGTAGAGGTATCACTGTATGCTGTGGCATTCCTGGCGCATTATCATTCATGCATTGTTCACCTTTCACATAGATTGCTGCAATACGGTATGGGACTGCTCTTGAACAGTATTTAGAAGCTTCAGCTGCTGCAAAACGTGGCTATATAGGCAGTTATGTGCATCTCTCAATCAGCACATATTATACCTCCATTCTGCAGGTTGCCTTGGTTGCCAATCTTATTCTGGGTATAATACAAAATGCTAGTGATAATCGATAAAGCCTTTCTTGCCATAGGACTGGGCTATCTGAGGGACCGCCTCTTTTCAATTACATGTAATCCAATCAGATTTGGGAGCCGATTCACGTTTTAGGTCCCGTCAGCCAGGGAGTATGTTTTTTTGGGTGAAGCCTAGAAGGAGTGCCTTCTCTGTCATGGTTTCAACTGTATGGAACATCATTCCCCACCCTACACCCCCCCCAAGAAAAATAAAAGATCTGGAATATCATTGCGATTCTGTTAATATTTTGCAAGGTCCTGAAAACATGGTTTTGGATTGAGCATAGAAACCCAGGAATGCACTAGAGTCTGCACAGTGGCCGTATTGACTCTAAGGATGGAAGTGGGATTCAAAACTATGGTTTTGAATTTCCTGATACACTTTTAATATGGTTTAATATTGTTTTTATTCTTTACATTATTTCATGGTTTTGCTGTGTTTGTATTTTTTTTTTTAAATGATCTGCCCATAGTTAGGCATTGAGACGGGCAGCTACATAAATTCAATTAATAAATACATTAAATAATGCAAAATAATTGTAGTAAATATGTGCAGTCATACTTCGGCACTCGATTGCTTCCTAACTCATTTAATTCAGTGTTCGATGCATTTTTTGAAGCAGAAATTTTGATCTAGCACTCTGCTTTCTCCCAGTAATTAACATGCAAGGGAGAATTTGCTGACATTGTTTGCCCCATGGCTTGCTGTTTGTTCCAGCCAAAATAGCAGGTCATGGGGTAAGTCAGGAGGTTTTCTTGGTACTCATCAGTTCATCATGTCTTCCAAAACAAATTATCAACAGGTGCCACTGTATTTCATCTAATACAGTGTGTGCTTGTCATGATATGCAGTAATATTAATACATAATATTGCAGTATTAATACAGAATTAATCAAATTAGACATGAAGGTTGGACTATACTGAAATCAGATCTAAATGTTCGCTACAGAGCACTGCACACCAAGACAACTAGACATAAGAACAGTTTTTTTCCGAACGCCATCACTCTACTAAACAAATAATTCCCTCAACACTGTCAGACTTTCTACTAAATCTGCACTTCTATTCTACTAGTTTTTCTCATCATTCCTATCACCCATTTCCTCCCATGTTGACTGTATGACTGTAACTTGTTGCTTATATCCTAAGATTTTTATTAGTATTGCTTCTTCATTGCTTATTGACCCTTATGACAATCATTAAGTGTCGTACCACATGATTCTTGACAAATGTATATTTTATTTTATGTACGCTGAGAGCATATGCACCAAGACAAATTCCTTGTGTGTCTAATCACACTTGGCCAATAAAATTCTATTCTATTCTATTCTATTTGAATTAAGGTTAGAGCAAACTAGTTTAGATAGATTTAATGTAAAATATTGTCAATTCATTTTTTAATTTCTAGTTGTGCCTGTGGATCCTTCAAAAAGAGAGTACCTACTGTCATCCTTATTAAGTAACACTTTGTATATAGTGTATATGACAGCATACACAGAAAGTGGAGGAACATCTGGTTCTCAGTTTACATTTTCTACAAATAGATTTGGTAAGTTTTGCATATAAATATTCCAGTTTCGAAAAGAATCAGTTTAGGATGAAATACTTCTCAAATACCCATTAGGGTTCCTCCTTTTTTAGATCACTTGAAAGTCTTGTATAGATGATTTCATTCCTTGGTTCTGTATGATGTACCCCAGGAATGCGGCATAATTAGCAAATAGGATGATTTGCTTGGTTTTGTTTTCTTTGCTTGTTTGTTTGTTTGTTTTGTTCAACACAATAAGTGAACTTAAATATTATGGTTAAGGATATGTGAATTTAAACATTATGGTTTAATAAGTGAATTTGAACATTATGGTTAAGGATAGGCATGATCCGAAAACGATAGGTATGATTCACTTGCTATTTTCATTATCAATTAATTAATTTTAGAGTTTTTAAAATTATTTTGAGGTAAACTAATGAACATTTGAAAAAAAAATTGTGCTGATTCCCTTTTGCATTTTCTTTTTCAGAGGATGGAGAAATAGAATCAATTGTTGTTCCTGTCTGCATATCATTCCTTCTCGTTACTTTATTGGGTGTATTACTTTGCTTCAGCAAACGAGATATGTAAGTATCCTTCGTGGTATTACCCCGCAGAGCAGTGTTTCCCAACCTTGGGAACTTGAAGATATTTGGACTTCAACTCCCAGAATTTCCCCAGCCAGCATTTGCTGGCTGGGGAATTCTGGGAGTTGAAGTCCAAATATCTTCAAGTTGCCAAGGTTGGGAAACACTGCCATAGAGCACCACATATTCAGCATACTGCATGTCATTCTTGATTGAGCAAAGGAGGGAGGCTGCATTGATACTAATATACTAGAGAAGTGATGGTGAACCTGCAATGATGACGAGCCATATCTGCTGGCATGCGATGTGTGTGCCAGCCAGCTGATTTTTTGTTTGCACAGAGGGCGTTTTTGGCTTCCAGAGGATCTCAGGGGGGATGGGGGAGGGAATTTTTACTCTCCCCCGGCTCCAGGAAAGCCTTTGGAGTCTGGGGAAGGTGAAATATGAGCCTACAGGGCCCACCAGAAGTTGGGAAACAGGCCGTTTCCAGCCTCTGGAGGGCCTCCAAGGGGTGGGAAAGTTGCTTTCATTCTCCCCAGGCATTGAATTATAGGCGTGGGCAATTTCGGCACCCGAGGAAAAAAGGATTCGCCATCACTGTAATAGTTTGTATATAATATTGTATTATAATATAATTGTGAGCTGAATGTCCTTTTTTTACTTGTCTTTTTATTATTTTTCTCTAGGATTAAGAAACATATTTGGCCTAATGTGCCTGATCCTTCAAAGAGTGTAATTGCTCAATGGTCACCGCAGACACCAGCTAAGGTAAAAGGGGTGGAAAGAACCCAAATGCAAAATTAGATTATAAGATAATTAACAAAAACATAACAAAAGGAATGGAAAAGGCCATCTTTCAGATGTGGCATCCTTCCCTAATTCCCTGGGGCTATTTTATGGAGAGTTACATAGTTGGGGTTGTTTGGAGGAATCAAAAAAGAGCAAAATATCTCCTCCGCCTCCATTCTTTCAATGGAGAATTGTTGGTTGTTGCACTTGATGAAGACCTTGACTGGAATCCAGGCCAAATCTTAAACTAAATGCAAAAATGTAAATTAGTTTCTTATATGATATACATTGCTAAAAAAAAAATAAAGGGAACACTTAAACAACACAATATAACTCCAAGTAAATTGAACTTCTGTGAAATCAAACTGTCCACTTAGGAAGCAACACTGACAATAAACTTCATATGCTGCTGTGCACATTGTACTTTGTACAGAACAAAAGTATTCAATGAAAATATTTCATTCATTCACATCTAGGATGTTATTTGAGTGTTCCCGTTATTTTTTTGAGCAGTATATATTTTTTTAAAAAATGTTAGAAGCTTCAATATATAATATACCCTAATTTTTAAAAAATCAAAAGGCAAAAAATACTATATATTAAACAGAACTGTCTGGCATGTACAGAATATAATGTTAATTCAGCAGAACCTCTGGTATGACCTGATACATGTGAAAAGTTGCATTCTCAAATAATGTGTTTAAGTCGGGTCGCCAACCTTGGCAACTTTAAGCCTGTCAGACTTCAACTCCCAGAATTCCCCAGCCAGCAAAGCTGGGAGTTGAAGTCTGCGGAGAGGGGCGGCATACAAATCCAAGTAATAAATAATAATAAATAATAAAAGTTGCCATGGTTGGAGACCTCTGGTTTACGTAATGCAGATTTAAGTGAGATAGAGACCAGTCTGAAAGGCCAAGGAGGCACTGTGTTAATTTACTACTGACTTTCTGCCAGAAAGAAAATTTCTGAATGATGAAGGGGACAGAATTGTCACACTGGAAATTGCCAGCCACAGAGACATTCAGTAATTAAAGAGTTAACATGTGTGCCTTGCTATTAATCACTCCCATATTTACGTCATATCCCACATATCACTTCCATCCGCATGAGATTGCTCTTCTCCGTTCTCGTTCCTCTCCAGACGCCATTATACCTTAAGCTGCTTAGATTTATTTTGTCTCTTATGACACTGTTTGTTTTCTGTTTTATAAATAAAGAAATGCTTGTTTTCACTACTGATGCCTGGACCTCTTAAATCCATCACCTCTAAGGGTAATTTCAAACGGACTTTGTTTATCCTTGACAAGAATAAAGATCATATGAAATGAATATAATTTTGATTTTAAATCAAATTGCATCACAGATAATTATGTCATTTCTCTCTCTCTCTCTCTCTCTTTTTAAGCATTTTAATTCCAAAGACGAAATCTATCCAGAGGGCAGTTTTACTGATGTCAGTGTTGTGGAAATTGAAGCCGAGGACAATTTCAGATCCCATTCAGAACAAGATCTGAAGCCTTCTGACTTGCTTAGAAAAGAGAAGAATGCCTCAGAAGGTCACAGCAGTGGTATAGGAGGCTCCTCCTGTATGTCTTCTCCGCGACAGAGTGTTTCAGATAGTGATGAAGGGGAACCTGCTCAGAACACTTCCAGCACCGTGCAGTACTCAACGGTAATACCCAGTGGCTACCGGGATCAAACTCCTTCAGCGCAAGTCTTTGCCAGGTCTGAATCCACACAACCTCTCTTAGATTTAGAAGAGAGACCAGAGGATCAACAGACGCTTGGAAATGACAGTTCAATGCCCAAGCAGAGTTACTTCAAGCAAAACGGTAGCTGGGATGACACAGCCGCAGATTTTGAAAAAGCGGAACGGATTTATCCAGTAAAAGAGGAAGAAACTACCAGGCTTCCAGCATCACAAATGGGTGAATCTGGCCCAGAAACAGATGAACAGGGAATGGACTTTGTAGGTGCATTTTCTCCTAACCTAACGGAACAGGCTGGGCAGCTTGAAAACAGCACAGATATGGTAACCAATGAAGAGATTCCAAAAAGCTACCTTCCACAGACTGTACAGCAAGGGGGTTATATACCCCAGTGAAAAGAAAATACTGTTCTACCATTGCTCTGATAAGTTAACTAGTTAACATGCTTCAGATGAAAATCAGACTCGTCTCTGGAAGCTAATTTGAACAATGTGGGATTTGGGAAATTTGAATAGACTTTTAAAGGAAAATTTCTAGACTTCTGAATTTTTCCTTCAAGCACTACATATATTCAACTTTATTGATACTTTTATTACATTTCAGTTTTGTCCTGGGCATTCCACTTTCTTTTTAATGTAGAATATAAAAGCTACATCCATTTTCATAAAGACGTATAGGCCAGGAGTTGATGATTGCAAATACTTCCCTGCAGTTAAGACCGTAAGAGGTTAAACTGTACGTTATGAATGCTCCATTTGTGATTGTCTAGCACCGACATTTCAAAAATAGTGTTTTAACTCCAGTGAGAGTTATCCAGAAGCAAATAGTTTACTGCCTATCTGGCCAAACATAATTGCTCCAGGCAGAATATAAACATTTGCATGGGTCTAGAATAGCCCCAGAGTTAACTAACTAAAAATGTTTCATTTGCTTGGGCTCTTTTTCTGACTGTAGCATGTTACTTGTGTCAGCTAGGGAGTGTATTAATTGAGTGAATGATCAGCTCATTGAATTATGTCAAAAAGTTGACTGCTAATATTTCATGTTGACTTTTGGCTACCAGTATTTCATGCCTTTTGTATCTTGCACTTTGAGCCATATCTGCAGAAATGTAAATACTACATTTGGAACTCAATCATATAAAGTTAAATTTGTGTGTATGCTTATTTTTATTACCATATCATTCAGAGGTTAATCCTTATTAAAGAGGAATATACAGTATACCTTTTTTTTTTTTTGGTTAAGTGCTAAAATGCCAGATTCTGCTTTCCAAGCTGTGCATAATTATGAAGGCTGGAAACTACGCAACTGGCTTATTGAAGATACCATGCTGAGCCGTGGTCTTTGTTTTTCAGTTCGGTTCTCTCCTACCAATGAATAAATTAATTCAGTTCTTTTCATACTAGTTGATTAAAAATAATTTCCACAATGCATTAATAGCCTGAAGGTCTTTTGATGCAGTCCAAGAATACTAAAATTGTATAAATATTAAAGCTTTTTTATTATTTTTAAAAACAATTTCAGTATGTGTATATATTGAAACTTTATAAATCATCACCATGATCATTTTCATGATGCTCCTTTGCTTCAGGAGGGTATAATCAGTAGTAGCTGACATTTACACAATAGACAGGCTGATACGTTATACTGCATACGCTCAAAGTATAACCACAAATATATTTAATCATTTTCAAAGTTTCCAATGTGAAATTGGCTCTGAACATGCTTATTCTGCATCAGTCATTGTAATATTTTCATGCTTGGAAATGAAGTCAATGCATACTTAGTCAATCGCAATTTTTTATGACAAACAAAACAAGTTGTTTCCTCTTTCTCAGGAACTTAAATCATTTTTGAAAGTTAACAGTTTAATGCCTAGCCATTGAAATTATCCTACACTGAATCCTAGAAAATGAGCAGAAATTGTTAATAAATGAAAACAGAATGAATTGTAAACATAATCCACAATTCTTGCCAACTTGTCCTCAAATCTTAATAGGAAGAATTTCCAAAATTAATGGAAAAATTGGACTCCCTATCTTATGGGGTAATCAGTCCATTATTTTGTATCTATTTACATCAAATTAAATGTCATTGCTATAGGTGAAAACCCCTTTCATTGTTTTTTTTTAATAGCAGTTGTCAGCTGCTTATCTAAACCTTTTATATTTTTGAAAAGTTTTCAGTCTACCATGTAAGCAAACCGTTTTGAACATGTTTCCTTTTAAATACAGCAACTAAAAGTCACTAATTATTTTTATAATTCCTATATTCTAATTGTAGAATGCACCAGGAGTGTTCATTAACATTATACAAAAGCACGGTTACCTAAATTGGAGAATGCTATTTATGACATAGTGTTACTCAAAAAAAAAAACAAATTACATCACAACAATGTAACTTCAAATATATAAAAATGGTGCTGAGAACTATATTGACCACCTGTATTAATTTCAGATTTTTATATGGAAAATCTTTGCATTAATTCCCACGTGGCATAAACAGTATAATATAATCGCTAACATGCAGAACATTTTCTCAAGTTCACAATTGCTACCTTAATCTTGAAAATGGATAGAACATTATGACAATGTGTCAAAAAATATCCTTTAGCAAAGGGATTGAAAGAGGGCTGGTTTTATTGTTTGCTTAAAGTACTGGCTTAATTTTTTTTAAATGGTCTTCAAACCAAGTTTCTCCAAAGAGGCTTTCAATCTGAGCAAGGCTCAAAGTATTGGGCTTTGTTTTCTAAAGATGAATTCAACCATGAAAAGACTTGATCATGGAAGCTGACACAGTTCCTTCAAGATTGGAGTTTTTCCTGATCTCCAAGGAGGAAAAGCCATCAGCCCTATGACTCGTGCAGGAACAAGACTTTTTATTTCAAACTTGGCAGCTTTCCAATTAAGGGAATGCTGGCTGGGAAATTCTGTGGTTGAAAACCCTCATCTGGAAAAACTGTCCTAGGAGTCATATTTCATCATAAATATATTTTTTACAAATTCAATGTATTAATTACATTTTAAACTTCATTTTTTTAATCATGCCAATTGTTTTTTAAAATTAAGCAGTGACTCTAGTAGTGGAATTGGAACACAATTCTTTTTGTTGCAATTTACATCCTCATGATATGTAATCCTTGATTTTACCATTATTGTGAACATCCACTCAAGTCGACTTGGTATTCAGTTCTGCTAATAAAATTTGTCAGATACATTGAATGTTAGATTGTAAAACTAATTGCATGTGACTGAATAAATTAGGTACAGAATAACATATATAACATTTTTAACTAAAATAGTTCAAAGTAATTCTGTACCTTTAAAAATATATATATAATGAAGATATATATTCTAGGTTTATTTTTATTACATCTGAAAGTAATTGATATGATTAGGAAAGTATTCATTTAATCTTGAGATTTCTAATCACAGCTTCCTTGCATGTCAATAGGAACGCTGTTCTTAATGCCTTAAGCTTGAAGGTAGATTAGTAGGAAAGGAAGAAAATCCAAGAAAAGTTAGGATAACTTTTTAAGGTTCTGCTTTTTTGTTCTGATCTTTCCCTCAATTGAAAACCAACTATTTAACTGAAATGTTAGTATATATAAGCGCAGTTATTATTAGATGTGGCAGCTGTGTGAATAAATAAGCTGCTTTCGTACAGAAATACCCATTAAGATTTGAAAAAATATTTTATCAGGTAGGACTGTTCACAGGATGTGGTCAAAAAAGACAAGATGTTGGTCACAGCAATGCAATATCTATTTTTTTAAATATGTATTGTGGCCCTCATTTTGACTTTTTTTGACCATACATTGTGGACAACCTGATGATGACTATGGATCTACTCATGGTTTCCTATATAATTGATGACTATAGCTAATTTAAAATAAGAGGCTAATTCGTAACTTTATGAAGTAGCAATAGCATTTGCACTTATATACCGCTTCACAGCCAGTGAAAGGCCACCAAAAAATTTACTACCACATTGTGGGTGTGGCTTATGCAGGACACCCTGCATTTTCTTTCAACATCTTTCAGTGCAAATTAGGTGCTCTGGGGTGGAGCTCCATTTTCGCTACCCCACTGCGTGTGTGTCCCCCCCCCCCCGTCCAGGGAGTAGTCCACCTGTTTACAGCTCTCTAAATGATTTACCATCACTGTGTTGTCCCCAACAATCTGGACCCTCGTTTTACCGATCTTGGAAGGATTGGAAGACTCTTGTCAACCTTGAGCCAGTGAGAATTGAACTCCTGGAATAAGCAATGAGTTAGCCTGAAGTAATGCCTTGAGGCATTGTGATATCCCAATATCACTACGCCTCATTAAAAATGGTGTCTCCGCATTGGGCTTTTGATTAATATTAAATCATAAAATGGCAGCTTGATAACTTTCTATCTTTTTTGTCTAATTGCCAATTGTAAAAGATACTTAAAGTGATTTGATAATTGTAAATGATGATAGAACATGTATGCTGCTAAGACCTGGAATTGTTGAGGTGAAAGGAATCAGGAAATGTTCATTTTCCATTGTATGACAAAGTAGCATTTAGTTCTTCTCGACTTCGGCAACTTTTAAGTTACATAGGCTTCAACACCCATGTTGGCTAGGGAATTCTGGGAGATGAAGTCCACATAGCTTAAAGTTGCCACAGTTGAGAAGCACTGATTTAGGGCTACAGACATTTGCAAATTAATTCAGCAGATACCTATCTTGATCAATAAATATACCTTCCTCAGATCTGCTTCCTATACTGTATTATTGTTTCTATCCACTAGATCAGTGTTTCCCAACCTTGGCAACTTGAAGATATATGGACTTCAACTCCCAGAATTCCCCAGCCAGCGTTCGCTGGCTGGGGAATTCTGGGAGTTGAAGTCCAAATATCTTCAAGTTGCCAAGGTTGGGAAACACTGCACTAGATATCCAACCAACTGGTAGTGAAAATTGAAAGATTAGATTAATCTTTATGATTTACTTCTTGGCCCCTCCATGTAACATATTCCTCCTCTACCAACAATGGAACTGTAAAAGAAGACGCCTTTATTCCCAGCCCTGAATTGAAAAGCAAAAAACCAAAAAGAAAAGATTTATCTTAAAAATAGTTCTTGTTTTCTTTTTAAACAAAAGCCAAAGGCAGAAGGGAAAATCTACTTCATTCAAGAAATGGAGAGGTGTTGGGTTGATGTGAAAGGACTAGAGCAGTACTCATGACATACTTCATAGAAGCTTATAAACAGTGCTTGCATTTACCAAATATTGTTGAACATTCAGTCCTAGATTTAGACTAAACAAATAGGAAATTACTCATTTTAAAAAGCATTGTTTGATTTGCAGTTTAATCTGTTAATAGTGCAATTTTCCCAGAATGTGTGTTATCTTTATCTGAAGTTTTACAGCAGCCAAAATCCTCTTTTCGCTCCTTTTGCAAGAAGTGAAAGAGCCTACAGTACATTTATTTGGCACATATTGTTTATGTGCTGCTACTACCTGGTTACCAGAAAAAGTTCACATAGGCATTGTTGCATCACCTTTTTAGCAATTTCAGTGGATGTATAATGCTGATTGAATTTGTCTATGAATCGGAGAGAAACATTCTAAATGTTCTACCTGTCAATGACTACTTCAGCTTCAACCACAACAATACATGGGCTCACAATCGATGCAAACTTAATGTAAACCATTCCAAACTCGATTGTAGAAAATACGATTTCAGCAAGAGTGATCAATGCCTGGAATTCACAACCTGACTCTGTGGTTTCTTCCCCAAACCCCCCAAACTTTAACCTTAGAGTCTCTACTGTCAACCTCACCCCATTCCTAAGAGGCCTATAAAGCATACCATCGTGCCTATTGTCCCGTCTTATTGTCCTGTTGTCCTCATTTATCTGTACTTACTTTGCTTATGTTTATGTTTATACCTATACTTATTATCTTGTACAAGTTTGACAAACAAAATAAAGTAGATAAAGTGACCTAAGCTTACAACTATTGTACAAGTAGTCTTCTGATGGCTAAGAAACTGAGAGTTAAATTTAAAAGAAATCAAAATACATCTCAAAATTATGAATAAGGCAATCAAGCTGTTGAAATGAAGATGTTCATGTTCATTATTCATTATTTGATCTGAAAAATCTGGAGATTCTGGTAATTGTAGCCAATTCAGTTTGCATAATATACCAGTAATCAAGAACTTTGACCTTTCTAGAAAGCTGTACTAATAACCTTTTCTGATAATGTGAATGCAAATGTGAAAACACTAATTTAAATTTAAATGTGTAGTTTTCAGTCTTTTCCCTGAATTGCCATTTGTGTATTTCTTTGAAATCCATCTGTAAACAATTACAAAATTGTTAGAAGAAAGCTATTATGCTGTTTGTATTGTTGGCTTATTGTTGGAATAAATTAATGTCATTTAATGCCATGTATTTTTCTATTATTGCTTTCTTTTCAGATGTTTTGTTACACTAATATAAGAATTACTTCTACCAATACAATAATTATATGTTTGTTGATCAGTGGAAGGGATTAAGTCTGCATATATTTATCAAGATACATTGGAAAAGCTTCTAACTAATGTACAAAACTTCTTTCTATAATATCCAAAAGCATGCATTGAATGCTACTGTAAAAATGTCAAACATTATTTTATTTAAATTATTTTGATACAACTTCCATTTAAGAAGGAACAGGTTTACACTTTATACAGTTGGTCAAAACATACTAAAGTGCTTTACAAAATAAAACAGCATCAAAGAAAAAACTGCATTTTTAAAAAAATCAACATTACAAAAAGGCCTGGGAAAATGAAAAAGGCCAGGCATAATTAGCAAGGAAGACATTCCATAGTCAAGAGATTATCAAGGAAAATTATACAATATTTTTACATTTTTCTTTTATTTCAGTTGTTTTGCTTCTAAGCATAAAAGGAAAACTGGGGGAAAATTAACAAAAGGAAAATAATATACATGTATAAGTAATATACTTAAGAAAAATATGATTTTAAACAATCAATTAAAAAGTGGAAACTATGCAACATTTCATCAGTACAAAATTTTAAGATAGCATGGCAGTCTTCCACCGAACTATATTCCATATTTAACCCAGTGTTGAAATCCTTTTTACTACCAGTTCTGTGGGCATGGCTTGATGGTGTGGCTTGGTAGTGTGGCAGGGGAAAGATATTGCAAAATCCCATTCCCACCCCGTTCTGGGGCCAAGCAGAGATGGTATTTGCCAGTTCTCCAAACTACTGAAAGTTTCCGCTACTAGTTCTCCAGAACCTGCTGGATTTCACCCCTGGTTTAACCATAGCACAAGCTTAATAAATCCAGACTTCTTCCTAAATGGATAATGTTCAAATCTTTAGCAATAGCAATAGCACTTAGACTTATATACCACTTTACATATCGTTTTGTATGTGTCAAGCCCATCTTTTGCTTACAAAAAACCCACAAGGGTCCCAATCTAGTTCCTCAATGTCAGCCAAAGGAGAAAAAAAGATGAAATACATTTGGTCAAAAATCAGCATTTGGTTGCTGACATGGATATGTAATCTAAAATACATGAATTGTCCCTTAACAGATAGTGAGGATATTTTTACTTGCCACCCTGAACATGTCTGCAATGCTTTGTGCAGTCAAGCATCCGCAAGATGGAGAATTCACAACTTATCCTTTCTCCTCTTATCAGGGAGAAAGTCACGGTCTCACAGTCACAATTCTATTGATTTGAAAGTTATTAACAGATCTTAATTTTAGATGCGTCCAGCCGTGGAGTAAATAATATGCAAAAAAAGGATGTGTTTTATCACGTGAAAAACAAAACAAGCAAGATATATATGATAGTGGCTTCTTAGCTATTTCAGAGCTTCCCCTTATCACCTCATTGCAACTATTTGACTTTTTCTTCTAATCTTTTTGTTTCAAGAAACTCTAGAAAGTCAAGCTTCTTCAGTAGTAAATTAACGCAGTTGCCTCCTTGACCTTTCATACTGGTCTCTATCTCACTTAAATCTGCATTACTTAAACCAGGGGTCTCCAACCTTGGTAATTTAAGCCTGGCGGACTTCAACTCCCAGAACTGCTCTAGTTCATCTCAACACTGGGTAGATGGTGAAACATTTTAACATTCAGAGAGGTATTCAGGTAAAAGCATCATGGCATTGCTAGTAACAATTTTCACCCAAGAAATTGTGTACGCTGACATTATATAAAATATGAACTCTTTAAAGTGATCTTTTTAGTTTTACGTTTTTTTTTATAGGTTAAAACTATTTCAACCACTGAATACACATACAAATTATACAAAGCCTTTAGACTTTTATTTTTATTTCTGCCAATCTTTACAAGACGATTAGTTTTTATTTACAATTATGTGACTTCATTTCCTCCTCCATGTGTCACATATTTGAGATCTGTGATTACTAGACTAGAATAATGAAACAAAAAATTAAAGAAGGCAGAGCTTTGTACTTGCAAAAGCATATCTAACAAAAATATTTTATTTTTTTATTAGATTTTATTCTGCTTTTATTCCTTTACAAATAACATAAGGCAGTGAACATACCTAATATTATTCCTTCTTCCTGTTTTCTCCACAACAACCCTATGAGGTGGGCTGGGCCGATTGAGAATGACTGGCCCAAAGGCAGGACTAGAACTCATGGTCTCCTAGCTTCTAGCCTGATGCCTTAACCAATTGGTTAACTAGCATTTTGGGTCAGAAAGTAAGGATGTATGGATATTATTCAACTCCTAAGAGCATTTTTCTCTATATCCAAAGTTACTTAGACCATTTTTTTTCTATTCAACATCATTATATTTTATTAGGAAACAGGGCAACATGCAACATGGCCCCTGATGTGAATATTTTATACCTCCTAATAAAAGGTATGCAATAATTAAAAACAAGCATACAGGACTTACATGCTTACTATTTAGTAAAACAGCAATTACAAGCAGGATGTCCTGTAAGATTTTTAAAAAATTTGTAATTAACACTTTGAGAGTAATTTAACTGTGTCTGGTGCTATATAAGGATCCTCAACACTGCAAGAGGCCAAAAAAGCAGGTTTTGTTTCAGGTTCTTTCGTATTTTGTTCTACACTCTCGCAATCCAGGAACTCTCTTGAACAAACAGAGTTTTTCAAATATGAATTAAATTCTGTTTTCTCCTGCCCATTTTCCTGATATTGCATTTCTTCTTCTGCAGAACTTTCAGAATCCCTTTTCCTAGTCAGAAGTGGCTGATTGTGGAAGTCGTGGTTCAAAGATGATGCTGGAAGAAAGAAATCTAGAGCTTTGTATTCTCCAGTGCAAAAAGTCTCTTGACCAGCAACGGTAGGTTTTGCAGTAACGTTTGCTGGTTTGAAGCAGTTTTCGGGAAAGAGCAGTGGCAGCTCATTCTCCCTGCAAGGATCCATTTTCAAAATATTGATGTCATCCTTAGAAGATGAGTTCCCCAATATGATTTTCTGTTGAAGACAGGAAAAAAATGCAGATTCTAAGAATATAAAGCTTCCTTTACTAGTGAAAATGGGAAAAAACCACCAGCAAAGAGGATGTAGACAGGAGGACAAAAAGGAACATAAATAATTCTACTGCTGTTACTGTTCAAATGGATGTGGCAATAACAGAATAAAGAGTAATTTACTCAGTTATTTATTTACTTACTTACTTACTTACTTACTTACTTACTTACTTACTTACTTACTTACTTATTAGATTTGTATGCCGCCCCTCTCTGCAGACTCGGGGCAGCTCACAACAATAATAAAAACAATGTATCAAGAACAAATCTAATATTTAAAAATATCTAAAACCCATAATTTAAAAGAACATACAACAAAAGCATACCATACATAAAATTATATAGGCCTGGGGGAGATGTCTCAATTCCCCCATGCCTGACGGCAGAGGTGGGTTTTAAGGAGTTTGCGAAAGACAAGGAGGGTGGGGGCAATCCTAATCTCTGGGGGGGAGCTGGTTCCAGAGGGTCGGGGCCGCCACAGAGAAGGCTCTTCCCCTGGGTCTCACCAGACGACATTGTTTAGTTGACGGAACACAGAGAAGGCCAACTCTGTGAGATCTAACCGATCGCTGGGATTCGTACGGCAGAAGGCGGTCCCGGAGATATTCTGGTCCAATGCTATGTGTATCCTATGCTTGTGTATCCTATGAGCCATTAGGCAAGCACTGGGGGTTTGTTTCTGGCAACTTTTTGCCCTCTAATAACTTACATGATATCTGTCTGTCTGTCTGTCTGTCTGTCTGTCTGTCTAACTATCTATCTATCTTCTATCTAGCTGTCTACTCATCTATTTATTTATTGGATTAAATCCAATTTAACTTAAAATTAACTAGTCTAAAAACCCAAATTTATTTCTAATCAATCGCTCCCATTCACACAGAAACTATACATTTCATTCATCAGCAAGGGGGCAAGTAATTAATAGCCCCTAGCCTGACGGCACAAATGAGTCTTCAAATTCTTGCGAAAGATGAGGAGGATGGGGGCAGTAGGAATCTCTGGGGGGAGCTGATTCCAGAGGGCCAGAGCCTCCACAGAGAAGGCTCTTCCCCTAGGTCCCGCCAAACGATATGGTCATTCCTTCTTGTGTTCACCAGCACATGCCATTTAACTAATATGGCCAGAACAGAAGATACTGCAAGTTCACTCTTTGGGTCTAAAGACAAGTTGTATTTATAGAAGGAAAGCAAGGTAGAGAAAAGAGAATGGGAGGTGTCAGCTTTACCAAGCACAATCAATGCAATGGTTAGGGGCTGTTTCTTCAATGGATCCAACCTCTTGGCTACACATCTCAAGTGCTGATACAAGAGACATGTTGCGGCTTACAGACTGTGATAGTTATGAGCAAAAATGAATTGGAGGCTCATTTACAGTGATTTACATTACACTTAGCTGTTAGATGTACAGCTTACATTACACTTAGCTATTTTTTCTATGCAAAATTGCATGTGGTGTTTTTTTTCAAATTATCTCCAATAGGAGTGAATCTGAAAGGTCAGAGATGAAGATGATTTGACAAAATAAAGTCCATGGCTGCAATACTCGAGGAGATTCATGTTGCATTAGGACTAGACAAAATTCTGGGCCATCACACTCATTTTCTCACAGCCTGGTTGCCCAGCCAAAAATCAATCCTTACCTCAGATATAGCAGGACAACTTTTTATTACAGGATGAGGAATCTGAGGCCAGCACACTTGCTTTATCCTGATAAAACAAAAGCAAAATGATTTAGTTCTCCAATATTTGCATTTGATGACATCTCAAGAACGGAACCAACAAGCTTGACCTTCAGACCCTGCTTTATGGGTTTTCATAGGGTTCTTTCTCTGTTTCTATTTGATATCTACATGAAGCCTCTGGGTAACACAATCTTTCACTATGGAATTACATATCATCAGTATGCTAACAATATCTCAGACCATGTTGAATTAAATGATGCCACTAAACTTCCCTCTTTAGGCTGTAGGCCAGTGATGGCGAACCAATGGCTTCCAGAGAGTCTCCGGAGGGATGGGGGGAGGCTTTTTGCCTCTGGAGCCTGGGGAGGGCAAAAAAACAGGCCTACTGGGCCCATCAGAGGTTGTGAAATGAGCTGTTTTAGGCCTCCAAAGGGCCTTTGGAGGGATGGGGGAGGCCATTTTCGCCATCCCCAGGCATTGAATTATGGGTGTGGGCACTCGCACATGCGCGATAGCACATAAAAAAAGGTTCACCATCACTACTGTAGGCTGTTAAGGTCTGGATGAAGAGCAATACGCTGAAATTGAACCCTGGCAAAACAGAATAGTTTGGGGAATAGGTTCTGGTTTATAGAGAATTGTCATCACCCAGATGCTCCTGGTGCATAATTTGGAGGTTCCACCGGACTTGCAACTCCTGCTCAAGAGGTGGAAAGCGTGGCTAGGATTTTCAGATTGTACATCAATTATACTCTTTCCTGGACCAACATTAATCCACAATATAGTCACCTCTTTCTGTTGGAGACAGGAAAAATGTAGATTCTAAGAATTTAAGCTTCCCTTACTAGTGAAAATGGAAATAACCACCAGCAAATAGAATGTATAGACGTGTGGGCAGGGATAATTCTTACTGTCCATATGGAAATGGCAACAACAAAAAGAATAGTTGCTTGTATATGATGCTTTAAATCAGTGGTTCTCAACCTTTCTAATGCCACGATCCCTTAATAAGTTCCTCATAGTATTCTGACCCACAACCATAAGTCTAGCACCAATTCTCCCAACAGAGCTTTAAGCTGATTGGCCAGAAGATCAGAGGGACACCCCCACTGTAAACGCCTGATTGGTTGGATTGTAAAAATATGTTCCAAGGCCCCAGAATAGAACCTTTAGTTCCTAACACTATGGGAAATTTGTATTTTATCATGGTCTTAGGTGACCCCTGTGAAACGGTCATTTGACCCCAAAGGGGCCCCAACCCCCAGGTTGAGAGCCACTGCTCTAAATGAAGATGACTATGCTTTACATGCTCTTGAAAAGTATCTGGAAGCTTTAGTTAGTCCAAAATGCGGTGGCCTGCATGCAAGTCTAAATTTGTACACATCACTGGCCTTGTGGAAGCTACATTGGTTGCTGATTTGCTTCCAGATCTAATTAAAGGTTTTTGTTATCACCTTTAAAGCTTGGGGCCAGATTATCTGAAGGTCTGTCTCTTCCCAATTACATCCTCCCAGCAAATTTAACAATCAGGATCCATCATGGGTCATCTAGTTAGACCATGAAGAAGGAACGTTATCTCTCCAGAGATAAGAGTGGCCCTAATCTTATTAATCTTTTGAAAAGTTATTTGTCTGCACTCCTGGAGATCCCAATCTGATATAGAGCCCATCAAGTAGCTTATCTGAATGTTGTCATGGGAGCGTGGTGGATATGAGACTGTTTTGGGTTTTGAGACCACTTTGAGCCGTTGTGAGTTGAGTTTCCATATACAGTAAATCTTTTTAATAAATAAATAAAAATCCCCTAATTTTATTTGGTCCTCCTAAACTGAAATATTTGGTGTGTTGTGACTATTCTGAGGGAACTTTGTGTACTGGTATTCCCTTCTTGATACTATAATAAATATAATAAATTATTAAAATAAATGAAAATTAATTAAAATAAAACAAAACAAAACAATATAAAATAATATGAATAAAATAAAAAATAAAATAATACAATATAATATAAATATAACAATAATATATAATTAATATAATAATATAATATAAATATAACAATAATATATAGTTAATGTAATATAATATTTCACTTGATGTTTGGAGAAAATGTATGCAATCGTTCAACATTCTGAAGAAGTTCCAATATGTTTAGGTACTGTGTCAGTGTATATGGAAGGGGAGACTTCACCTGGTCCCTGCTTAAAGTTAGCTCCTAAAATTATTTTGTATATAACCTATGGAACCCAATATTTGGGCCAGGGAAGTTGGATGTGGGAATGTTATGCTTGGAAAATATAACACACTGAATCATTCAAAGTTCCTATTGAAATTGCAACCATCTGGAGAAAAATTGTGTTTAAGAAGGAGTTTCATGTAAGTAATGAAAGGGGAAAAGATAAAGAGGTTGGATTGTGATTTGCAACAAGCCTTGTCACATAGCCTCAGACGAACCTAGTAATTTAAGTAGGGCTCATTTCACTAAGTGATATAAGTAAAAAATAATTGCAGCACTTTCACAGTGCTGCAATTGAAAGAAAGAAAAGTAAAAAAAAATACCAACAACCTTGAACTACTGAAGACTGAGATTATATATTAGATTAAATAATTGCCAAAATAAATACTGGGCCATATTATTGTTTTTTCACATTTTGTTTTCAATCATTTAAAAATATACTCACATTTTATATTTTAGAGCCCATAATAGTCCAAAACATATGAAGCATGCCATGAATATTCCAATGAAGACAGTTGCCAGAATAATGTCTGTTGTACCTAGAGGAGAGGGCAAGCAAATTAAAATGTCAAATTCCAAATATTTTAGGTCAAAAATGTCTAATGACATTTTAGACATAGAGATCAATGAAATCAATGTGATTGATTCCATGAAGTGGCATCCAAGAGAGAAATATATATTTGTGCAGATAACTGAGCTAAGGATATGGCTCTGCCTTCTCTGGATATTGCTGGATATTGTGACTAAAATATAACTATTCTACAGAATCTTCACAGCTCATTAACCTGTAAAAGCAAGACATTAAAAATATCACTGTTTAATTTTTCTAACGTTTCCAATTGCAGAAGATTAGCAGTGTCTCATTTTCATTCATGTTAAGTCATTCTTTCTAGTTAAAAATAATACAAACATGTCTTAAGTAACAATAAGCATGTCTTAATAACATGTCTTAATAACAATAAACATAAGCGCATTAGAGTGCCTTCCGTCCCCTGTCCTATAGTCTCTCCTATATCTCATATTTCTTTTTTTCTATATCCTCTATAACATTCATTGTGTATTATTGTGTATTGGACAAAATAAACAAACAAACAAACAAACAAATAAATAAATATCTGAAGAGAAAAACTATTTGCCTTGAATAACTTACTAAGTAGCTTAGTAAAAAAGTACATTTCATTTCCCTTTGTTCCTCCAATGCTGGTGTTTGCCATAATCCAAACTATGTAATTGGTGTTGGGCTGCAAAGACGTAAGTTCGTACTTCAGGATACTACTGTCCACAGTTTTTTCTATTAAGACATAAATGGAAAATTAAGTGATCATCTCACCCAGCATAGAAGAGCTGCCATCCCTTCAATCCATTTTCATCCTTCATTTATTCCAGTAGCTTTTATGCTACTACACACTCTACGAGATTTATAATAAAAGGAGGGGAAACGCCCTCAGCTATTATGCCTAAAAACTCTTTCCACAGGCCATTTCCTTGCTCTGGCTTTTATTTTGCTTTCCTTTTAATCACCACTCTCTGAAACCTGTCTGAACAACTTTGGAGTATAAAGCTAATCAATGGGGAAGCAGAAATAGCTTCCCAGCTATTGAAAAGAGCAACTCGTGGATTTGTTTAGAGCAGTGATTCTTAACCAGGGCGATATTGCCCCCCCCCCCTCCAGGGTGCGATTTCATTTTCAGGGGGGAGATGGAATGAAAAAGGGAGAGGGAAAAGGGGGAGATATAGGGCAATGGAGCAAGAGGTTTTGGGTACACTTTTGAGTCTATTTGTACAATGAATCGTGTTTTTGTCGTACAAAAACATCAGACCGCTACCCTGTTTCCTGGAAAATAAGTCACCCCTGAAAGTAAGACACCCTTAGTCTTCAGAGAGGGGCGGAATACAAATCTAATAAATTATTATTATTATTATTATTATTATTATTATTATTATTATTATTATTAATTATTATTAAGACATAGGATAGATTTCGTAGAATTGCCTAATATAAGGCATCCCTGAAAGTAAGATGTAGGAGATGTTTTGTTTCACAACATTCCCAAACAGAACATATATAACATATATTTGAAGAAAGTATAATTGTTGTACATGGAAATAATGGTACGATAGTAGTAAGAAATTCTTGATAGCATTCACAGTTTGTCTGGTTATGCTGGTTTGTGATGACAACTACTGTACAGTATAGAATAAACGTTCATTTTTTTGCTCAGCAATAAATGTGAATTCTTCATTGAAAAAAAAATAAGACATCCCCTGAAAATAAGACGTAGCACATCTTTGTGAGCAAAAATTAATATAAGACGTCGTCTTATTTTCGGGGAAACAGGGTAGTTATTAGTGGAATGAATTGTTTTCAAATGTTCCTCCAGCTAGCTTCAGTACCAAATGCTGTAAACATGTGAATATGCATCGCTTATCTTCATGCACGTTGTGTGCGTCTCCTTGTGAGATTTTGTATAATGAAATTACTATAAAGCCAGGGTTCTATGGAAATTCTCAGTCATCCAGGTTATGGTTGTCCTCAGTGATGGGTTCCTACCGGTGCAATCTACCAGTATCGGTAAGTAGCCTGATGATGATGTAATTTGGGTGATTTTTTTCGGGGTTAGAGGGCTGCTCTGCATCCTGTGCTTTTGAAAAAAGCTCTCCCGCCCACCCTCATGTTAATGCCAACCATTATTCTTCATCTGAAGCACAGCTGGAAAACCCCTCAGCTGTGTTTTGGCTGGTAATATCACCTTGAACATGCACGGGGGTGAAATTGTGTAGTGGGACATGTGCGCAGATACACACCAGTAGCGAAATATAACTGGAACCCTCTTTGTCCCAAAAAACGAAGTCCATTTGTCTTTTGAAAAAGCATCTTGGGAATATAAAGCCAGATATTTTTCAGCAGAGGTTTGCAGTTTTATAATACAGTGATCCCCCGATTATTGCGAGGGTTCCGTTCCAGGACCCCTCGCAATGATCGGTTTTTCGCGAAGTAGCGGTGCGGAAGTAAAAACACCATCTGCGCATGCGCAGATGGTGTTTTTACTTCCGCCGCAGCAGCGAGGAGCCAAAGATTGGGGTTTCCCGCCGCCCACGCAAACTCCTCGCTGCTGCCGCGCCCGCCGCTTGTCCGCCCGCCGCTTGTCCGCCGCCTGCCTGCCCGCGCGCCCGCCCTTCGCCCGCCCACACCGTTCGCTCGCGCCGCTTCCCAGCTGAGTCCTGAAGCGAACTTCCGCGTTTGGCTTCAGGACTCAGCTGGGAAGCGGCGCTGGGGTTTCCCTGCCGCCCACGCAAACTCCTCGCTGCTGCTGCGCCCGCCGCTTGTTCGCCCACCGCTTGTCCGCCGCCTGCCTGCCCGCGCGCCCGCCCTTTGCCCGCCCACGCCGTTCGCTCGCGCCGCTTCCCAGCTGAGTCCTGAAGCGAACTTCCGCGTTTGGCTTCAGGACTCAGCTGGGAAGCGGCGCTGGGGTTTCCCTGCCGCCCACGCAAACTCCTCGCTGATGCCCGCCGCTCGCCCTCCCGCCAGCAAGAGGGGGAAGACCCAGGGAAGCCGCCCAGCAGCTGATCTGCCCGGCGCCATCTACGCATGCGTGGCCATAGAAAAAAGGGCGCGCATGCGCAGATGGTGTTTTTACTTCCGGGTTGAAAAATCGCTATATAGCCTTTCGCAATGATCGGGATCGCGGAACCCGGGGGATCACTGTATATAAATAGATATACTGCTCTTGAGTTAAAAGGATCTATAGAAAATAGGTGGAGGGGTATGAATGTTGTTTGGTGGTGGGCACTTAACACTGAGCACATTGCTATGTGTTGTGTTGTGTGAATGTTTTATTGTTATCATAAAAATCAATAAAAAATTAAATTAAAAAAGTTTTCAGTTTCATTTAGTGTAAACTAGGACCATCCTTAAGTAATCATAAACACCAGAAAGATAGAGGCAGAAACAGACATACTAAGAGAAATGATTTTAAAATAGTAGATTATCTCAGAGTAAAGAAGCATACATCTGAAGTTAAAGAATTGGCAATAGTTTTATTTATTTATTTATTTATTACTTAGATTTGTATGCCGCCCCTCTTCGAAGACTCGGGGCGGCTCACAACATGTAAAAACAAATCATAAGCAATCAGACAAATTTAAAATATTTAAATATTTAAAAAACCCCAAGTTGTTCTTTTTTCAGTTTGTATACATACCCTCACGTTTGTGACCTTCTTCTTGATAAATTATGGTATAGCTAATAATCACACCGTTTCTATCTTCTTCTGGAATTTCTTTCCATGTTATGACAGCATAATCTTTACCGGTATTTTCCACTTCAACCTGAGGGCCTACAGATGGGGCTAAATTATACAAAACAACTTTTAACTGAATCAAATGATCTTAGCAGTTTTTTTATTTATTGATTGATTGATTTATTTATTTATTTATTTATTCTTTGTCCAATATACAATACATATGGAATGAAATAAACATTAAGTAGTATATATATAGGGATAATAAGTAAAAAAGAAGAGGAGTGGATGAGAGGGAGAGAATATATAGGATATATGAGAAAAGGAAAGGTAATTGGACAGGAGACGTTAGGCACATCAGTGCACTTATGTACGCCCCTTACTGGCCTCTTAGGAACCTGGAGAGGTCAATCGTGGAGAGTCTAAGGGAGAAATGTTGGGGGTTGGGAGTAGACAGAGTCCAGTAATGAGTTCCACGCATTGACGACTCGATTGTTAAAGTCATATTTTTTATAGTCAAGTTTGGAGCAGTTAATATTAAGTTTGAATCTGTTGCATGCTCTTGTGTTGTTGCGGTTGAAGGTGAAGTAGTCGTTGACCGGAAGGACATTGCAGCATATGATCTTGTGGGCAATACTTAAATCGTGTTTTAGGCGCCGCAATTCTAAGCTTTCGAGACCTAGGATAGTTAGTCTGTTTTCGTAAGGTATTCTGTTTCGAGTGGAGGAGTGAAGGGCTCTTCTGGTGAAATATCTTTGGACGTTTTCGATAGTGTTGATGTCTGAAATGTGGTGTGGGTTCCAGACAGATGAGCTGTATTCGAGGATGGGTCTGGCATAAGTTTTGTAGGCTCTAGTCAGTAGTGTGAGATTGCCAGAGCAGAAGCTACGTAGGATCAGGTTAACAACTCTGGAAGCCTTTTTGGCGATATAGTTGCAGTGGGCTTAGTTGCAGTTGGTTAGAAAAAGACAGGTAACAGAGTTTTGATACTTTGGAAATGGCTTGCACCACATATAAACAGAACAAAATAGCTCACTGGCCCAGGAAGATAATATTTATATATATAGATAGATTTTTATATAAGATTGGTAGATTTATATGGAGTAGGCCACTCTGATTCCTCGGAGAGGGGTGGCATATAAATCCAATTAAATTAAAAAAAATAAAAATAGAGACTAAATTGTAAAATGTAGGAAAATTCCTGCCTTAAAGGTGGCTGATACTGAACTGTGACAGTTAAGTCTCATATACATCATATAGGTAAGACTTTCATATGGATGCTATTGCCAAGAAACAAGGTGGATAAAAATTGATGTTTTTTTAAAAAAGAAAAAAGAAAAAAAGCAGATTTTTAAATTTTAAATAGGTTTTTAAATTTTAAATTGGATTTTTAAAAATTCTTATCAAATTTATTTTAATAAAATGCTTTTGGAGTAAAAATCTATGTAAAGATAATTTTCTATTTAAGATAAATAAATCGTTTAGTTTATTCAGCATGAAATGGAGTTTAGTTATGTAACATGAGGCTGTATATTCTGCAACATTGAGACTGTTGGTAAGTCAACAGCAGTTCAGATGAGTAGCAGAGATGACAGTTGCTCTTTAAAAATTATGATTTAAATCAAGTTGAAGCCTTTTTACTAGTGATTTAAATCATGATTTAAATCAAGTGCATCCTGCTACAAAAGCTTTTTTTGCATATTTTTTTATTTTTAGATATATATAAGTATTGAATATTTGAATAATGTGGCATCTAAGTACAAGTATTAGTTTTGATACCAAATAATAGTAATAATATTAACAATTTTAGTAGTCTTAGTTACATTAATCATACTCACATTATTATAGTAATTTTATACGTAATACACTTGTCTTTCAACTTCTGATCCTTTCCTCTACATACTGATTTTAGAATATTATATAGAGATATGCACAATACTTTTTCTCCCCTTTCTAATTTTTTCCTCTATTCTAAATCTAAATAACACAAATTTTATATTAGTAGGTATTCTATTTCTATCCATCATTTCTTGCCTGTTTAAATATTTCAATTCTTGTTGATTTTTAGAATGTTTTCCATAGTCCCCCTTTTGGGATTTTGTATAAATTACATTAATCAAACTCATATAATTATAGTAACATAAATATTAATATTAAAATTATTAGCATTGTAGTATTTGCTCCACCCTATATATAATCCATTTAATTATTCCAACATTTTAATACACACTACTAATAACCATAATAATGTTAAAGGATTATTAATACCATAATCTTTCAATTTCTAATCTATTCTATCTACTGATTTTAAAATATTATATAATGCTGTACATATCAATATTTTCCCTCTAATTTCTACTTCTATTTTAAATCTTAGCAGAAATCTTATATTAATAGGTATTCTATTTCTATCCATCATCTCTTGTTCATTTTAATATTTAAATTCTTGTTGGTTTTTGGCATGCTATCCATACTCCCTTGGTGTTTTGTATCTCCATTTATTTATTTATTTTATTTATTTATTCAATTTTTATGCCGCCCTTCTCCTTAGACTCAGGGCAGCTTACAACATGTTAGCAATAGCACTTTTTAACGAAGCCAGCATATTGCCCCCACAATCTGGGTCCTCACTTTACCCACCTCGAAAGGATGGAAGGCTGAGTCAACCTTGAGCCGGTGATGAGATTTGAACCGCTGACCTTCAGATCTACAGTCAGCTTCAGTGGCCTGCAGTACAGCACTCTACCTGCTGCGCCACCCTGGCTCTCCATGCATCATTCATATTTAATCTAAGTAATCCCTGTGCCTCTACCTCTATCTCTTGCTGCGAAACCTTCACTATGTCTATCAGTGTCTTTATACTCACTTCAGGAATGTCTTTTTGTTTATCAAATTTTATTTTTTGATCTCTTAATGTATAATGTATAATGTATTGGATTGTCTTTTCACTTGTTGTGAGCCGCCCCGAGTTTTCGGAGAGGGGCGGCATACAAATCCAAATAATAAATAAATAAATAAATAAAAATAAATAATCTGTCTGTTCTATTTCATCCATTTTTATCATCTCTTCCTTTTCCTTGTCTTTATGATTCATTTGTTGTTTTATCAGCTCTATCCTTTCCTTTATTTTTTCTATTTTCTTCTCTATTTCCAGGGTTATCTGTTTGTTTTTCATTGTTATTTGCTGAGCTTTTTCTGGTCTCACAACCGCATCATGTATCAAATCCTTTATCTCTCTATAGTTCTTTGTTATGGTTTCATGAATACTTTGAAACATCAATAATATTTCTTTTTGGAATATACTTATTTTCCCCTGTTGAAGCATTTTGCCTTATTTTAATAAGTCACAAAGTTACTGAAGACTCTACCAAGTCCCAAACTCTCCGTTGTCTGTAACACCAAACAGCCAGTATTAAAACAATTCTGTCAGTCCCAAAGTAATTTCTCAGGATGCACAGTATTTATCATTCTTTGTAGTCCTCCACCAGTCAGTTTACTTCTTCCAAATTTCCCAATAAGTCTTTTTATTTCTTTAATTCTTCTAATTTTACCTCTTTATACGGTTATCAGACAACATTTATAGACCTAAATAATCCAACAATTTTCACCATATCTTCATATGCCATGTAGTCAACTCTTTGATTTCAATGATAATTCCAGGTAATAATAATAATAACAGAGTTGGAAGGAACCTTGGAGGTCTTCTAGTCCAACCCCCTGCCAAGGCAGGAAACCTTACATTACTTCAGACAAATGGTTGTCCAACATCTTCTTAAAAACTTCCAGTGTTGGAGCATTCACAACTTCTGGAGGCAAGCTGTTCCACTGATTAATTGTTCTAACTGTCAGGAAATAGGCGTTGATTGCTTACCTGAACGCCTCTTCTCGTACGGTGAGCGGGTACAGCAGTCACATGGGTTGCTCATGTCCAATCCGGTGGAACTGAGCCTAGTGTTAAAAAAGCTTGCTGGATCCGCCCCTTCCCCAGAATTCGCGAATCCATAGACTAGGCTCAGCTGTGAAGCTCTGTAGTGTTCAACTCTCATTGTTAGAGGGAGAAAGGTTATAGGAAGGTAAAGAAGACACATACAAGGGCGGGAAGTGACTGCTGTACCCGCTCACCGTACGAGAAGAGGCGTTCAGGTAAGCAATCAACGCCTATTCTCCGTACTGAAGGAGCGGGTCCAGCAGTCACATGGGACATACCCAATAGATGGTCCCTAGGGTGGGATTAGATTGCTATCGTGAGAGATAACGGATTGGAGTACCCTTCTGCCGAAGGCAGCGTCCGCTGAGGCGTAAGAATCAATTTTGTAGTGCCTGATGAAGGAATTTGGCGAGGCCCAAGTGGCTGCTTTGCAGACCTCCTCCAACGGGGCTTGAGTCGCCCAAGCAGCCGAGGTGGCTGCGCTCCTGGTGGAATGCGCTGTGATGTTCCTTGGAACTGAGAGGGCGGCCGATTCGTAGGCCTTAGATATAGTCCCTCTGATCCAACGGCCTATCACTGTAGAAGACACTTTGGCCCCCATGACTCTGGGATGATAGGCTATAAAAAGTGCTTCCGACCTCCGAAAGGGTCCTGTGCGTTGGATATAGATCCTCAGCGCTCTAATGAGATCCAGGGTGTGCCATCTAATTGCTAAGGGGTGGTCCCGTTGGAGGCAGAAGGAAGGTAAGACAATATCCTGGGTCCTGTGGAACATGGAACTGACCTTGGGTAAGAAGGTGGGGTCCAGTCGCAAGACTACCTTGTCCTGATGAAATTGGCAGAGGTCCTGCCTGATTGAGAGGGCAGCCAACTCCGAAATGCATCGGGCAGAGGTAATAGCCACCAGGAATGCCACCTTAAAGGATAGGTACCTGAGGGACGCCGATTTTAAGGGTTCGTATGGTGCCTGCGTGAGGGAATGGAGAACCCGTGGCAAATCCCAGGATGGATACCTGTGGACCTTGGAAGGTCTGAGGTTGGCTATACCCTTGAGGAATTCCTGAACTTCTGGAAAGGAACGGAGAGGCTGTCTGCGGGGCCCCGCTAGGACAGAGGAAATGGCCGCCAGATGACGCCGGAGGGTGCTGGTGGAAAGTCCTTTATGGAAACCTTGCATAAGGAAGGAAATGATCCTGTGTATGGGGATGCACAGGGGAGAGAGACCCTCCTGTAGACACCACTGGTGAAACTTGGACCACGTATGGTCGTAGATTCGATTGGTCGAACCCCTTCTGGCCTTTAAGATGACCTCCACTGTATCGGGGTCGTGTCCACGCAGTTCTAGGTCTCTCCTGATAACAGCCAGGCGGTGAGGTGGAACCACTCCGGGTCTGGATGGAATGAGGCCCCCTGCCGCAGCATATCCCCCGAAACGGGGAGACGCCAAGGGTCCTGGACGGACAACTGTTGGAGATCCGCGAACCAGGGCCGGCGGGGCCAATGAAGGGCGATTAGGATTACTCGGGCCCTCTCGGTGAGGACCTTGTGAATCACGTCCGGGAGAATTGGAATTGGAGGGAATGCGTAGAGTAGGCCTGGAGGCCATGGGCTCCGGAGGGCATTGATTGCTTCCGCTCCCGGGGATGGAAATCTGGAAAAAAAGCGAGGGAGTTGGGCGTTCGCATTGGTCGCGAAGAGATCCAGAACTGGTAGGCCGAATCTGAGGCTGATTTGATGGAACAGGTCCTGATGGAGATTCCACTCTCCGGGGTCTATCGTTGCTCGAGATAGCCAATCCGCCTGGACGTTGAGGCTCCCCGAGATGTGGTCGGCTAGGAGCGACCGAAGATGTTTTTCCGCCCAAAGGCCTAACTTGAGGGCCTCCCTCATGAGGGCCTTGGATCTCGTGCCCCCCTGTCTGCAGATATGGCTTTTCGTGGCGATGTTGTCGGTGAGAATGAGAACGTGCCGGTTGGGGATGCGAGGAGAGAATTGCTTCAGAGCCAGGGAGACGGCTCTTAACTCTAGCCAATTGATTGGCTTGGAAGCTTCCTCCGGGGACCACGTGCCCTGGGCTATCATCCCCTGGGCGTGGGCGCCCCATCCCGATAGACTGGCGTCTGTGGTGATGACAAATTGATCCGGGCACCTGAAAGGGGATCCTTTGTCCATGGCCGGAGACTTCCACCACTTGAAGGATCTGCGAACAATTGGTGGAATGACAATGCGACGGCTCGAGTTGCTGTGCCCCGATCTCTGAAAGGGTAATAGGAGCCACTGTAGTTCCCTAGCATGAAGGCGAGCCCAGGGAATGATGCCTATGCATGACACCATCTTCCCCAAAAGGGAAGACAGGGATACTATGGAAACTGAAGGTTGAGATAAAATGCATGAAATTAACTCCCCTATACTGATTTTTCTCTCAGGAGAGAGAAAGACCTGGGAGGATTCTGAATTAATAACGGATCCCAGGTGTAAAATGGATGTGGAAGGTTGGAGATGACTTTTGTCAAAGTTGATGGAAAAACCATGGTCCTGTAGAACTGACATGGTGACAGAAAGGTCTGTTTTCACTTTCTCTAGGGAGTTCCCATGAATCAAAATATCATCAAGGTAACATAAAATGTGGATGGGAGACGCCCGGATATAGGCCGCCAGAGACCCCAAGAGCTTTGTAAAGACCCGAGGGGCCGAGGAAAGGCCAAATGGCATCGCCCTATACTGGAAATGCCTGCCCTGAAAGGAGAAACGTAGAAATTTTCTGTGGCATTTGGCTATAGGAATATGGAGGTAGGCCTCAGTGAGGTCTAAAGAGACCATGAAATCTCCCGGGTGGATGGCGGCCAAAATGGATGATAAGGAGTGCATCTTAAACTTCCTATATTTGATGAATAGGTTCAGCTTCTTTAAATCCAAAATAGCTCTCCAACCTCCGGAGGATTTTGGAACCATAAATAGGATGGAATAAAAACCTAGACCCTTCTGACCGGGGGGAACCGGTTGAATGGCTCTGATGGACAATAAGTGGGAAATGGCCTCCTCCATACGGTTACAATCTGAGGAGGACCTGGGAGAAGGGCAGGAAATAAAACGTTTCGGGGGGGGAGAAGTAAATTCTAAAAGAAGGCCTGTTTGAACAGTGTCAATGACCCAGGGGTCCTTGGAGGTGAGACGCCAATTAGAGGCGAAATGGGCTAGACGGCCACCTATGGGAATCGAGGAAAAACTACCATCTAGGCTTTTTTGAAGCCCTGTTAGAGGACGCTCCCCTTTGGAAGCGAAAACCTCTGCCCCTGGAGTTCCTACCTTGGGAACGAAAGCGGGGGGAATACTGACCTGGAGATCTCTGATAGGAAGCCGCTTGATCTTGCTGACGCCCTGGGCGACGAAAGGACTGCGTTTTGGTAGCCTTTTTGGTGGTTGGACCCAATACTTTCTTCTTGTCCGTGGTTTCCGTGAGGAGTGGATCCAGAAGATCCCCGAAAAGAAGGTCGCGCTTTAAGGGTCCCAGAGATAACTGCCACTTCTGACGTACTCCTGCTTGCCAAGGGCGAAGCCATAGGAGTCTTCTTGCCGTTGTGGAAGCTGCCATAGACTTAGCAGAAAATCTAGTAGATTGTAAAGTGGCATCAGCCACGTACTGAGCAGCTGCAAAGACCTTGTTGAAGTCTTGTTGACCTCTCAAGTCATCGGGAGGAATATGCTGTTGAAGTTGGCGAAGCCACAGAAGCATGGCTCTGGAGAAAAAGGAAGCCGCTGCAGAACTTTTAATGGCCCAGGAATCTGCGGTGAATCCTCTTTTGAGCATCTGTTCAATCCGCTTGTCCTCTGGGCGGAGGACTTCCTCTGCTTCGCCTGGCACAGCAGCCGCCGAGTGAAGGATCTTGACAGGTTCATCCGGTTTAGGAAAGGAAAGGAGCTCCTCATAGGAAGAGGAGAGTTTGTACAACTTTTTGTCCTTGGTTGTGGGATTGAGCCCAGAGGCTGGGAAATCCCACTGCTTAAGTAAGGCATCTTTAAACAATTTAGGCATAGGAATTACCTCATTATCCTCCTGTTCCTCTGTGAAGTAAGGTAAATTCTCCTCCGGGGGATCAGTGGATGTGGAGGCCTGTTTCTCCTGGGCCGCCAATCCCGTAGAAATTCTAGCTTTGAGGAGGAGAGATTTGAACAATTGAGAGGGAAAAATAGTAATTGGAGAAGGAACCTTTATTTGGGATTCCTCATCATCTGAGAGGCCTTGAAAGGGATCCTCATCCTCCTCCATATCCTCATATTCGTCCTGAGAGGAATCTGATTCATCCTGAATAGGAGCTCTAACCGTTGGGGAAGAACCCAAGGGGCGGGAGGGACGAGGAGGAGGAGGAGGTAAGGGAAGCGCATTGATGGTAGAGAGTTTAGCATCAATGGCCTTGGATAACACAGAAAAAATAGATTGGAATTCAGGAGGTAAACTAGAAATATCAGCAGGAATGGCAGAAGAATCCCTGAAGGCCTGGTAGGATCCTGGCTGGGAGGAATCTTCAATAATATCTGGTTCCTCTGGACCTACTCCCCATAGGTTAGGTTGGGGTCTGTCTAGGTTTGGCTCATCCAGAGATAACACAGTGACCCCAGAAGAAGGCAGATTAGAAGCCTCTGGGGGGTCATGACTACTGAGTACTTGGGCCTGTACTTTCAAACGCTTTGCTGATTTGTCATGGATTTTTTGTAGGGCTAGGTCCCTTCTCTTCTCGGCCCTGGTGACTTTGGTCGAGGGGCGGGCCCCTGAAGAAGAGGAGGTTGAGGCCTGGGGGATACTGGTAATCTCATCGCCTGTAGGCCTGGCCTGTCTGGGACCTTGAGTGGTGCCTCTCTTGGGAAAAGTAGCCATAGTCTGACAATTAACAGAAGACAAGGCTGAGCCAATAACTGAATAATTAGGGAGAAGAATTTCAAAGACTTCCCAAGAGGAATGGATCCTGCTCCGAGGCCTCGGAGCTGCTGAGACTTGAGGGCAATCTGGGCAAACCCAGAGTTCGTGTCCCCAAATACAGCGTGGCCAGCCTCCCTAAACTTAAATTAAAGTAACCAAGGCACTCTGGTTGGAGGCTTAGCCGGTGGAGAATTAAGCCTGAGCGTCCCAAAGCCCACTCCGGGATCCAAGCGGTGGACTGAGGCCTACGCGGCTGGCAGAAGGCCAACACGAGAGGCCTAAATTTAAAAAGGGCGCGAAGGCCTTCGCGCCGAAAAATCGCTCCGTAATAGAATTCTTAAAGGGGAAGCGATCGACTAAGTCCAGGAGACTAAAACAAGCGTCTCACTCCGCAGGAGGTATTTCTTAAGCCCTTTAACAATAATACTATAATAAATCAATGAAGCAATACTTGCACCAAGACCTCCAGGCCAAAGGATTAAAGGAATCCACAAGCGGCAGCGGGGATCGTAAACGGCAAAACAGCCGGGGGAAAACGAAACCGCAACTTCTCCCAAAGGAAAAAAGCCGAGCCTCAAACGGCTGGCGCTATTAGTGCAAGTAAACAAATAAGGATAAACAATTCTTACTACTTTTGAAGGAAAGATCGAAGGGAAGGTGTTAGAATGTTGAACGAGCTATCACAATACAACCGCAGGATATGCGAACTGAGCGAATTCTGGGGAAGGGGCGGATCCAGCAAGCTTTTTTAACACTAGGCTCAGTTCCACCGGATTGGACATGAGCAACCCATGTGACTGCTGGACCCGCTCCTTCAGTACGGAGAATTTCTCCTTATTTCTAAGTTACTTCTCTCCTTGTTTAGTTTCCACCCATTGCTTCTTGTTCTACCCTCAGGTGCTTTGGAGAATAGGTTCACTCCTTCTTTATATTTGAAAGCCAGTTTACTTAGCAATCTTCAAAAGTCTCCAAAAAATTGTCCTTCTTAGCCGTGCAGCAAATAGATATAAGACATTATGCAAAGAGAAAAAAGAAAGCAAACCCGTCTCCCAGATGTTCAAGGACATTTCCAGACTTGTAAAAATATGGTGTAGTTTCTTTCTTTCACCAGAATATGGCACCAGTACCTAGATTTTCAATGTTGTATCCAATTTAAAAGCTAGAAATCTATTTCCGTTTTTGTTCAAGCAATTTCCCCCCAAAAGTCAACCAAATGTATCCAGCATTTTAAAATGCCTTTTCAAAATATTGTCAATAGAGCATTAAAGTCCAGTATTTCTGTATTTAAAAAAAAAATTATATTCTCTCTTAGGTTCACTTTCTATTAAGACTGTAATCTTTCTCTATGATTTGTTCACCTCTTTTTTAACACTTTAGAGAGTCTATCTTTTTGGAGTTTCTTTTCTTTGGGATTAATCTCTTGTATAGAAGTTGAAAATCATGTCACCCAGATCAAGTCCGCTATTCACACACTGCTCCAACACATTTTTTTCCTTCAGTTGTCCCAGCTTCATGGCAGCCATAATGGCTGTCTCTCTTCTTTATTGTAGGATGGGCGGATAAGCCTTGGATCAAGCAGGAAAGTTGCCACTCTCCGCAACCTACAAGGTGCCCTTCCTTTCTCCATCGCCCCTTCAGGGTGACTTGTGGGCCTCCAAAAAGGAGGGTTCAGCCTAGGTTTGTGGAGCCCTGCTCCCTACGATTGTCCTGCAGCAACGCTAAAATGGAAGTCCACCTACAAAGGCTTGTAGTGGATGATTGCCTAGTGATCATCCACTATTTTCAGAGGTAAACAAGTTCAGACTTCCTTTGTATTTGTTAATCCCTTATTATAAAATAGGAAAAAGACATTTCTACTGAACAACACATGCATGCAAGCTTAACTAAAGCTGTTATGAATTCACTCCATATCAACCCAGGACCTGTCAGGGGACCAAATAACACCCCTAACTGAATCAAAACTCTGAGGCAGGCATCTTTCTCAAAGTATAGATTTATTAGAGATGTCATATTGGCACATCTGAGGAAAATCTGAATCTGATACATTAATCTATATACCTTTAAATGTTACAATATTGTAAATACATGCTTATACTTATACATTTTTTAATCAAGCATTCATATATTCTTAATATATAAGACAATTTATTCCAGGTATATTTTCATGAAATTACAGTGTTTCTAAAAGAAAAAGAAAAATATATAAATCTAATTTTGTGTTCTGGAATATCTATCAATTAATTTCAAACAACCCCCCCCCCCATTAACCGCTATTAGCTTAATTTACTAAGATAGTTACTCTTTCTTGTGCCTTTTCATTTTAAGTCAATTTGCTCATGCTTTTATTAATATTCTTATTTATCATTCATTTCCCTCCCCCTATTTTATCAAAACCAAATGCCCCATAGAAAGTAATACTTCAAGTCTTCAGAGAGGCACGGCATACAAATCTAATAAATTCAAATTCAATTCAATTCAATACTTATTTGTATAGTTTTCCTAAACTATCATTATGCTTCTCGTATCAGTCTTCGTTATTTTATCGACATTATTCCAAATCATTTTATTCTTCAAATTTCAACATGATAAATTTTCCAAATACACCTAAGATGATCTCATTTATAACATCATAATCAATCATAAGATATTTCTCATTTAATCTATTTCCATTACAGTATCTCTAATTTTAGATATCCACCTTTAAAATAGGTAATTAACTGTATTCAATCAGAAAATTAGTCTATCACCATTATCAATTTATCCTTCTAATATATAATTATCAACCTACATAAACAAGAAAGAACTCTTCACTCTTAATTAAATAGTTAAATAGTTTGTAAATATAAAATTTTAAACAATTAACATTCTCATCCCAATTAAATCAAGGAAATTAATTATACTGTAATAAAGAAAAACTAAAGTAATAGTAAAAAAAAGGGATTAAATGTTTTTATAATATTCTAACATTCCTCATCCATTTCCTTTTAATTTCTCATCCATTTCCTTTTTGCATTTGTATTGTATTAAGGAAAGAATGTTGTTACGATTATATACCTTACTTTATCTCCACCTTCTCCCCCCTGTTCCCACAGCTTGCCCAGTTACCGCTGTGGCAGCCCCGAAGATTCCCATTAAAGATAGCTCCTAGGTTGATAGGAACTATTGTTTATACGTACCACCTTCATTGAAGTAGATACTGATGGAAGTTGGCTTTTTTATTTCATCTTTACATAAAGGGTATACTGAAAAAATATAGGATCTATAGTTTTTAAAGATTCCTGGAAGAAAACAGAGATAATAGAACGTCACCTTCTTTCAAGGTTGCTAGCAAGAATTCTATTAATTGCTACTTTCACACTACAATGCCAAGAAAGGCAGAAAAATAAAACATGAGAGTGAGAACGTCAAATCGTTAGTAAAGATTTTACCAATGTACAGTACTGTACTTAATAAGTATTCCCAACTCCAGGGGGCATCCATGGGGAAGAAGGGAATCAAAATGGCAGCCATGACTGTATAATTAAAAGCCACAGCTGCTTTTTTTTTTACACATGCTATAAAATGTGCCACAGCATGTACGAAGTGGAGGAACTGCAATCATGCATTTGCAACCACAAGGGTATTTTTGACCCCTCCTGCCCATCCCCGATGCACTTTGCTTCTGTATTATATCTGACACACAGGTAAGTTAACATACCAATCTAGCATAAAAATTTTACAAATACAGTGGTACCTCTACTTAAGAACTTAATTCATTCTGCGGCCAGGTTCTTCAGTAGAAAAGTTTGTAATTAGAAGTATTTTTTCCCATAGGAATCATGGGATTTTCCCCATAGGAATCACGGGCCTTCGTGCCGCTCTCAAATTTCCTGGGAAATTTTTCTGGGCTCTAGTTCTTAAGTAGAAAATGGTTCTTAAGAAGAGGCAAAAAAATCTTGAACACCCGGTTCTTATCTAGAAAAGTTCTTAAGTAGAGGCGTTCTTAGGTAGAGGTACCAATGTACTCATTTCACTGCTGAAGAGGGTGGAACTAGAATATGCAGCATAAATCAAGAATATGCAGCATAAATCAAGATGAACAAGATTCCAAGAAAAATCTTCTAAACTAGGTTGCTACATTTAGGACTAACTTTACTGATTTTGTTCATATGAGTATGCATTTATATCATGCATATTTTCCATAACCTGCTGTTCCCACAGCACCAAGCAGCATATAAGCAGAAATCTCATAAATTATACATGGAAGGCTAAAATCCTTTGGTACAAAAGTAGCTGAAATTAAGCCAAAAGCATTTAAAATTGAAAAAAAACCAGGTCAAAAGCTTCTATTATTAGCTTCTGAAGAATCAACAACAGCCTGGGAAGATGTTTCCCTTATCTTTTCCCTGAACTAAGAGCAATGCTGTGGAAAGTGAATCCCAAGCCAAAGAGACTATCAAAAGCCTCAGAGTCTTGCCCCATTTTGACTGATATTTAAGAGACTTTGGAACTGCAGAACTATCTTGACAATGAAGCAGAATTACATGAAGCAATACATCTGAAACAGCCATTTCTTTATGCCAAAACTGTTGTGTGCCCGAATTGCCAAACTCAATTTAAGGAACCATGAAAAACAATCTGCTCAATCTTCAGAATACTCCTTCAGAATAACAGAGTTGGAAGGGACCTTGGAGGTCTTCTAGTCCAACACCCTGCTTAGCCAGAAAACCCTACACTACTACTTCAGACAGATGGTTATCCGACATCTGCTTTAAAACTTCCAGTGTTGGAGCATTCACAACTTCGGGAGGCAAACTGTTCCACTGATTAACTGTTCTATCAGAAAATTTCTCTAGTTCTAAGTTACTTCTCTCCTTGCTTAGTTACCACCCATTGCTTCTTGTTTTACCCTCAGGTGCTTTGGAGAATAGATTGACTCCTTCGTCTTTGTGGCAAACCCTGGTCCTCCTTTTCAATAAACTAGTCATGCCCAGTTCCTGCAACCGTTCTTCATATGTTTTAGCCTCAAGTCCCCTTACCATGGTTGTTGCTCTTCTCTGCACTTTTTCTAGAGTCTCAATATCCTTTTTGCATCGTGGCAATCAAAACTGAATGCAGTATTCCAAGTGTGGCCTTAGCAAGGCCTTATAAAGTGGTATTAACACTTTACATGATCTTGATTCTATCCCTCTGTTAATGCAGCCTAGAATTGTGCTGGCTTTTTTGGCAGCTGCTGCACATTGCTGGCTCATATTTAAATGGTTGTCTACTAGGACTCCAAGATCCCTCTCATGGTTACTAATTAACCCCCTGCTCAAGCACTCCAGATAATGGTTGTCCAGTCTCTTCCTAAAAGCCTCCAGTGATGAGGTACTCACAATCCCTGAAGGCAAGTCATTCCACTGGTTAATTGTTCTCACTCTTAAGAAATTTCTCCTTGACTGGTTTCCCTCCATTGTTTCTTGTCTTGTCTTCTGGTGCTTTAGAAAATAGATTGAACCCCTTTTCTTCATGGGAGCCTCTGAAATATTGGAACACTGCTATCATGTCACCCCGAGTCCTTCTTTTCATTAGACTTGATGTACCCAATTCCTGAATCTGTTCTTCATTTGTTTTAGCCCTCTAAGTATCTTTGTTGCTCTTTTGTTGTTCTTTTCTGAACAATCATTTACTGTAATGAAATTTGAAAATGACCTTGGGAGATGGAGCAATGAAATGCTCTCTAGGGAATTAATAAATAAGAGGGAGCATAGCCCACTGCAGCATAATGGGCATAGTAAGAAGCTCAGGGGATATTCTCCCTGTTATCAGGCTGTAAAAGTGACAGTGGAACAATTGTACTTGCCAAATTTGTTAATGCAGATTTACAATAATGCAGAATTAGCTTATCTGACCACTGGTCAAGAAAAAGGTATATTTGCAATTGACAAGTTTATTAGTTTATAAGTTAATTTATTATTTGTTTATTAGTATGGTATTATTTATACTGTAGAAATGGTGGTAGACTTTAAGAGAAACCCACCTATACTTCCACCTCTTATATTAGATAACACAGTATTAAGAGTAGAGACCTTCAAATTTCTAGGTTTGACCATATGGTAAGATCTAAAATGGACACCTAACATCAAAAACATCATCAAAAAAGCACAACAAAGAATGTTCTTTTTGTGCCAATTCAGAAAGGTCAAACTGTCCAAGAAACTGCTGATACAATTCTATGGGGGAATTATTGAGTCTGTCACCTACACCTCTATAACGGTCTGATTTAGTTCTACAACCCAACAAGACAGACACAGACTTCAGAGGATAATCAGCACTGCAGGAAAAAAAATTGCTACCAACCTGCCTTCCATTGAGGACCTGTGTATTGCAAGAGTCAAAAAGAGGGCTGTGAAAAGTTTACAAACACCTCACATCCTGGGCATAAACTGCTTCAGCTCCTACCCTCAAATGATGCTATAGAGCACTGTACACCAGAACAACTAGACACAAGAACAGTTTTTTCCTGAACACCATCCCTCTGCTAAACAAATAATTCCCACAACAGTCAAACTATTTACTAAGTCTGCAATACTATTAATCTTCTTATTGTTCCCATCACCCATCTCCTCCCACAAATGAGTTAACTTTGTTGCTTGTATCCTTACAATTTATATTGACTGGTTGCTAATATGGTTCCTAATATTGACTGGTTTCTAATACGTACCGACTATCATTAAATGTTGTACCTTATGATTCTTGATGAACTTATCTTTTCTTTTATGTACACTGAAAGCATATGCACCAAGACAAATTCCTTGTGTGTCCAATCACACTTGGCCAATAAAATTCTATTCTATTCTACTCTACGCTATGCTACGCTAAGCTATTAAGAAATTTAAGAAACAAAATGTAAGACATAATATAAAGATGCATAGTGGATGACCTTGGTGTAAATTAGACTTAACTATATTTATTTTCATTTTTCTTATCTCATGCCTTTAATTTCTTAATTTCTTACTCCTTCTCTGTACTTGGCATGAAGTTGCTTACTCTTAAAAAAAAAAGAAGTAGCACAATGGATATGCGTGGGCATTGCTAATTTCAAAATAGATCTCTCAATGTCTTACAATTTTTAATATCAGAAAAAAATGAGAAGGAAAGATAGGACACAATTGAAAAAAAAACATACTGTAAATAAAAAGGACAACATTTAGAAGCACTACCTCCCATAGTGTTCTGGATTCCGGTATAACTTTGGTTACTTTGGGAATAAACAAAAACTCCATTTTTATTTCTCCTCTCCTCCGTATTCAAAATGCAATACAGTCACATTCCTCCCTCTCTTATCTTTAGCAATTAGAGCATACAAAACATTCCTCCATGCCTCCTCCCTTATCCTAAGATTTATGTCTATTCACAGCGTAGTTCAAAAGCACCAGCAACAGCTGTGAAATAACAAAGAATAAACTAACTTACTTCGTAGCCATAACGGCACATGTCCATGATGGATTTACAACAGTGAAAAACTCCGCCCTTCTTCCCCGCTGGCACCCAGACGTGAATAAATCACTCCAGTAATTAACCCGTTCCTCCCCTTAATATCTTTTTCCTAACACATGTTCTCTGCATTTTTGAACTCTTCTGAAGAGAGGATTTACCCAGCAATTATCTGTCTCTTCTTCACTGGAGTCTGGACTCATAGCAACATCCTGTGGCTGGCCTCCCACCTGTTCTGATACCTGTAACCCAGGACCTGCTACTAATTCATAAACACTATCTGTATCAGAGTCATCAAACTCTTCACCATCCCCCAACTGACCAGGAGTATATACAACACATAGTATGTGCTATTAGCCTTAAAATCATACCTTTGGGGGAAGTCCATCCTGTGATATTTGTTTCATGCCAAGATCGCTGGTTTGCACCTTTCTCCAACTCATCATGCCATTCTATAACATAACTGCTTATTTCTGAATTTGTTGAATTCCATGTCAAAACCATTTTGTCTTGGAAAGTAGAAGCCTTCAGATGAGTAATTCTTTTGTAATCTACAAGAATAATTGCCAAAGTTAAGTAAGTAGAGTAAATGGCACCAATTTAAGCAATGATTGTTACCTGGCAATGCATAGCAGTGGTGATTTACAGCAAACAGAAACAGAAAAATATAGTGTGATATTATAAATTTTAAAATACTGATAAAGGGCTTCATGTTTCCTTACAGAAAATATGGCAGCTTAAATTGGAGTACAGGCAATCCTCGACCACACTTCAGCCCAAAATTTACGTTGCTAAGTAAAACATTTGCTCCCATTTTACAATATTTAAAGTGAATCGCTGCAGTTGTTAAGCTGCCATATTTTTCAGAGTATAAGATGCACCTTTTCCCCCCTAAAAGAGACTGAAAATTTGGGTTATACTTGTTATACCTTGTTGTGGTTAGCTGTGGCCCAGTTCCTGCCCCAAGGACTGAGGAGGTGGATGCGGGGGAAATATCAACCTGTCATAGGCCTGTTTTGCTGCCGACAGAGTCAGATGGTGAATTGTCCTCTGCAGAAGGAAGTGACGGTGAGATGGAGGAGGGGGGCTTGGAAGACAGCCCAGGAAGAAGATAATCATCCTTATCTTCCTTAGATTCGGATGAGGAAATAATGATAGACCCACGCATGCATAGAGCTATGCATAGGAGTGAACAGCTTCAAAAGTATTACAGGAGATAATTGAGTCCACCTGTGGTTGGGTGGGATTCAAGTAATTAGGGCTGCTGTTAAATTGGCAGCATGCTGGCCTCACAGTGTGGAGATTATCTGATCATACTGGTTTGGACCGTGACTTGCTGTTTCAGGACTCTGTTGATTTTTCAAGACTTTGAAACCAAGGCAGAGCAAAGCGTGTGTGTTTCAACTCGTGGAAGAAGGAGGGCTGTGACGTTCCTTCACAGCTGCTAGCTTAGTACTTAAGGACTGCTTAAGGGGTTTTTACAGCCTACAAGTTTGTTTTGGGAAGAGTGCTCTTTGCCATACAAAAAGGGTGCATTGTTTCTTTTGAATTTTGTGATAAAAAACATTGTTTTTGAATTTTCAAGTTTGTGTGTGTCTGAATTTTTTACCTTTGAATTTTCAGAAGGTCCTTATACTCTGAATGCAGTTTTTTCTGAAGCTTTTTTCCCAGCTTTTCCCCCAGCTTTTTCCACTTGCAGGCTTGTTTTCACTGCCACTCCCTCCAAAAAAGGTTTTTTTCAGCCCTAACAAAGTGCTAATGATCCTCCCAGCTTGCAAGATTTTTTTATTGCTACTCCAAAGAATTTTTTTCCATCCCTAAGTTTTTGCAGGCTTGTTTTCATTGCTACTCCTTCCGAAGATTTTTTTTCAGCCTTAACCAGGAGAATTTGTTTGTTTGTTTGTTTGTTTGACTTGTATGCCGCCCCTCTCTGGCGATCCGGGGCAGCTTACAACATACAATGCAAACAATAAATATGCAAATCTAATAGTTAAAAATATAGCTAAAATCCCATTAATTTAAAAAACAGTCAATTTACGCAATCATACCCATACATAACATTCATGGTCAGAACAGGGAGGGGGGCATATACTAGTTGCCCCATGCCTGGCGACATAGCTGGGCCTTAAGGCTTTTGCGGAAGCTGAGGAGGGTGGGGGAAGTATGAATCTCTGGAGGGAGCTGATTCCAGAGGGCCGGGGCCGCCACAGAGAAGGCTCATCCCCTAGGCCCCGCCAAACGACCTTGTCTGGTTGACAGGACCTGGAGAAGGCCAACTCAGTGGGACCTGATCGGTCGCTGGGATTTATGCGACAGAAGGCGGTCCCGTAAGTAATCTGGTAAGTAAGTAATTACCAAAATAATGTGCTGAAGCTGACCAGACTAAGGACGCTAGCCATATGAATACCTGGTAGGTAGATTTTTTTCACCAATTTTCTTCCTTAAAACTAAGGTGCTTTTACTCCAGTGTGTCTTATACTCTGAAAAATACAGTAGTTGTTAAGTGAATCTGGCTTCCCTATTGACTTTGCTTGTCAGAAGGTCACAAAAGGTGATCTCAGGACACAGCAACCATCATAAATATGAATCAGTTGCCAAGTGTCTGAATTTTGATCACATGATCATGAAGATGTTGCAACGGTTTTAAGTGGTTGTAAATGGTCATAACTCACTATTTTCAGTGTCACTGTAACTTTAAATTGTCATTAAACTAATAGTTGTAAGTCGAGGACTACCTTACCTATTCTCACTACAGGATGCAAAAGTAAACAATAAATAAGACTGAAATTTATTTATTTATTCATTTATTAGATTTGTATGCCGCCCCTCTCCGAGAACCCCTTCCAATTACAGAACAACAGTGAGGTGATTATAGCATCTCACTGAGATCTTTCTCTAAATGCTCAAAACTGCACGTATCTAATGGGAAGGAAACATTTTTACATGCATACAGAATCTACGCCAATCCTGAGTTAAGAACAGGAAATGCAAAAAAAAATCAACTCAGCTGATCTCTTAAAGGAGGACATTAAGTTTTTGCATATCTCTTTGGCCAAGGTTTTTAAGGCACACATTTCTTTTAGTCATTTTACTGCTGTAATACTTAAGGCAAAACGTTTGGTCATTCAATTATTCCCCAGTAAGCAGGAAGAGAGACAAATTTGTGAGTGACTTTTTTTTCCTAGAAGTTTTGTGGGTCAATAACACTGAGTGACACAAAGCAACTACAGCTATTCCTTTAATATTGTTCAGAGAATTCGACTTGTTCCAATTTCTTCCCAAATGAAACATTACATCTTTTGCAAATTTGCAAACCAAGCCAACTTCTTTCTAGCCACAAAGGAAGAAACAACTAAAAAGATAGCAAGAGGAACATCAACTATCTTGATATCCTGAGGAAGAGATGTAAGACAATATCAAAAGAACTTTAGCTCCTGATAAGAAACTACAGTAACTTGTGTGGTATAGTCAGATTTATAGAAAAATAGCCAGGGGACGCTACTGAATGAGAATTCACTCTCTGTCATACTAATTGGTGAAACATCAACTGAAGAGTATACCTGATTTACAAAACTAAATGAGTCAACGATAAAGGAGAATATTTTTAGCTCAGGGTTGAAATGAGGAGTCCCGACTGGTCTCTGACATTGGCTATTTTCAAATAATAATGTTACTTAGTTTGGGTAAACAAATACAGTAATACCTCGTCTTACGAACCTAATTGGTTCTGGAAGGAGGTTCGTAAGGCGAAAAGTTCGTAACACGAAACAATGTTTCCCATAGGAAATACATGTAATGTAAAAGCGATTAATGCATGCAAGAGGGGAAAAAAATTGCAAAATGGCGCTCCGCTGGGCGGCGGCGCCCGGCTGTCACCTTTTAAAACAGCCGGGGGGCATCTCGGCATTCTCCCGAACCCGAACTTTTGCCGAGCTTTTCAGATTCTGGTTCGGGAGGCCGCCGAGAAGCGCTGCCGCCCGGCTGTTACCTTCTGAAACAGCAGGGGGGCTTCTTGGCATTCTCCCGAACGCCGAACCCATAAGTTTGGCAAAAGTTCGGGTTTGGGTTCTGGAGGCCGCCGAGAAGCGCCTGGCTGTTTCAGAAGGTTACAGCTGGGTGGCGGCGCCCAGCAGAACGCCGTTTTTCCAATCAGCAGCAGCGTTTTCGGCAGATCTGGAGGCTGAAACGGAGGTAGGGAATCCCAATAGGGAATTCCATGGGCGGAGCTTTGACGTCACGAAGACGTCCTTCCTGGAGGCCACGTTTCGGCCGTGTAACCTTCTGAAACAGCAGGGCGCTTCTCGGCAGCCTCCAGAACCCGAACCCAAACTTTTGCCAAACTTATGGGTTCGGCGTTCGGGAGAATGCCAAGAAGCCCCCCGGCTGTTTCAGAAGGTGACAGACGGGCAGCAGCACTTCTCGGCGGCCTCCCGAACCCAAAAAGTTCAGGTTCGGGAGAACGCCGAGAAGCCCCCCCGGCTGTTTTAAAAGGTGACAGCCGGGTGGCGGCGCCCAGCAGAGCGCCTTTTTGCAATCTGCGGTGGGTTCGTAAGTTGAAAAAAGTTCGTATGAAGAGGCAAAAAATTTCTGAACCCCCGGTTTGTATCTCGAAATGTTCGTATCACAGGGGGTTCTTATCACGAGGTACCACTGTACATGCAAGAAACCAACCAAACTCAGAGACTACCAAATGGAGTGTTTTTACACTTCATTTAGCAAATATACTAGAATTCATACATATATTTTTTGGGAGAGAAACTATGTCATTTGGGTATGGATAATAACCTACAGCTAGCAGATACAATATTGATATACTGACAAGAAGAGAAGTTTTGGTTCAAAGGAAAAGTAGAAAGACAAGGTAACAAAAAAAATTCTCATCCAGAAGGAGGATTTACACTGACAAAATATTTACGGACATTAGAGTGAGTGTCCTTTGTCAACAAAACTATAGTAATCTTTGCCGCAAAGATAGTTTACACAATCACTTCAAACTCATACCACAGATCAAATTAAAATTGTTATACTGTATTTCATGACTTGAAAACAATACTTCTGCTCCCTCCCTGCCTCCCTCCTTACTTATTTTTTTCTAGAGCAATGTTATTCATGTCCCAAAACATTTCAGTGCAATTCAAAGCAACTTTTCACATGCTTAAATGTTAACCCATAGTTAATTATGAGACCAAAGAAATCAAATCCTTTATTGTAGTTTTTAACTAAGTCTTAGCTCTTTCTACAAAGGCTCTGCATAAGTCTCTTACATCTATACTTTCCCTGAAATAATTACATTTCTATAGGGACGGTATAGAAGCCCTGGTAAATAAATATATACATGCATATATTTTATTTTAATTTATTTTACTTTTTTATTTTTGACTTTTTGACTCCTGGAGACTGTGTCTATAGTTTTCTTGGCAAGCTTTTTTAGAAGTGGTTTGTCACCTATACAGCATTTAAAAAGCCCTTTCTGAGTCTGTATATATATGTGTGCATGTGTTGTATACATTTGCATAAACATACCTATTGTTTCTTCATGTGTTGATGGAATTCTAATAGTAGCTTCAGGAGAATCTCCAGCACTGTTATGAGTAGTAAAACCAATATTGTAGGCATCTCCTGTCAGGCTGAGAATGACAGGCTCATTCTGACTGTATTTTTTTTCAAAAGTATCGTTGACATGTTCTGCAATGTATTTTACTGTATAGCCAGTTATTATTCCTGAAGATGGGAATTCTTTAGGTATCTGGTCAGTACACAGTAACAATTAAGAATAAACGATTAAACATGAATAGGACTAGACTCCTTAAAATGACATGCATGAATAATTCACAAAATAGCAAAGGAGGCACTTGTAAAGTATTCACATGTTAGGTGCAGCGTTATAGTTATTCACAGTTCTAGATAATTTTGTACCTTACAAATGTGCAAATGATTAAAACACATTTGCAGATTTAAAAAAACCCAGAACCATTAAAACCTAAATAGTTAAACAACATAAATTAAAAGGCAAATATGTTTTTCCCCTCTAGTGCCTTTAGCAAGTCAATTTAGATCACATGAAAAAATTGTTAATTAAAGAGAACAATTTGTTTCCAATTGATAAACCACTTCTGGGTTTTATGCTCAATACAGGAAAAAATTGAAACTTTGATTTTAGCTTTGGATTATAGAAATGGTATCTACTAGAAATGTAAAACAAAAAGCTGAATGTGAAATGTTTTTTGTAGTCTATTGCACTGAAAAAAAATCAGATCAGTGCTTTTTTCCTTCTTTATCATTATACTCTTTCCTATTTTTCTTTTCCCTTTCTTTTCTGATTTTTGTTTCCCTGTAGAAGAATTATCCAAAGTGCCAGAATCTTAGGAATCAACTTCTTCATCACCTTGAAGTGGTTTTCCAATTAGGCCCATTTGTATGTAAATTACTACATACAACCCATACAACCACACCTTCACTCTTCCAGGAGTAGTAGCTATAAACTGTATATTCTCATCAACATTTGCAGAAAAATTACATAATCTCTAAAATATTAATTAGTGTAGGATCTTTTTGAACTATTTTTAATTTAAACAAAATGTTATCTTAGTCTTTTTAGCCTAAAGCATGATACTGTGAATATTACCATTTCGTGTTAAGAAACCCCAATAACTCATTTTAAGTAATCCCAATAACCAGGCAGGATTTCTCAGCTTTTGATAAACCTTGAATACCATCTCTATGTTCCTTATCTTTCCTGTGTCTCAGTTGAGAAAAACCTGTACTCTTCTATTATCTTAGATAATTCTTCTCAATTTTTTCCATCTTGATTCTTAAAATCAAGACTAAGGAATTTAGAATAAGAAACTTAAATTCATTTCTTTTCCAAAGTCAACATATGAATTATGTTTTCACTGGGAAGTTAATCCAAGCAAGAAGATAAACTAGATTTTGACTTTAAAGTTTCTACATATATAGTTTTTAAAGGTCTGCTGAGAAATAAACCAGTATATTCATAAAAAAGAAACTGTAATCTTTAAATGTTTTGATATTTGTTTACCTTCCACAAAAGATGCACATTTCTGTTTCCATCAGAACCAGTTTCAATTACTCTCCATAAGTCTGCTTTCAAAGGAGCTGTTATAAACAAATGAAGCAGAATTGTAAAATATGAAAATAAGTAAATCTTTCAGATCCCTTGGATAGGTAAGTTAAGTAATGGTTGGTCTTCTCTAATAGCAAACAGGCATTGCACTTAACAAGAACACAATGACACTCCATTTTTTGTTATCCTTCCCAAGGAGGCAATTTCAGTTCTATTCTAGTAACTGGATATGTCAGACCATCAAGACTGAATAAACTCAGTGTTTCTCAAATGGTGGGGCGGGCCCCCACTGGGGGGGGGTGGAGCAATGCCAGGGGGTGCGTGACCCCAGGAACTGTGGGTTTTTTTCTGCAGAGAGTAGGAGTTTTTTGCACACAGCACAGAGTAGGAGATATGAAATGCATATAACAAACCCTTAAGAGACACCATGGAAAAATATTTAACAGGGATGACAAGAAAGGAGGAGAGAGACGGAGATAATGAGACAAATGTAAGTCTCCCGAAAGCTAAGACAAGGAAATATGATGAAGTGTATGTAGTGCTTGTCTTCATTGTGACTACGGTGAGAGACGAGGCAAGACCGGAGTGTTTACTGTGTCTAAAAATGTTGGCAGCGGAAAGCATGAAGCCAAATAAATTAAGACGTCACTTAAAAACATTACACCCCAATCACGCTGATAAGCCGCTTGAGTTTTTTCAGCAAAAACATGCTGAATATTGCAAACAATTGTCCTGGCGGAGAGTTGGAGGGGCACAAATTGTTTACTTCTTCCTGGGGGGGGGGGGTATAACAGAAAATAATTGAGAAACACTGGGATAACTGGAAATACTTAATTCAATAGCAATACCAATACCAATAGCATTTAGACTTATATACTGCTTCATAGTGCTTTTACAGCCCTCTCTAAGCGGTTTACAGAATCAGCATATTTCCCCCAACAATCTGGGTCCTCATTTTACCCACCTCGGAAAGATGGAAGGCTGAATCAACCTTGAGCCGGTGGTGAGATTTGAACTGCTGAACTTACAGCTAGCAGTTAGTTGAACTAGCCTACAGCTAGCAGTTAGTTGAACTAGCCTCTAACCACCAAATAAAAGAGATATTTGAAGATCAATATTAGCCTTTCAAGATGATGACAAGATGACACCAGAAGAAATGCTACAACTCTTGACAACTAATGGTTTCTCTCCCTGACTTCCTTTCATATAAGAAAGAATCAAGATAAAACTACTTTAGGTCTATTCTCGTGTTGTTGTTTTTTATTTCCCCATTCTGAGCCCATATTCTTTTAATGGCCTTTGCATATTTTTTCCAAGCTCACGTCTGTGCCCCTCTGAGTTTTAAAAAAGAACTACATCTCACCTCCCAACAAGTTGCTCTAAAGGAAGTCAGTTGGAAGAAGTGCTCTTGGGAGATTCAGATGGCCATAGACTCCGGTATATTACCCCAGTCCCATTTCTTGCTGGAATATATTAATTTTTTTCTCTATCAGACAATATTAGGATGATGGGGCACTCCCTAAAGCTCATAGGTAAGAAAGCGAGGACAAATAAAGGGAAATATTTCTTCGCCCAGAGGGTCGTTGGTTTATAGAATTCACTTCCAGAAGAGGTTGTGACAGTTGTCCACCTGGGTAGCTTCAAGGCTGAATTAGACAGATTCATGGATGCCAAGTGTACCGGTGGTTATTGAAATGGATGCCCATGTGCTACTTCTATATTGGTTGAGGCAGGCAGGATTCCCTTGAGTACCATTTAGAAACATAGAAACATAGAAGACTGATGGCAGAAAAAGACCTCATGATCCATCTAGTCTGCCCTTATACTATTTTTTGTATTTTATCTTAGGATGGATATATGTTTATCCCAGGCATGTTTAAATTCAGTTACTGTGGATTTACCAACCACGTCTGCTGGAAGTTTATTCCAAGGAACATTTGTTGGGGGTCAAGGGAAAGGGAGGGTTTTGCCTTCTCTTTCTGAACAAGATCCCCAGGTACAATTGGTGGGCCTCTGTGTGACACAGAATGCTGGACTCGATGGGCTTTGGCCAGATTCAGCATGGCTCTTCTTATGTCCTTATATACTTGCAAAGAACAAGACCACGCTGTTCTCGTTCTCTCTCTCTCTCTCTCTCTCTCTCTCTCTCCCCTCCTTTTCTCCTTCCCTCCATTCTAGACTAGTTTCTGGGTGATCTTTGCGGGCAGCCCTATGCAGAGTTCATTACAGTAATCCAAATAAGGGGTGACCAAGGCATGACTGATAGTTCTTTAACCCTTATTAATTATGACTAGAGATATTTAAATCTGCAAATGAAATCACTATGCCAAATAAAGCTCTGTTTTTCTTACCTTGTTCTTCTGTTCTCCCTGTTACTTTATTGCTCCATTCGCTCCAATTACCGAATCCAACAGCCTTACATTGAGCAGCAACTGTATAATTTTTAAAATTCCAAAGGCCAGTGAGATTTAAAGATAGATTTCTTTCATTTCCTTCAATATGGACTTCGACTTCGTCGTAAACCTAAAAATAAGTAGAAATGTTTCAATTATCATGGTAAAACCTTACACCAAACTACACTGTGTAATTTGTAAAATTCCACAGGTCAGTGAGAATTAAAGTTAGATTTTTAAAAATCTTCTTTCAACTGGATGTGGATATATGTGTAACAATAAACAAAACTGTTGTTTTGATAACCATAACAAAAAGAATAAATACAAAATTATAAATAAGGCTTGTCATAAATCATGATTTTCCTAGATACATATATTGTCTTTATTTATATAAGACAAGGTTTTACTTCACTAATTGAGAGTGAGTTATGATACAGGAGGGTTTTTTCCCTTATCCTGATCTTATCTTTTCCCTGCAATTTGTCACATTACACAAACATTATGGATAGATTTGCTTTTGGACAGGTTTCTGCTAGAGGCATACAACACTTTTGTGTTGTACAATCATCAACACCCAGGCTTGGGTGTACAATCATCAACATCTACATCTGGCCCATGGAGTTGGCCTGGAAATATCAAAGGCCCGTGGTGCCTCTGCCAGCCAAAAATGGGTCTTGTGTTCTGGACTGATCAGACCACACTCCAAATACTGGGTCTGGTTCTAGGCACCACATTTTAAGTTAGAGACTAACAAACTGCAACATGTCCAGGGGACAGTAACCATGATGACAATCAGTCGGAGGCAATGGGTATAGTTCCTTAGTGAGAGCTGAAGATTTTAAAAATTAAAGTTTCGTATATAAAAATTTATGTCCATTTTATTTTGAGACATTAAAAGTTTTCTAGCGACCTTTATAGCAAAAAGCAGAAAAGTAAATAGTTTTTTTTAAATAAACTTTATTGATTTTTCTTAAAATTGACATACACACAAACACACATTTAACATAAAGTTGGGGTTGCAGATACCCCTCTTATTCTAGAAGTCAAATTACCATGCAGAAAAAAGAATAAATTATTAATACCTTAAGTCAACATATTAATTTGAGTGAAAAGAAGAAATATTGTTTAACTTTATATAAAAAACCTTCATATATAAACAAGATTAAAAACTCAAAATTTAAATCATAACAATACTTTTATAATTCTCACCTAATATTAACTTTTACTTCTTCTTATCTATCCATATACAGTATACACTTTATTCCAAATCACATAAAATTCTGATTCTTCTTGGTTATTTAACCGTCTTGTCATCATATCTATTTCAGCGCAATCTAATATTTTCTTAATAACCTCTTCCTCTTTGGGAATACCTTCCCCTTTCCAATTTTGTGCATATACTATCCTGGCCGCTGTCGTTATATGAATAACTAGATGTAAAATATCTGTCTTATATTTCTTTTTAGTTATACCCAATAAATAAAATTCCGGAGTTTTTTCTATCTCTTACATTACTATTTCTTTTATTATTCTTTCTATCATTTTCCAATATATCTTGACTTTGCTACAACTCCACCATTGATGATAGTATGAACCTATTTCTTTCTTACACTAAGTAAATAGTTAAGCATTGTTGAAACTTGTGATAGTCAGCAGGAATAGATTAAATTACTAGAAATTGATTAAATGATTACGGAATAGATTAAACTACTATGGAATACACTAAACTTATTTGTGTTTCATCCTAAGAGACAGGAAACCTGTACGTAGCTTTTACATAGGGATAGGGGATAAGGGAAAAGGCACGTATCAGGAAATGGATTTAGTCTGTCACCCATTATGTTGGATTAGCCTAGTCTACGGAGAGGGGCGGCATACAAATCCAATAAATTATTATTATTATTATTATTTTTTTATTTTTATTATTATTATTATTATACCTGGGAGGGGTCTGAGGGTATAATTAACTATGTTCTGTTTCTCTAAAGGTGTGCACCGCCAGGGTGACACCGCGCTTTGCAAATCACTTGGGACAGTAGAGAGATTACTGTGCCCAAATAAACCTTGTTTCCTTACTCCGAAGCCTTTTTTGTCTGATTATTTCTTTTAGGAATTTCAGGGAACATTAGCGAAGAGGAAACCACAAGCATACATGTTAGCTGTTTTCAAGTGTCTCAAGCAATATCATGTAGGCGACATAGCAGAATTATTGCAAGTAACAGGATAATTTAAAAAAATAAATTTAAATTACAGGGGAACTGATTTCGGGAGGGGGATCCTAAACATATTTGAAGACAGGCTGGATGGCCATTTCATAGGAATGGTCTAATAGTAAATTCCTGCACTGGACAGACAAGTGGACTTTATAATTCCCAAGGTGGTTCCTACTTTTACATTCTATGATATTCTAGTTTCCAGCTTACTACCATAAGCCTATTATCACATCAATGTCTGAATGTCTCCTCATCTAATGTTTGGGTGCAGTTGATGTTCATTCAAAGGTATCCAGAAGGGAGAAAGAGACAAATACAAACATATTCATCATGATATACTTGTGTCAGATATTATGATACAAAATGATGCAAATATTATTTATTATTATTATTGTTGTTGTTGTTGTTATTGCTATTATTATTATTATTATTAATTACTGTAGTTCCTTAGATGATGGCATTGAAAATAAGGCTCCCAAGCCTCTCTAGGAATCTCCTGGGAGGAAACAGGGCCGGAAAAGGTGGGGAGAAGCCTCCATGGGGCCTCTCTAGGAATCGCCTGGGAGGAAACAGGACCGGAAAAGGTGGGGAGAAGCCTCAGTGGGGCCTCTCTAGGAATTCCTGGGAGGAAACAAGCCTCCACCCTCCCTGTGGTTTCCCCAATCACACGTATTATTTGCTTTTACATTGATTCCTATGGGAAAAATTGCTTCGTCTTACAAACTTTTCTACTTAAGAACCTGGTCATGGAATGAATTAAGTTCATAAGTAGAGGTATCGCTGTATTTACTTCTGCCATCATCTAAGAATCTTCTTACTCTATTTTTAATTGATTTATTAAAATCAAAGTGCCTTAGGGCAGGACATATATATTAAAATTTGTCTTACAGGATTATCTTTTGTTGTGGCTTGGTACCGAATCTGGCATATAAAAGGATCATAACTTGGTTCTTCTTCTTTTCTTTTCAGGTCAACTCTTAGCATTCCCTTCATCCCTTCTACTTTCACTATTTGAGGAGGACTAGGTTTCACTAGAATTGAGAAATGAGTGGTAAACTTTCAGAGGTTAATGTACATTTTAACTGTAGTCAGCAACAGAAAAAATCCTAATTTTGGGTGAAACGACTGGACAGGAAACCCAGGTCTGTAGCAATCATTCCTAAGAACTATACAAAGTGACCAAATTCACCTAGTATGAAGCTGTATCAACTAAGGACTACAATATTTTTATCTATGTTCTGCCTAGTATTCAAGATATCTATAGAGAAATGCCATTCAAATACATAGTAGAATCCTACTCAGAGTTTTAGAAATCATCTGGGTGCACATATATCCAGGAATGAATGATGATACTTCATCCCAACAGCAACTAGAAAATGCAATGAAGTGAAACTTGGCAAGAGTGTGGATGAAGTGTTGCAATATAAACTCTGTCCCATTTGAATAGGCAAATGTTGCCTATATCAAAGAGACAGATCTTGCACCACAGACTCCTTTGTAGGAACTGTTGCATCAACTCCTTCATTTCATAATTGCAGCAAAAACAAACTATCAAATCCTCCTATGACAGGGTTCTCCAAGCAGTACTGTTGGTTCTCCAACAGTAAACAGCTCAACCAAACAACATCCAAGACCACTTCCATCAACATTGACAAGGCAAACCAATGGAATATAAATTGAGAGCAAGCCCCATTCAATACTAGCCCTGATGTTATCTATTTTGAGTAATGAAATGTCTAAAAGAAACCAAGCTCAGAGAGCACTGAGAATCCCTCATAAATAAATCTATTAATAAACCAAGAGTTGACTTACATATGTCTTTCATACGTTGGGGAGTCAAGTTGAATGCTTTTTCAAATAGTTGTACCTTGACTTGTGTGACATATTGGAAAGATGCAAGGTTTTCTGCTATACACGAACCATTTTTCATTCTACCCTTTTTTGCTGCATAGCTGAAATAACGAAAGAAAATAACGAAAGATTGTTATATTTTAAAAAATCTGAATTTTAAAAAGTCAAAGGTCAAGAATTTAACATGAACATAGAGCTTTAAGGAGCTGACAAAAATTAGGGGGGAAAATTAGGCAATTTTTTTCTTTTCATGTACAGATGTGACAAAACCCCCAACGTTTTAAATAAAGCATAAGTTGTTTCCCCATAAAAAATAATATGCTTCCAAATCTGCTAAGATCAAAGAAGTGGTAACTAAAGACTGTGTCATCTTGTTTAAAACAGAGTTGCAATTGATAATTAAAACAAGTTCTAAATAAAGTCAAACACTATATGTCCAATACTGTTAGAAAAGTAAGACCAGCATGGAAGATTAGCAAGGATGATAACCGAGTAAACAGGAACTAAAGTCTTGAAGACTCAAGTACTGGTTATCAGATATGTTTCACTCATGAGAAGTGTCTTCCTGAACCCAGCATTACATACAAGAAGTTCTATTTCTTAACTAAGCATTTTGCCTGGTTACCCCTGGAATTGCTATCTTCTGGTATTTTCTTTCCTAAGAGGTAAATAACATCCCACCAATAGTTCCATGTGAAGATCACCTGACATTTTTCTAACAGAAGCAAAATTCTATGACATGTACAGAGCAAAAGTTGAAGCAATGTCTGGCTGCAGTGGTAGGCTGAATAAGAGCCAATAAAAGAAAGGTCGACATCCCATGGGACCAAACATCTGCCATATCTTGTAAAGCCCCCTCAGAAGAAGTCTACATTCAGCCCAGCCCAAAGTCTGGGAAAAGGATCAGGTCTCCAAGGCAAAGTTAATGTCTTAAACCAGTGATGGAAAACCTATGTATGGCACAGGTGCCACAGGTGGCATGTGGAGCAATATTTGCTGGCACAGAGGCTGCTGTCCTACTAGCTCCAATGTGTATGTGTGTGTTTTTACCCTCCCATGGCTCCAGGGAAGCCTTCAGAGACTGGGGAAGGCAAAAAACCTATCCTACTGAGCCCACCAGAAGTTGGGAAACAGGCATTGAATTATGGGTATGGGCACTCAGCATGTGCACATCCACGCTCTTTTGACATCTGAGGGAAAAAAAGGTTTGCCATCACTGTCTTAAACCTTCACATCTCTGGGAAGATGTGTTCCATAAAGAAGCCTCTTTAATAGAAGATGTGCCTTCTGAGTCTCATCAGATGACATTGTTCAATGGATGGGACCTGGAGCATGCCAATTCTGTTTTACCTTTTTTGCTTTGTGTTTGCACATTGCATTTTAATGAAAGCCCATGGTATCGATTACTTAGCACCAGTGGGACTGCAGCATAGTGGGTTGGTTTGGACAATGGTTTTGTACTAAGTTTGTGTGTTTTTTCTATGAATGACATGTTTCCATCTGTTCTCTTTCAGAAGTGATTTGGTCATTTTTATGTTCAATTTGTGCACATTCTTTTTGCAAGGTTTGGGATTGATTGATTGATTGATTGATTGATTGATTGATTGATTGATTGATTGATCGGATTTATATGCCACCCCTCTCCGGGGACTTGGGGCAGCTTACAGAATATAAAAAAGCAATACAAAATATCCTAAAACTAATTTAAACTAAAACTAACAATCTAAAACCCCAAATTTATTAAAAACCAGTCATTCTCATTCTAACAATCAAAACATATGTTCATTCATCGACAGGGGCTGATGTCTAATGTCCCCACAAGTGGGTCTTCAGACTCTTGTGAAAGGCAAAGAGGGTGGGGGTGGTACGAATCTCTGGGGGTTTGTCATGTTGTTGGTTGAGTTTCAGAATGGTTAGAGTTTCCTCTACACCAGTGATGGCGAACTTTTTTTTCCTCGTGTGCTGAAAGAGCATGGGTGTGCGCTATCGCGCATGCATGAGTGCCCACACCCACAATTCAATGCCTGGGGAGGGAGAAAACAGCTTCCCCACCCTCCAGAGGCCCTCTAGAGGCCGGAAACAGCCTGTTTCCCAAATTGTGGTGGGCCCAGTAGGCTCCTGTTTCGCCCTCCCCAGGCTCCAAAGACTTCCCTGGAGTCGGGGGAGGATACAAATGACCTCTCCCATCCCCTTGGAGGCTCTCTGGAAGCCAAAAACGCCCTCCCAGAGACTCTGCCTGAGCCAAAAATCAGCTGGCCGGCACACACATGCATGTTGGAACTAAGCTAGGGCAATGACTTGCGTGCCAGCAGATATGGCTCTGTGTGCCACCTGTGGCACCCATGCCATAGGTTCACCATCACTGCTCTAGACATTTCACTTTTTCCTCTAGTAACTTGATTAGTTTATATTTACAGATGGTGGTCATTAGTTAATTCAACTCCATAATCAACATCCAGTTGTCACTCACCTGCGTATGGTAACACTGCATCTTGTACCATCGGGTATTTCTCTTCCAGGACTCAAGCTACAATTGAGAATTCCATTGTAATAAAAAATGCAAGAAATGTTTTCAGGTTCCTGTGGCAAGGCTGTAATTCAGGATAACAAAAGAAAAACTGTCATCGGGCATCATTTAAATGCTTTAAGGTCCTCTAAATGCTAAAAGCAGAAGCATTTCCCTGAGTAGTTTTCTTCATTTTATCTTCAAATAATAACCAGTGAGGTGTGCTAAGATAGAGCAGGGCTTGGCCAGCACGTGATGCATATAAATGACATACAATACAAAGGATACACACCAGTGGTGGGTTGCTACCAATACGCCCAGGACCTCCGTTCCAGTAGCGACCGCCAGATTGCACAATGTGCGCATGACCGCCCCAGTGTCGTCTTCACCGGTCCAGAGGTAGCACCATTTTTTTAAAAAAAAATGGGCCTTTTTTTGCTTCCTGCGCATGCGCAGAAGCAAACTCTCACAGGGGGATACTCATGCATGTGAGATTTTGGTGATTTTTGCTTCCACCCCTGCGGGGAAGGAGGGGTGGGGTAATCATTTCTGGCCAGGGGTGGCATTTGGGAGTTCACCGAACCCCAACAATCCTTGGCTAGAGGATCACCCAAATCCTGCTGAATCCTCCAGGCGCCCACCCCTGGTGCTGGCTGTTGGCCTACCTACTGCATGTCCCCAAGCTACTTAGAAGGCAGAGAAAGCCTTCTAAGTGGTGTGGAATCAAATAGTGTTGTCAATTAGAGGTACAGCTGGAGCTAACTAAGGTCACACAGTTGGACTTGTTAATCTGGAAGTTGGAAACTTTTGGGGAAGTGGGCTTTAAAGAAAAACAACTCAGGAAACCATCAGTGTTTAAGCAATCTCTCCACTATGTGAGTGAGGATGGGAGAAAAAGACCACATCAGGCTCAGGACTGAGTGACTGTAATAGTGAACATGTGACTGGCCTTGATTATGAAATTATTATTTTTCAGCACTGTTGTAGTTTGAACATTTGGTACACAAGGCCTATACAGAATAAGAACTACCTATACCTTGACTTACAACCAGTTGGTTAATGGCAAAACTGCCTATTTGGGAAAGTACCGGTAATTTTACACTTATGAACACCATAAAACTGCCATAAAACAGTATAAATAGTTGGGTCTGCTCATGTGATGCCTCGATTTATGACCACAATGATTTATGGTTAAAATTCCAGTCACATCTTTGGTCGTAAGTGGCCTCAATCGCTATTAAATATACCACAACCTTTTATACTACCCGATCCTAACAGTTCTAAAAATTAAATATCACCAAATATAATGGTTTAATTTATTTAGCATTGCAATCCAATGGTAAGAAACATAAAAGATTCAATTTACCAGTTAAGCAGAATTCACAAAGTATTGTCAAGTTCCAAAGCACAAAAAGGAATGTTTTAATTTGGCTCATTTTGCAAAGACTGGACATTCTGTAATAAAATATAAGATTTCCTTGTTAATGGGGTTTAAATATTATAATTATAATTAATTTAATTAATTATATAATTAAATATTAGAATGAAAAACAAGTATTTTAATATACAGAATATCTTAATTGAATTTCAAGTTATGGCAAGTAAAGTAAACATTATACAACCAAAGTAAACAAGCAAACAGTAAACATTGTGCCTCACTTTCCTGCAGAATAATAATTTGTTACTAATACCATGTATTTCAAGGATTTGGAAAAGAGGTCTGATTATGAATTGCTCTTCTTCTTCACAGGAATACACTCTGCTTCTTATGGTTTTTTAAGAACATTTAAAGATTAATGCATAGGTGAGTCATTAGGTAATATTACATTACATTATACAGTGGTACCTCGATACTCGACCACAATTCGTTCCAGAAGTGTGGTCGAGAACCGATTTGGTCGAGTACTGAATTTATTTATCCCATAGGAAATAATGGAAATGGATTTAATTGGTTCCCAGCCCCTGTTAACTCGCTGTGAACCAATTAAATCTATTTTCTTTATTTCCAATGGGATAAATAAATTCGCTACTCCAAGCTGCAGGAAAGGTGGGGGCTGCTGCAATCCCGGCAGCTTTGTGAGGCTCTTTTCCTCATTGCTTCCTTTTATTACCTGTAAGCAGCTTCAAAAACTTTCTCCTTCCCTGTGGCTGCAACAGCGGCGGCTTCCCTTCCAGTAGCAAGAGCGCCGGGAAGTCACATAATGAAGGGAAGCTGCTGGAGCGGCAGCAACTGCTGAGATGGCTCCGGCGGCTTCCCTTCATCACGTGACGTTCCCGGCGCTGTTGCTACTGGAAGGGAAGCCGCCGCTGTTGCAGCCACAGGGAAAAGTTTTTGAAGCTGCTTACAGGTAATAAGAGGCAACAATGAGGAAAGGAGCCCCCAGAAGCTGCCAAGATTGCAACAGCCCCCACCCTTCCTGCAGCTCGGAGCTCTTAGAGAGCTCCTCAGCCCCCTGAAGCTGCCGGGATTAAGCAGCCCCCACCCTTCCTGCAGCTTGGAGCTCTTAGAGAGCTCCTCAGCCCCCTGAAGCTGCCGGGATTACATTTCGGATAATGAACAAAATTTTCTCTGGCTGTTCGGTATCTGAAGCAAATTTTTGCCGAAAATGTTGTTCGTTATCCAAAATGTACGAGAAAGGAAGCGTTCGAGTACCGAGGTACCACTGTATATAGCTGGAATCAAAATATTGTGATGGTTGCTGTCCTTTTATCTGAGAACTGAACTTCTGATTTTACTTCTATTTGACATGTTTTTATTTTTAAATCCCTCCTTTATTATTTTTATAAATAACTCAAGGCCGTCATACAAAAGCCACACATCATTACATACCACAACATATGTACAAATGATAAATTACATGGTAATGGCCAGTAATAGATTAATTATATTAATTAGAACAATTAATCAGTGGAAGGACTTGCCTCCAGAAGTTATAAATGCTCCAATATTGGAAGTGTTTAAGAAAAGATTAGATAACCATTTGTCTGAAGATTGTCTAATCTCTCCTTGTTTTCAATGCCCTTAATTTCTTAGAGTAATACTGATATTTATAGTCACAAGTAAACAAAAGAATACTTTTCAGACAGTTTTGCTCCCCTCATTCAGAAGGTGTATTGTCTCAAAATCTTTGGGAAATAAAATTAATTGATATAAATACACCGTAAGACTTCTCAATTGCTTAATTATGCGGTGTCTTCCAGAAATGGAACAACAGCTATAATTGTTACATTAAACCATAATTTCAGATCAGAATTATTACAGATTTTACTTTATAATCTCTTACTTTACTTTATAATTATAGCCATAATTTACAATACTAATTTGCCACATAAAAACAAACCATGGTTTGCTAATTGTAATATTGTGCTAAATTATTTCAACTGATTTGCATTGAATTTTGGTAACAGTGCAGAAATTACCTATGGTTTATCTCAGATAACAATGTTTTATTATGTGTATATATTTATGCTACATTGTGTTATATTATGTTTTAATATAAAATATTTCCCCATTTGAGCAGAACAAGAAGTATCTAGGAAATGGAAAGAAAAATTTACTGAGATCCTCCTCTTGACAGAACATCATAAACTGATATCAGCAATTAAATCACTTTAAAAGGAATTCAAATTGTATATAAGAAATCTTCAAAGTCATCTATTTGTAAATATTATTACCTGTTTTTTAAAAGACGAATTCCACATCCAAAATGAAAACAACATCTTAAAGTTGCCAAGTTCTAAACTATGTAATTTTAATTGTAGGACAAAATTTGGATGTTTATAGGAGCCCCTTTTAATATGCCATTTCCTTTTTTCTGGAAAAGCTAGTTTAGAGAAAAACAGATATTTCTGCTAGCTAATAAGAATTGTTTTAGCTACCAAGTTCAGACATAGTTTAATAAAGGATGATCTTACATGCTTTTCAGCATATGGGGGGTGGGAGGGGGAGAGACTTCATTCCCCAGAATTTCAGAGACTATGAGGGAAGTAGGTCTTTAGAAATAAACATTGCTTGGGGTTTTTTATGAAGGATGTGGTCATCCTTAGCTTGAGACTTTGCTGTGGGACCTCAACAGTAAAGCTGCCCCTGCTTTATCATGGGGAAGTGAGGATGTTTTTTTGTTTTTTCTCTCTGGAAGAACTGTGGGCCACTTATCTGCCTATTACATTTGCCATCCATGGCTTGCCCAGAGAAATAAGGATGATTTTTTTATCTAGTGCAAGTCCCTGGTTCCCCCACTGGTCCTAAAAATCAGTGGCAGGGCTAGTGCAGTGATGGGGAACCTATGGTGGCACACAGAGCCATATGTTCTGGCAAGCAGGCCGTTTTCCTAGCTCAGCTCCAACGTGCATATGCGTGCCGACCAGCTGATTTTCGGCTCGCCCAGAGCTCTGGGATGACATTTTGTTTCCAGAGAGTCTCCGGAGGGGATGGGGGAGGGCATTTTTGCCTCTGGAGCCTGGGCAGGGTGAAAAACGGCCCTACTACGTCCAGAAGAAGTTGGGAAATGGGCTGTTTTAGGCCTCCAGAAGGCATCCGGGGGTAGCGGGGGAGGCCATTTTCCCATCCCCAGGCATTGAATTATATGTGTGGGAACTCATGCATTCGCAATAGCACACACACCTGGGCTTTCGGCACCCAAAGGAAAAAAGGTTCGACATCACTGCACTAGGGCTTTGATGGTGAACCTATGGCATATATGCCGTAACTGACCACACAGAGCCCTCTCTGCAGGCACCCAAACCATTCAACAGCTAAGCTCTACTGCTTCCCGCCAGCCAGCTGATTTTTGGGCCAGACAAGCTCTTGCTTTCTCCTCGCTTTCTGCTGCCCATGCCTTCCTAAATCTCTGGAGATTCCACCCTAGCATGGTTTGTGCACACAAGGCGTTCCCCCCCTCCCAGCTCCATTTCAGGGAAGAGGCTTCCCCTCCTCCCAGTTGTTTGGGGAAACAGGCTTTTCCCTCGCTCCGAACTCCATTTGGGGAAAGAGGCTTTTCCCTCGCTCCGAACTCTGTTTTGGGGAAAGAGGCTTTTCCCTCGCTCCGAACTCTGTTTAGGGAAAGAGGCTTTTCCCTCACTCCGAACTCCATTTGGGGAAAGAGGCTTTTCCCTCACTCCGAACTCCATTTGGGGAAAGAGGCTTTTCCCTCACTCCGAACTCCATTTGGGGAAAGAGGCTTTTCCCTCACTCCGAACTCCATTTGGGGAAAGAGGCTTTTCCCTCACTCCGAACTCCATTTGGGGAAAGAGGCTTTTCCCTCACTCCGAACTCCATTTGGGGAAAGAGGCTTTTCCCTCACTCCGAACTCCATTTGGGGAAAGAGGCTTTTCCCTCACTCCGAACTCCATTTGGGGAAAGAGGCTTTTCCCTCACTCCGAACTCCATTTGGGGAAAGAGGCTTTTCCCTCACTCCGAACTCCATTTGGGGAAAGAGGCTTTTCCCTCACTCCGAACTCCATTTGGGGAAAGAGGCTTTTCCCTCACTCCGAACTCCATTTGGGGAAAGAGGCTTTTCCCTCACTCCGAACTCCATTTGGGGAAAGAGGCTTTTCCCTCGCTCCGAACTCCATTTGGGGAAAGAGGCTTTTCCCTCGCTCCGAACTCCATTTGGGGAAAGAGGCTTTTCCCTCACTCCGAACTCCATTTGGGGAAAGAGGCTTTTCCCTCACTCCGAACTCCATTTGGGGAAAGAGGCTTTTCCCTCGCTCCGAACTCCATTTGGGGAAAGAGGCTTTTCCCTCGCTCCGAACTCCATTTGGGGAAAGAGGCTTTTCCCTCGCTCCGAACTCTGTTTGGGGAAAGAGGCTTTTCCCTCCCTCCGAACTCCGTTTGGGGAAAGAGGCTTTTCCCTCCCTCCGAACTCTGTTTGGGGAAAGAGGCTTTTCCCTCCCTCCGAACTCTGTTTGGGGAAAGAGGCTTTTCCCTCCCTCCGAACTCCGTTTGGGGAAAGAGGCTTTTCCCTCCCTCCGAACTCCGTTTGGGAAAAGAGGCTTTTCCCTCACTCCGAACTCTGTTTGGGGAAAGAGGATTTTCCCTCACTCTGAACTCCATTTGGGGAAAGAGGCTTTTCCCTCCCTCCGAACTCTGTTTGGGGAAAGAGGCTTTTCCCTCTCTCCGAACTTTATTTGGGGAAAGAGGCTTTTCCCTCCCTCCAAACTCCATTTGGGGAAAGAGGCTTTTCCCTCGCTCCGAACTCTGGGGAAAGAGGCTTTTCCCTCACTCTGAACTCCATTTGGGGAAAGAGGCTTTTCCCTCGCTCCGAACTCTGGGGAAAGAGGCTTTTCCCTCCCTCCAAACTCCATTTGGGGAAAGAGGCTTTTCCCTCTCTCCGAACTTTATTTGGGGAAAGAGGCTTTTCCCTCCCTCCAAACTCCATTTGGGGAAAGAGGATTTTCCCTCACTCTGAACTCCGCTTGGGGAAAGAGGATTTTCCCTCACTCTGAACTCCGCTTGGGGAAAGAGGCTTTTCCCTCCCTCCAAACTCCATTTGGGGAAAGAGGATTTTCCCTCACTCTGAACTCCGCTTGGGGAAAGAGGATTTTCCCTCACTCTGAACTCCGCTTGGGGAAAGAGGCTTTTCCCTCCCTCCAAACTCCATTTGGGGAAAGAGGATTTTCCCTCACTCTGAACTCCGCTTGGGGAAAGAGGATTTTCCCTCACTCTGAACTCCGCTTGGGGAAAGAGGCTTTTCCCTCACTCTGAACTACGCTTGGGGAAAGAGAATTTTCCTTCCCTCCAAACTCCTTTTGGGGAAAGAGGCTCTACCCCCCCCTCCCACCACTGTTTTGGGATGTGAGGCCAAAATGCGGGGGCGTGCATGCACGATGGGTCATGTGCACATGTGCAGGGGATGGGACTTGTGGGAGGGGCATTGCATTGTGGGTGTGGGCACTTTTGCACATGTAACAGTGCACGCACGCACATTTTCGGCACCTGAGGGGAAAAATTGTTTGCCATCACAGGACTAGGATTGTGCTCATAGGACCTTCAGGGACAACAGGGGCAGGTCAGGCCCAAGCTGATCTCCAAAGGCTACACTGCAAACTGTTGGTTGTGTCAGCCAAAACATTCCTTTGGAAGCCAAGCAGGAAAAGATGGATAGAGGCTGCTTGGGATTGGACTGAGGATAGCATTTTGTGTTCATGTCCTCCACAAATCATCGGTAGAATAGCTTTGTGAGGGCTCAAACAGATTCCCCCGTGGTGGTGGTGGGGGGTGTTTAAGAGTTCTTGTGCCTCAATTTTAAGTTCTACTTAAAGAAAACTCCCTCATAAGAGACTGAGTTTTGTATGACTTAACTTTGAGTAGACTGTACCTGGGTTGATAAGGCAAAACTCTGTGCTGTCACTTGTTTTACAAGTCTTAGCTTGCAGAGGGTGGGGTAATTGGTTAATATAAATAGCTGTTGAAATATTTGCCCCATTGACATGTTTAATACTAATCAAATAATTGTAATAAACTTCCAAATCTAGTTATCACTTCAGCTACCTATTTGTTGGTAGATGTGTAAATACTTTTAAAGAGAAAAAGAAAAAAAATCAGGAAAAATAATTGCATACACAGTACGCATGTGAGAAATTTGTTGAGTAAATTTTTGGTCCATTTTATGACTTTTCTTGCCACATTTATTAAGTGAATCACTGCAGTTCTCAAACTTAGCAACCTGGTTGTTAAGTGAATCTGGTTTCCCCATTGACTTTGCTTGTCAGAAGATCACAAAAGGGGATCACATGACTCCGGGGCACTACAGCCGTCATAAATTTGAATCAGTTGTCAATCATCCAAATGTAAATCATGTACATAACCATGGGGATGAGGCAACTTTGTAACTTTGAATGGTCACTAAGTGAACTGTTGTAACTTGAGGACTATCTGTACAAAATTTATTCTGATTTTATAAAATGATTTAATGCACCACCTGTACAACAGACTGCTAAATGCCATTGCAGACTCTGTAATTCAAAGATCTTTCCCAATAAATTCTTCTGGAGAACTTAAACATTTTTTTAAAAAAATGCTTTTTATTGAAATAAATAGTATTGGGAAATGCTGGATAAAAGGTCATACTTTATCTGTTGATTCTTGAGTTGACCAGGGATGGCCTTAAAATTATTTGAATTGTTTGAATTTGAATTGTTTAAAAAGTAAATTAATGGAATATGCAAACAACCTCAGGGAGAATCTCATACAGCACATTCTTCTATGCAAAGAGCCTCCAAGCTGAGTTGGACTATGCAGAAAGTCAATGACTTAAGGGAGCCCCAGATTTCCATTGCTAACAGCATGGCGAACCTACTGCTAGACAAGGAGGAGCATTCTCTGTAGATAGGCAAAACCTTCAAAAGCCTCCCTGCACATCATCCGCTATGAGTGCCTGGCAGAGGTGGCGCTTATGGGCCAGGCCAGCAATCCCAAAACATCAGCTTGATTAAACTGGCTCAGCCCCATGTCAAAAGAGGGTCCTATCCACGGTAGCCTATGCCTGCCTATCTGTACTCCACTGAGTTCAGTGTGACTTACTCCCAGGTAAGTGAGTAGAGCAGCCTTCAGCTTATAATAAGTAAAATAATAAATATTACCACTAAAATTCCATTGGGGCCCAGATCCAAGATTTGGGGGGGGCACAAAATGTTATTTCTTCTTGGGCGGAGAGGGGCGGCATACAAATCCAAATAATAAAAAATAAATAAATAACAGAAAATAACCAAGAAGCACTGCCCTAGGGCAATGCATCTGTCATAAATATATGCCAGTTTTCCAAGTGCCCAAATTTCCATCACATCACCATGGGGATGCGGCAATGGTCCTAAATAAGGAAAAACAGTCCCATCACTTTTTCAGCACCATTATAAGTTCAGTTACTACACGAATGTTAATAAGTCAAGGGCTACCTATAATTCCCTAAAATTCTCACCCATGAGTATACAACTTCAGTTACTACACGAATGGTAATAAGTCAAGGGCTACCTATAATTCCCCAAAATTCTCACCCATGAATATACAGTGGAACCTCTACTTAAGAACTTAATTCCTTCCATGACCAGGTTCTTGAGTAGAAACGTTTTTAAGTAGAAGCAATTTTTCCCATAGGAATCAATGTAAAAACAAATAATGCATGCAAACCCATTAGGAAAGAAACAAAGGCTGGGAATTTGGGTGGGAGGAGGAGGACGAAGAAGAGGAGGACAGTTGCTGCCAAAGGAAGAAGGTGAGGTGAGCACCCCGTTTTGCCTTTCCGCGCCCAGACGCTCTGGGAGGCAACCTCGCGCCAGGTGTATGGGAGGCAGCACAAGAGAGTCACCACAGCGAAGTGGTTTATTCCCTCTCCAAGCGCCCAGAGAAAGGAAAATGCTCCGTTCATTCTGAGCTGCCAAAGCCTCCTTAAGCGCCACCAAAAGGCTCCTCTGGCAGCCCAGAAAAGCCCTAGAATGGCAGGAAACTGGCCGGGCCTTCATGCCGCTCTCAAATTTTCTGGGAATTTTTTCCGGGCTCGGGTTCTTAAGTAGAAAATGGTTTTTAAGCAGAGGCAAAAAAATCTTGAGCACCCGGTTCTTATCTAGAAAAGTTCTTAAGTAGAGGCGTTCTTAGGTAGAAGTACCACTGTAGTCCAATTGTTCTCAAATGAAATCCCGTTTCAAATTTGTGCAGTACATCCAATTGAAAAACCCAAGGAGGATGGACAGATGGGCATGTGCTCCTACCAGCAGTGGTTTGCCTCTGGTACGCACTAGTAGCGAATGTTGCGCTGTGCGCGTAGCTTTAGTTTTCTTGCGTGCGCATGTGTCCCAGTGGTTTTTTTCTTTGTGCGCATACCGCAGAAGCAAAATCATGCAAGGAGACACATGTGCATGTGAGATTTCGCTGATTGTTTTGCTTCTGCGCACGCTGGGATGCACACACGTGCATTGAAAAGAACTGAAGCTGTGTACACAGCGCACCAGTAGCAATCCAAGATAGCACAGTGGGTAGAGTGCAGTACTGCAGGCACTAAAGCTGACTGCTAGAGCTGCAGGTCAGCGGTTCAAATCTCATCACCAGCTCAAGGTTGACTCAGCCTTCCATCCTTCAGAGGTGGGTAAAATGAGGACCTGGATTGTGGGGGCAGTATGCTGTCTCTGTGAAAAAGTGCTATTGCTAACATGTTGTAAGCCGCCCTAAGTCTAAGGAGAAGGGCGGCATAAAAAAATCAATCAAACAAACAAACAAACAAACAAATAAATAAATAAATCCGTCCCTGGCACCCATGTGTGTGCGCTTGCACCCACTCACATGCACACATAAACAGGCAAAACCCTTGGGCAACTCAGAACAAAGCTAGAACTTAAGTTTTCACTTTCATTTTTCAAAATATCTTTTGCTACAATTTTTGAAAAAGAACGGGTCCAAAGATGGGCTACAAAAATGGTGGAAGGTCTTAAGCATAAAACGTATCAGGAAAGACTTAATGAACTCAATCTGTATAGTCTGGAGGACAGAAGGGACAAGGGGGAAATGATTGAAACATTTAAATATGTTAATGGGTTAAATAAGGTTCAGGAGGGAAGTGTTTTTAATAGGAAAGTGAACACAAGATCAAGGGGGCACAATCTGAGATTAGTTGGGGGAAAGATTAGAAGCAACGTGAGAAAATATTATTTTACTGAAAGAGTAGTAGATGCTTGGAACAAACTTCCAGCAGACGTGGTTGGTAAATCCACAGTAACTGGATTTAAACATGCCTGGGATAAACATATATCCATACTAAGATAAAATACAGGAAATAGTATAAGGGCAGACTAGATGGACAATGAGGTCTTTTTCTGCCCTCAATCTTCTATGTTTCTAAGATTTCAGAGGGTTTTCTTCTCCTAGTCTTGAGGAGATTCACCAAGAACCCCAACCCTTTGAAAGGAAAGGGCCAAGCTGTCCCAGGTTTGCTACCTCCTCAAACGCCCAGATGAAGAGATGCAAGCAAGGCTTTCCAACACCACAATTGAACCTCGGAGCACCTTCTTGGAAAGAGGCTTTCTTGGCCGAATCCAGGAGGGAGATAGCAGAAAGGGAAAAGTGAAATAAAAGGAAAACGCCAGAGGCTGGAAGAGCAAGTTTTAAAGATCCCTTTCTCTGACAAAAATTATATTCGAGAATAGAGACTGGAATGGAATGGAATGGAATAGAATAGAATTCTTTATTGGCCAAGTGTGATTGGACACACAAGGAATTTGTCTTTAGTGCATATGCTCTCAGTGTACATAAAAGAAAATATACACTTGTCAAGAATCATGAGGTACAACACTTAATTATTGTCATAGGGGTCAAATAAGCACTGAAGAAACAAACAACATTAATAAAAATCTTAGGATACAAGCAATAAGTTACAGCCATACAGTCCTAAGAGGGAGGAAATGGGTGATAGGAATGATGAGAAAAAACTAGTAGCAATAGAAGTGCAGACTTAGTAAAAGTTTGACAGTGTTGAGGGAATTATTCGTTTAGTAGAGTGATTGCGTTTGAGGAAAGAACTGTTCTTGTGTCTAATTGTCTTGGTGCACAGTGCTCTGTAGAGACGTTTTGAGGGTAGCAGTTGAAACCGTTTACGTCTAGGAGTAGGGAACTTGAACAAGAAACTGAGGGGAAAAGATGCAGAAATCGTGCAAGAAAAGAGGAATCGGAAGAAAAGATTGGGGGGGTAGAGGAGGGTGGCTTGGTGGTGGGGCGTTAAGCAACAGGCAGGAAGTGAGCAAGAATTATTTGGAAGAGATTAGAGTTAAGTTGGGGGGGGGGGAGGTCGCTTTCTCGGCGCGCTATTAAGAGTTCGGGGCGCGCTTGCCAGACGCGTAACAAAATGGCCAGGCTGAGGTGAAAGATCCCACTCACCACGCGCCCGGAGTGCCAGTCGACCGACAACACCGTCCCTGTCTCGGCTGCTCGTCTCCAATTACCTCAGGAGCCGGCTTCACTTTTCTCAAGGCGACAGGCGAAATGACTAAGCCTCCAACGGGAGGCTTTCCCATCAACTGCCGAAGTCCCGCCTCTGGGCTCAACCTTGCGAGGAGCCGCCTGTTTTTTCCGCTTCTTCCAGGCGCTTTCTCCCCACCGTCATTGAAACACTTCGGGGAAATCGGGGCCTGTTTCATCATTGTTTTTCACATAGCGGGCGGCCCAAGCTTTGAAGGCGTTACGATCCCAAATCTTTCGGCCCGGGGAAAATTCTCAGAAATAATTCACGAATGTATCTCGCTGCAATGTAAACAAAAGTCCAGACGGGCTACAGACCTGTCGCCAAAGGGAGACGTGCTTTATTTATTTATTTTTATCGATTGATTGATTTTGTCCATTACACAATGAGGATTATATTGGGTATACATATAGTAAATACATAATGAATTTTATAGAGGATATACTCATAGAAAAATATATCTAAGAAAGAATAGAAGATGTAGGAATAAAACATATCAATGAAAGAATAGAAGAGATATAGGAATAGAAGAAAGGTATAGGAGATATAGGAGAGCAATAGGACGGGACGGAAGGCTCTCTAGTGCACTTATGCACGTATGCATAAGACATTTTAGAGATTGCACTGGGAAAAGTCAACACGACTTGATCGCTAAGCTGCTTTTTCAGGAGGACACTTTGGATTTTCTTTGAGGACGTTTCGCTTCTCATCCAAGAAGCTTCTTCAACTCTGACAGGATGATAGGGAATGGAAAGATTTATATTCCTTGCAGACGGCTGGTCGTTTGCATCCTTCTAGAACAGGGGTCTTTAATAATTAGGCACAAAAAAGGGGACAAACCCCATATATTCTTTTATATCAGCACAGATTTGGCAATATTCTTCCTACTGCAGTGTTTCTCAAACCTTTGGCTCTCAGGACTCAGAAATATTTTATGGTTACAATATGTATTGAATATTATATTGAAGAGTGCTTTTGAATGATAGAACCAGAAATTAGTTTTAAGAGTTTCTGCCTCTGTAGACAGATTCTGTTTAAAAGATGTTATAGAAGAGGAATACGTTTTATTTGACAAGATTGAGTCTTATCTGAAAGTGGATTTAAAAATGGCAATTTACAAGAATGAAATGGGAAATGATGCTACACTAGATATATAAAAGAAACTCAGCATCTCAACTTAAACCTGGAAGCAGACGCAGCTCATATCTAGGAGCACAGATAATTGTCTGCGCCACTGCTTTTTGCCCTAATTGAAGCTTCCAGATACTCTTTAAGGGAACCCCAACCAGTGTTCCCTCTAATTATTTTTTTTTTTGGGGGGGGGAAGTATAGTGTCTGAGCGGCAGTCCCTTCGGGACTGGGCGGCACAGAAATAATAAATAAATAAATAAATAAATATGCAAGCAAACAAACAAACAAATAAAAAACCCACCCTGTTTTGCCTCAGAGAATTTCAAAATAAAATACTGTACTGTGTGTTTATAACAGTGAGCTCATAATAGGGCAACTCTATCAATATCAAAATGCCACTTAAATAGTTGAGCTAGTTTCAAACTAGATTTTGATTTTCTTCCTCTCTTCCTTACTCCCATTCTTTTTCTTTCTCTTTTCCTTCCTCTCTTTTTTCTATCTGTTTCTTTTCCTCTCTTCCTCTCTCTCTCCTTCCCTCTCACTCTTTCCCTCTCGGCTTCTGGGCAGGTTTGGAAAACTCTGAGTTGATGATGATTTTTAAGTGAGCGGTTGCTCATTGCTCAGCTTAGAGGGAACTATGACCCCAACTTCAATTAGGGCAAAATAGTCTGATTAGACTATTGCATTACAATAGTCTAATCAGAAGGTAACTAGGGCAAGATTTAAAGCCTCCAAATCAAGGAACAGGCACAAGCAATCCACATATGTCAGTTTCAGCCTTAAAACTCTACATGACATGGGGCAAGATTAGTTGAGGGCTTGTGTCTCATGGTTACATTTACTGTATCGTGGATGGATGGATGATGGTTGGATGGATGGACCGATAATTGATTTCCAAGCTTTCTGATTTTAGACTGAATTATGAATAAATCTTATTTTTGTCATCATCATGGATGCACATAATAATAATAATAATAATAATAATAATAATAATAATAATTTATTAGATTTGTATGCCGCCCCTCTCCGATGCATTAAATGGTAACAACCAAGTTTGTACTATACTGTACACTTATTTTGAGGCAAAATAAGTTAAATAGATAAAATATGATGGCAGATATAACTTTATTACTGCTAGCAAGTGTATACTGTATACAATTATTTATATAAATTCCAATATACTGTACTGCCAAACAAATATAACAGTTTTTCACAGAATGTGATTAGATACACTTGGGCATTGTATCCATAGGTATTTGAAAGGTGGATGAATGTGGATTTACAGGTGAGTGTTATGTATAAACTGGGTTGACAAAAGTAGAAATGATAAGCTGTCTGGGAAAGCCAAGGAAAATTATCAAAACCATTAAAAAGCAAAAGTGAGAATATTTTGAACATGTGCTGCGACACCCAGAAAAATATTGGGATACTTCATTTAATCCATCCAAGGAAAAATTGAAGGCAAACGAAGTTCAGGCAGAAGAACATAATGGCTTCAAAATCTAAGGAACTAGTCTGGACAAAACTCACCAGCACTTTTTTATGCAGTTGTTGATAAAAATAGGATTGCCGGCATGGTCGCCCATGTCTGACAACACACAAGAATTGCATCCATATCAATTTTCTTCCTACAATGTAAATTGTAATATGCAGTGTCTGTGTGTATAAGTAACCCTTACAACCAGTTGAAAGTATGGCACTACTGAATAAACTGTACATTGGCCCACTCTTTGTAGTTCTGCCTGTTGCAGCATCCCCGAGGTTATGTGATCAAGGTTTGTGCACTTGGCAGCCTGCCCACATGACTGCATGGGCACTTCAACTCCCCCCCATATCTGCCCTTTTGACTGCCCTGCACAATAGTGATCCTTGATAGTGCAATGCCCCAGCTGAAGTAGAGGTCCAGGACCCTCAAAGTCTCCGTTGGCCACCACTGGTTCTGGGCCTCTTCCTCAGTCCCAGTGCCATTGTCATCAAGGAAGGAGTCCTGCTTCAAGGCCTAAACTGTGACCAGTCACCCCATGGCCACAAAGTTGGAGCCATCTCTGCCACCTTACAATCCACTGGGTCTGCTGCAGGGGTGGGTTCCAGTTTTCTTTACTGCCAGTTCGCTCAGGGACACACCACACGGATGCGTGTGCAATACTAAAGCAAAGCTGCGTATGAAGCAAAAAACAAGATGGTGGCACTTACAGTGCCAAGACAACTGGCTTGGAGGCATGGCAGGCCTGGTTTGCTGCCAGTTGCAGTGACCCAGGCCACCAAGTTGCAACCGTTTCTATAGAACTGGTCCAAACCAGGAGGAACTCACCTCTGATCTGCTGCCCTTACTGACTTTCACTGTCTTTTGCTGCTGACAATGAGGACCAGGCCTGGTTCTATACAAGGCAGTTGCTAGCCATGCTAGGCCATGAATGACTAGCCTGGTTATTCTTACAATGCTTTGGAGGCCTTCTAAAGAGCACAAGATCACACCAGCTCTTCTCTTAAAGGTGCAGACTATTTTTGAGATGCTTCAGAAAGCAGGGCCAGTAGAGCAGAAGGCTGCAGGACCAACAAACCAGTGGAACTCAGAGCAGCCAAAAGAGCAGGGATTTGAGAGAGATATGGAGGGAGAGGGAAAAGACAGCAATCCCTTCACTTATTGAAGCTCAGGGCTGGGAGGGACCAAGTTGGGGCTGCCTTAGATATGGCTGCCACAGGAAAGGTCAGGATTGCCAACACTAAACAATAATCACGATATTGTGTTTTACATCATTTAGTAATGAAAATTCTGGTCCCAATTACCATAATAATTCAAGGATCATCTGTATGTAAAATTATTGTTTTTCTTTGGAGTTTTAAAAACATATTAATATATTGTTTAACAGCTCTGTTCTGAGTAGAAACCCAGGGTAAGAAATATGACAAGTACTATTAGGAAGTACAATCCAAAATATAGATTCAGCAGGAAAACATAATGAAGTCTTAGACAATCTAAGATCTAGGATAACATACCTGGATCCTTCTCAACCTGAGTTATGGTGTTGAGAAGGTATTAATTGTATTGAAGACCTCTGCCAGGCTTGGGATCCATTCTGGCCCTCTTTGATCTCTCAACAGCCTTCAATGCCATCACAAACTTTCTGGACTGGGGGAGGGCGTGAAGTCATGAGGTATGATGTTCTTTGGAGGTTGGTTCCAATTGATGCTGGGAAGGCGAGAAAATCTCAAACTCCTGCTATACAAGATGCCTCAGGGCTTTCTTTGCTTTTTTTACATCCACATGAAGCTGCTGGATGAGGGTCAACATGCTTCTGCCAATTGTATATCAAGTGCCACTGTAAAGTGTCTGTGAATTATGGGAGCCTGGATTGGAGAGGTACAGGCTTTTATTTAACCCCAGCAAGGCCTGAGTGATTATGGGTTTTGGATCTTCAGAGATTTTCCACCACTGGCTCTAGTTTGTATTCCCACCCCTCCAGCTCAGAACTGCAGCGTAATTTGGGGGTCCTATGTTCTCAGCTACTGCCTAAAGTAGCAACTTTAAGCTTGGTCATGCTAACCTAAGGGTGTCCAAATAACTTGTATCACAGCTGGAGCTTACTTTCGGGACACCCAGACATTTCAGATTCCCCTTTTAAACCTCCAACCATAGTCATCCACCGAAGTTCCAGATTTTTTGGGTATGACTATAGCCTTCAAAATTCTACCTGGCAAGTAGTTACATTATCCCCATTCTTTAATTCAGTGAGGTAGACACCCCTGAAACTGGTGTGAAACAGAACGATAAATTCCCGTTATCCAAGAATGCATCTTTCAAACAACTATTTCCAGATTTCTCTGAACCAGATGTCTCTGGGGTATATAGTGCAAAATTAAAAAATCTCTGGAATAAAAGCAAGAAAGGCAACCTAGGAAAAATTAGGTTTTTAAACTAGTGAGTTAAATGTTTCACTGAAAATGTCGTACTAAAATTAGTAATCATTAACTTGAGCAAATTAATTGTTTTGGTATCCAAAATTATCAAAACTGAACAAAGCAGGACTACAAAAAAGTGTGTGTGGGGGAAATAAAGGCTACCTTTGTTCTCTACTTGTAGGTTTCCTGCCAATTTAGCAGGAAATGGTATATTTTTTGTATTGCCTTTATATGTTGTGAGCCGCCCTGAGTCTCCGGAGAAGGACGGCATATAAGACGTCCAATCAATCAATCAATAAATTTTAATCTCATTAGTTTCAATGGCTTTGGGTTTAATCCCTAGAAACCAATGAGCTAAACTCCATTCTTTATTGTCTTTATTTCTGAGAACTCTCAACCAAGACTGGAAAAGTAAAAATAACTTACCAGTTCTTTTTTTCAGAATTATACTCTTCCTGTTCTTCTTAAAAGACGGACTGTCAAGTCCTAGGCTGGCCAGCAGACCACTTACTATTTGTTAAATTTGTTTGCCACCCATCTCAGTGCAAGGTGACTCTACATATGTTACCAATTATCCCGTCTTTTCTATCAGCCTACTTTCATCTTCTTATATATGTGAAAAAACCTCTTTCAAGTGATCTGCCTTAGATACATCCATTTATTGAGAAATTACCTGTCCCTGAAGAATCAACTGATGGAAAAATCACTGCAGTAGTAAACTACTTCAATGCATCAAATAATTGTCTGGAGATTTCAAGACCATTAAAAAGACTATGTAGCCTTCACACTAAATATACCAGTTATTAAAAAGTATGTAGAATAGTTCTTGTCCACAAAGCAATTTAGGCCTATGCAAAGTTGTTGACCTAGGAAATGGATGACTCCGTAAACTCTAAAATAAGTTTGCTTACAATAACCATCATGATAAAGCAAAGTAGACTTGAATACACATTTTTTGCCTTGTGAATGCAATGTATGTTGTGTAGGTTGCAGAATCAATAGCTGGTAAATGTTAAGAAAGTTTGTATTTTGAGTTGATATCATGTAATCCTGAAAATATTTATTAAATCAATGATTTCCAATAACACACTGCCAGAATTGAGCTAAATTCTATAAAACCCACAGCACAGGACATGATTACAAGTTTTTATTAATCATTTCTGCATTAATTTATAACAGCCTTTTACAACAAACTGTGTTACCTCACACAGAACCATTAAACTTAAATTTGCTAAATAAAGAACTCAAATGCGTGAAATCCACCTTTCCTTAACATGGGAAGGCAAGAACATCAATTGTTTTTTTAAACATATGATAATCCTAAACACATATACTTAGGAGTAAATCCCACTGAAATTATAGAAATAAATTTGGTCAGGATCCAGTCAGGTTTCTCAAAACTACTTTGTTTAGAAGATTTCGCATAGTACAACATTGTTCTATTGTCAGGGGTGGACTTAATCCCAGGACTCATCTGCTACAAGCGTATTTGATGCTGCGAATCCTCCACTGTGATTATTGTCTTTGTTACTGAAAACCTACATGAAATGGAAATCAGATAAAACAAAGAAAATGATACATTGCCAGGAAACAGTCTACCTTTATTTTCAAGATTGTATTAGAACAGGGTGGGCAATTAATTGTCCCAAGGCACCACATGAGCAAGTAAGACTGTTGTGGATGGCTGTTGTTGTCCTGCCTCCTGCTGCCCTGCTCCTGCCACTAACACTGCACCAACTCCTGCACCCCACCTCAGATGCTGCCGCCGCCCTGCCAAGCACCAGACTGGGACTGCCCGCTGGCTGCATGTGGCCTGCAGGACCTAAAATGCCAACGTCTGTATTAGAAAATATATTTCAGATCCTTGCTTTCCAACCAACTTTCAACATTTATCACAGATAGCCTCAAATACGAGGAACTATGAAGTCTCATGTCTGTATTGTGATGCTTACAATTAGCTTCCACTGATAGAGTAAAGCATTTGGTTTGTCTATAAATGCCCTAAAAATTACTATTTTCCACGAGACTTCGCAGAATCAAAAATAAGATATTCTGTATATCCTGTATTATCATTTTAACAACTACTTTAACAACCTATGTGTGAAGAACCTTAAAAATGGTTACTTCCACATACATCCAAGAGCATTATTCTTGTTCTATAATGCTTGCTTCCTTATCTATGCCTACAAATATTTCTCCATGGCCACAAATACTGTATTTCTCTACCTTAGTTAGAGAAATATTCAAGGTTCAAAGTAGGTTTTAGAGCCAGGGGGTCTTTCAAAATTACAATACTTATCCACTGTTTAGGTAAGAATCAGATATGTTTAAAAGTTACCTTTCTGGAATCAACAGCTGCAAACATATTTCTCCTTGGATAACTAAAAGCAATCCCACCTGAACCACAGGAAAGTTCTTCTAACCATGCTGGAACTTCTTGCTGAGCCTTAAAAAGGAAAATCATATTATTATGTCTGTTTAAAAACTATTTTAAAAAACTGGGAAGTGAAAGACAACTTACATCTGCAAGCACTTTTATTAGGGGCTGTGCAACAGCACTGTCTGCTTGAGGATCAAAGAAAGAAATTGCTTTGCCTATATTACCACAACGCCCAGTTCGTCCAATCCTATGAACATATTCATCAATTGTGGAAGGGAGATCAACATTTATAACATGTTGAACATTTTCTATATCCAGACCTCTTGCTGCTACAGATGTAGCAACAAGAACAGGGCATCTTCCAGTACGAAAATAATGAAGTGCTTCTTCTCTCTCCCTCTGTTCCCGGTCACTAAGAACAGAACACAAATTTTAATTTGTAAAGCAATTTTAACAGATAGATATATCAATGTGGAGGGTAAAGTTAGCCATATGTACATTAGATAAAAATTAAATAAATCTGTCATTTATATTTCTACTGCACAAGAATGGGAGAATAAGGACTGCAGACCAAAGTATCATAGTGATCCAAAATTTGTGTTTGTCTACTGCAGTGATTTTCAACCTTTTTTGAGCCGTGGCACATTTTTTACATTTACAAAATCCTGGGGCACACCACCAACCAAAATGACACAAAATGACACCCTAAGACACTCTCCTCTCTTTTTCCATCCCTGTCTCCTCCCCCCCCCCCTTGTGTCTGTGTGTGTATACACACTCTTGAACCATTTCCAAAAACAGGTGAGGGCTGGGGTTTTTTTCTCTCTTATTCTTTGGGTGCTTTTTATCATATGCTTTAAATCAAGAGTCACTTCTCTCTCTGTTTTGTTTCTCTCTCTTTCCTCTCATTCTCTGTCTCAATCATTTTCTCATTTCTCTTTTTTCCTCCTCTTTTTGCTCATTTCTCTCTCTCTCTCCCTTCCTCTCATTCTCTATCTCTCTCTCTCTCTTGCTTTCTTTCTCTCTTTTTCTCTCTTTCTTGCTTTCTCTCTCTCTCACTCTTGCTTTCTCTTTCTCTTTTCTTTCTCTCTTGCTTTCTCTCTTTCTCTCTCTCTTGCTTTCTTTCTCTCTCTTTCTCTATCATGCTTTCTTTCTCTCTCTCTTTCTCACTCTCTCTCTCTCAGCAAAAAGTTGCGAGATCGGAACCCAAGCTTCCTTCTTCGCGGCACACCTGATCATGTCTCGCGGCACACTAGTGTGCCACGGCACACTGGTTGAAAAACACTGGTCTACTGTACTTTGTTTTGGTTAGAGGTCATGCAGTCCTTTAAGAAACGACTTTACCTTTATCAATCTTATAGTTTAATTAAAGCATGGAAAGGGGATGCTAAGTTAAGCATTTCAGCAGCCCTGTGACAGTGGTTAAGATAAGGAATGTGGAATGCCTCAAGCCCTAGGGCAGTGATGGCGAACCTTTTTTCCCTCAGGTGCCAAAAGAGCATGAGCATGTGCTATTGCACAAGCGTGAGTACCCACACCCATAATTAAATGCCTGGGGAGTGCGAAAACAGCTTTCCCCACCCCCTCAAATGCCCTCTGGAGGCTGGAAATGGCCTGTTTCCCAACTTTTGCTGGGCCCAGTAGGCTCGTGTTTAGCCCTCCCCAGGCTCCAATGGCTTCCCTGGAGCTGGAGGAGCCTAAAAATGCCCTCCCCCATCCCCCTGGAGGCCCTTCGGAACCTAAAACGCCTTTCTCAGAGCATCTGTGCAAGCCCAAAATCAGCTGATCAGCACACACATTCATGTTCGATTTGAGCTAGGGCAATGGCTTGCGTGCCAGCATATATGGCTCCATGTGCCACCTGTGGCACCTGTGCCATAGGTTCACATCACTGCCCTAGGGAGTTCCCAAGAATTAGAAATGATTAAATGGAAGACAAAAAAGAATGATTTAAATATTTTGGAAATCACTTGATCATGGTTTATTTGTGGTTTAGATTAAAAGAAGGTACCACACCCTCTCTTGGTACTTAGCCTCCTTCCTTTTATTTAGAACCTAAGCACTATTAGAAATGTAAAATATGAATACAGTCGTCCCTCGATTTACGCGATCTCGATTAACGCGAAACGCTGCAACGCGGTTTTTCAAAAAATATTAATTAAAAAATACGTTCGCGTTTTTTTTGCTATACCACGGTTTTTCCCGCCCGATGACGTCATGCTGATTGCTGATTGGCCAAAATCTCAACCAATCGTTGCAAACGCAAAAAAAAGCTTTGCAACTGAACTTTTGGAACTTGTTCAGACTTGTTGCAAGATGCCTCCTAAACGTTGTGCTCGGAGTGCTGGCGGCGACGCTAAAAAGACCAGGAGGATACTCACAATTAAAGAGAAAATTGACATTTTGGACATGCTGAAAGGGGGACGCTCTTATGCAGATGTTGGTCGGCAGTATGGGATCAACGAATCGAGTGTGCGAACCATTCGTGACGACGAGAAAAAGATAAGGCAAAGTTCCCTGATGGCCTTCAACAAGGCTGCAAAAAGAATGGTGACGCCTAGAAACAAACGGCTCATGAAGATGGAAGCTGCTTTGTCCCTGTGGGTACAAGACTGCCGCAAAAAGAGCATTGCTTTGGATACCAACACTATCAGAACCAAAGCACAACAATTGTACAACCGTCTTGAAGACACAGAAGAAGGCGATGCAGATGAGGGAAACGCAGGTAAGGGCTGGGGTTTTTTATTCTGTCATTAGATACTGTATTTAAGTGTTTTTTAAGGAAGGAGCAGGGAAGGAGGGAGGGAAGGAGGGAAGGAGGGAGGGAGAGAAGAGAGGGAGGGAGGGAGGGAGAGGAGAAGGAAGGAGGGAAGGAGGGAGGGAGAGAAGAGACGGAGGGAGGGAGAGAAGAGAAGGAAGGAGGGAAGGAGGGAGGGAGAGAAGAGAAGGAAGGAGGGAGGGAGGGAGAGAAGAGAAGGAAGGAGGGAAGGAGGGAGGGAGAGAAGAGAAGGAAGGAGGGAGGGAGAGAAGAGAAGGAAGGAGGGAAGGAGGGAGGGAGAGAAGAGAAGGAAGGAGGGAGGGAGGGAGAGAAGAGAGGGAAGGAGGGAGGGAGAGAAGAGAAGGAAGGAGGGAGGGAGGGAGAGAAGAGAAGGAAGGAGGGAAGGAGGGAGGGAGAGAAGAGAAGGAAGGAGGGAGGGAGGGAGAGAAGAGAAGGAAGGAGGGAAGGAGGGAGGGAGGGAGAGAAGAGAGGGAAGGAGGAAGGGAGAGAAGAGAAGGAAGGAGGGAAGGAGGGAGGGAGAGAAGAGAGGGAAGGAAGGAAGGAGGGAAGGAGGTGGGCATTTACTCTTTATGCTTTCATTCAAGTCACTTCTCTCTCCCTTTCCTGTCATTCTGCAGCCTCAGCCTCAGCCTCAGCCCCAGCCACATTCACAGCAAGCAAAGGGTGGTTTGAGAAATTTCAACGGCGCTATGGCCTGAAGAGTGTGTCATTGCACGGAGAAGCTGCCTCAGCAGATACAGGTGCAGCAGAAAACTTTGTCCAGCGCACGTTTAAAGAGCTAATTGCAGAAGGGGGCTACCTTCCAGAACAGGTGTTCAACATGGACGAAACAGGCCTGTTCTGGAAGAGGATGCCTTCAAGGACTTTCTTGATGCAAGATGAAGCCAAAGCCCCTGGCTTTAAGGCCATGAAAGATCGAGTGACTTTGATCATGTGTGGGAATGCAGCAGGCTTTTTGCTGAAGCCAGGGCTAATTTATAAGTCACAAAATCCAAGAGCCCTCAAGAACAGAAATAAGAATGCATTGCCAGTGTACTGGATGCATAATGCTAAAGCATGGATTACAAAACCCCTCACGCGGGACTGGTTTCATCAGTGCTTCATCCCACAGGTGAAGGATTATTTGGCTGGCAAAGGACTGGATTTCAAAGTGCTTCTCCTAATGGACAATGCTGGCGGCCATGATCACCTGGACCATGAACATGATGGGGTGCAAGTTGAATTCTTGCCACCAAACACCACATCGCTTATCCAGCCGATGGATCAAGGTATTATCCGTGCATTTAAGGCACTGTACACGCGCAATTCTCTTGGAAGCATCGTGGAAGCAATGGATGCTGATGACAACTTCACATTGAAGGCCTACTGGCGTCAGTACACAATTGCATCTTGTCTGAAGAACATTCAGAATGCCTTGACAGATATGAAGACACAGACAATGAATGCCTGCTGGAGGAAATTGTGGCCAGAAGTGGTGCATGATTACAAGGGATTTGCTCCCGAAGAAATCCAAGATGCTGCAGTCCAGAACTCTGTGAAGCTGGCACAGGCACTGGGTGGAGAAGGCTTCGTTGACATGACAGCAGAGGAAGTCAATGGTTTGCTTGATGAGCATGGCCTACCGCTGACAGACAAAGATCTGGAGGAGCTGACCAGGTCAGCGAGTGAAGAAGAGGAGGAAGCGGAAGCTGAACAAGCTGAGGAAGAAGAAGATGTTGGCCTAACGCTTGAGCGGCTTGCAGAACTGAACAGAGCCACTTCAAATGTACAACGCATGGTGGAACTTTGGGATCCCAACATGACTCGCTCTATACAGTTTAACGCCTCCCTTGACAACATCTTTGCACCATACAGATCCATGTTAGCCCAGAAAAAGAAACGGCGCCAACAACTGCCCATGACCATGTTTGTCACAAAAACCAAGAGGTCTGTCACACCATCACCTGCAGCGTCCATTGTAGAAATGGTGATAGAAGAAGATCCCTAGTTACTGTATCCCAGTTATGCTAACCCCCACCCCACCCCAAAAAATGTAAATAAATATGTTATTGTTCATAACTTAAGAGTCTTATTCAATGTGTACAGTAGGTAATGGTAATTAAGGGGATGGGAAATGGTAATTTATGGGTTAAAAGTGTTGGGACTGAGTGGCACACAGTCTGTACAGAAGAATGAATGAATGAATGACTGAGTGAATGAATGAAATTCAAACACAGGTGAGGGCTGGGGGGTTTTATTCTGTCATTACACAGTACAGTAACAGTACAGTTACAGTTTAAGTGCTTTTTGAGAAAGGAGAGAGAGAAGGGAGGGAGGGAGAGGAGGGAGGGAGAGAAGAGAAGGAGGGAAGGAGGGAGGGAGAGAAGGGAGGGAGAGAAGAGAAGGAGGGAAGGAGGGAGGGAGAGAAGGGAGGGAGGGAAGGAGGGAAGGAGGGAGGGAGAGAAGGGAGGGAGAGAAGAGAAGGAGGGAAGGAGGGAGGGAGAGAAGGGAGGGAGGGAAGGAGGGAAGGAGAGAAGGAGGGAAGGAGGGAGGGAGAGAAGGGAGGGAGAGAAGGAGGGAAGGAGGGAGGGAGAGAAGGGAGGGAGGGAAGGAGGGAGGGAGAGAAGGGAGGGAGGGAAGGAGGGAGAGAAGGAGGGAAGGAAGGAGGGAAGGAGGGAGGGAGGGAGAGAAGAGAAGGAGGGAGGGAGGTTTGCCATTGCCGCCAGCGCTGGCCCTGCCCCAAAGAAAGCCGGTGACAGGAAGGAGAGAAGGGAAGGAGGGAGGTTTGCCATTGCCGCCAGCGCTGGCCCTGCCCCAAAGAAAGCCGGTGACAGGAAGGAGAGAAGGGAAGGAGGGAGGTTTGCCATTGCCGCCAGCGCTGGCCCTGCCCCAAAGAAAGCCGGTGACAGGAAGGAGAGAAGGGAAGGAGGGAGGTTTGCCATTGCCGCCAGCGCTGCCCCTGCCCCAAAGAAAGCCGGTGACAGGAAGGAGAGAAGGGAAGGAGGGAGGTTTGCCATTGCCGCCAGCGCTGGCCCTGCCCCAAGAAAGCCGGTGAGCGGGGCGAATCGGGCGGGCGGGGGGTAGCGGCAAGGAGCCCGGAAAAATCACCATTGCATTGCCAGCCTCCGAATTTGCGTCGCTCCACCTTCTGCGCATGTGCGGCCAGGGCGCGCATGCGCAGAAGGTTTTTTACTTCCGCATCCAGTATTACGCGGAAATCGGTTAGCGCGGGAGGTCTTGGAACGTAACCCCCGCGCTAACCGAGGGATCACTGTAACTGCAACCAGATACTCTGGAAATATCCCCACCTCTCCCCAGAAAAGGGCAATATCGTATTTTTATGGCTAGTGAAACACAATCACCAATTTAACCTCTGAAAGCAGAATTGTCACACTGGCAGCCAATTTGGAAGTTATCCATGACCACCAATTTCTTCTCAAAGTTTAATTTTAAATGTTACAAAAATGTTGCCTACCCACAATTTACTCACCCATGAATACTTGTGGTTGATATGTTTTCTTGGCAAAGTAAAGTCGCAAAAAAATCTGCTTTTTTCTTTGTTTCCACAAATACCATAGTTCGTTCATTGCCTATAAATAAAGCGGACAGTAATATTTTACTCTCCTTCAAAAATGTAAACATAAGTACTCCAGATATTTACATATCATACTTCCCTTCAACTTCACTCCCAAAAACTTCATTTCAGTGAAGGTAGTTGTTATGAGACATTTATAGTGAGCCTTAATAAAATGGGATTTCCCTATGGTTCTGCTACAATTAACAACTATGAATGACTTTTTAAAATACCTGCAACTTCCTTTAGCTCAGAAAACGTATTTCTTTAAAAAAAACTGATGGATCATCCCTAGAACTGTTGGTCAGGGGAAGAAAAAGAACATTGTAGAGAATCCATACTCCAATATTTATATTACTGAACAATACTATGCTACACTACACATTTGGCAGCCGTATATCAATTTAACAATGAGTACAATTTAAAAAGTACATTTCAATTACGAGGCTTCAATTACCTATTTCATTAAGAATTTCAACAAGTTTGTCTTTCTTGTCATACTGCTTCACTTGAAGTATGGTTTGCTGAACATCACTGCATGCTCCTCCCACTTGCCCAACAACAACAAATAAGTAGTCTGTCTTCAAAAATTCTCCAGCGAGCCTTTAAACAATTAAATAAAATTAAGTTTTCTTTATTTATGGCATGCAAATATCAGAGAGATCTACAAGACTACAAAGTAGTCTTGACAGCCTAATTGCTTGTTGGTTGGTTTTGCAGCTGCACACTTATTCATGATGTTCCACAAGGGAAACCCAATATGTACCATCTGACTAATAGCATTCCGGTTAATAACATATTCCGGCCCTCTTTTGCTGATCTCACTTCATGTCCGAACAGGTCCAGCATCAATTTTTCTTGCGCAGCTAGCCATTCCCATTAAAGCAGTACCTATTTATCTACTCACAATAATGCTTTCAGCTGCTGGGTGGGCAGGGCAAGAGCTGGAGGCAAGGGATGGGAGCTCACCCCATCCTGCAATGCTACCAGGGCTATAAGTGCCAGTGTCGACTATTTCTGGTTGGCAGATCCAGTGTCCTTCAGCTGCTGTGCCATCGTGCCTCCATAAAATAAAATTATTTTGAGGTAGGGCATCCAGAGCGATAAGGGTCGATAATTTGGGAAATAAAGTATTAATAACATTTTTACACAGGTGGTCCTCAACCACAATCGAACAAAAAAAAATTGTTGTTAAACAAGACAATTGTTGAGTTTGCCCCATTTTACAACCTTTCTTATCACAGTTAAGTTAAATCACTGCAGTTGTCAAGTTAGTAACAAGGTTGCTAAGTGAATATGGCTTCCCCATTGAGTTTCCTTATCAGGTCAAAAAGGTGATCACATGACCCTGGGACATGTAACCATAATAGCAGTAGCAATAGATATACCACTTCACAGGCTTTACAGCTCTCTCTAAGCTATTTACAGTCAGCATATTGCCCCCAACAATCTGGGTCATTTTAGTAACCTCGGAAGAATGGAAGCTTGAGTCAACCTTGAGTGGTGAGAAGTCAACCGCTGAACTGCTAACAGCTAGCAGTCAGCAGAAGTAGCCTGCAGTATTAAATTCTAATCACTGGGCCGCTACAATTCTTAATTAAAAAATATGCCAGTTGCCAAGCATTCAAATTTTGATCATTGTAACCATGGGGATGCTGCAATAGTTGTAATGTAGAAAATGGCAATAGTACTATAAAAATAGCACTTAAGACAGATATCATTCCATAGTGCTTTTACAGCACTCTCTAGCAGTTTACTAAAATTTATAATGTGTTTCAGCATATTGCCCCCAAAATCCTGGTTGTGGACAGAATTAGCTTGCAATACTGCATTCTAACCACTGTACTACCTTGGCTCCTAAAATCTAAAAAGGCGCTTTTTAAAATGTCATTGTAACTTCAGTCATTAAATGAATGATTGTAAGTTGAGAACTACTTGTAGTTAGTAAAATGAGTCTAAAAATAAATGGACCAGTAGCCACTTCTTTAAATATATACTATTTAAATTTGTACAGTTATTGTCCAAATATGACTTGCAAAAATAACAGGTACCATTCCAAACAATTTAACTCAGAAGCTACTTTCCATGAACAGTCAATTCCTCCAAGATTAAATAAAGTAGACACAAAAACCTTAGCAATCGAGATTCAAAATTTTAGCAAGGTAGCATGTGTATTTATGATGTCACTCTGAATAAATTATCTGAAATTTACACTTTGTAAACTGTATTTTTAAAATGAATTGCTAATACAGTAGTCCCTCACCTATCGCTGGTGTTACGTTCCAGACCTGGCCGCGATAGGTGAAATCCGCGATGGGGAATTTATCGACTGATAGTACTTATTTAAGTATTTATATTGTAATTGTTTGGTAAGTTTTCATTGTTTTAAGTGTTTATAAACCCTTCCCACACAGTATTTATTTTAGATACAGTATTTAAATAAAGTATTTACAATTTTAGATTTTTATTTTTTTTAAAAAAAACCTGCCGATTGAGTTCGGCGGGCTGTTTAAATCTGCCGATCGACTTCCTCAGAAACCCGCGATGAAGTGAAGCCGCAGTAGGTGAAGCGCGATATAGCGAGGGACTACTGTACATACCTTTGGATTTCATCAGGGAAAGTGGCACTAAACATTAATGTTTGGCGATTCTCTTTTGTGGGCATTCCTGGAGATAAAATTAATTTCTTTATATCAGGGCCAAATCCCATATCCAGCATACGATCAGCTTCATCTAACACCAAATATTTCAATTTGCTGAGCCCAATCTTTTAGAAAAAAACAGATATACAAGAAAAAATTGGAAAAAAAATGCACAATTGTACTTTTACATCATAGCTATACAAACTCAAATTAGTTCTCAAATTTATATTGGATACCTTACATCTATCCCTATATCCTGCTTTAAATAAAAATATACTCTAATTTTGCACAAATAATTAATTATTAACACCTGCAATGTAACTTCCATACCACAGCAATACTGAACAGTTAAAAATCCTAAGATTTTTAATTAATATTGTTTCTTCATTGCTTATTTGACCCCTATGACAATCATTAAGTGTTATACCTCATGATTCTTGACAAATGTATCTTTTTCTTTTATGTACATTGAGAGCTTATGCCCAAAGCAAATTCCTTGTGTATGCAATCACACTTGGCCAATAAAGAATTCTATTCTATTCTATTCTATTTAGACCAACCATTTAGGTGTAGAGAAAACTTTGCTGATGGTTTTTGAGACAGTGATTTATATTTCTTAAAAATGAAAGTATTTACTAATTGTTTATTTTATTCATAATTCATATGCTGCTTTCCCCTTCCTTCATATAGATATCACTCAATGGTTCTTAATTCCCTTTAATTTTACTTGTCCAACATTCCAGATAGGTATCAAACCTCTTTAAGTGTTTAAGTTGAATGAACTTGCATAGGATTGGCAAACACAATAAAGATTCTGGAGAGTCAGAATCTCTAGATAATTCTCTATGAATAATTATGTTACCGAGCTTGAAAAGATAGCAAAGCACTACTTTTTAACAGTCAGAACCTGTTCTCACCCTTTTAGACTTAACATGATCTGTATTTTATCACTGGCCTGATCACATATGAAGTACCTTTTTATGAATCAATTTGGAATGTGTTAACTCATTTCCATAAGCTTCTCAGTAAAAACTTGTTTTATATTGTATTTAACCCTTGCGATAAAAACAGTGTTATGTCTGAAATTTGACCAGTCATAAATGTTCATTCATAAATTCATGGTGACCCAAAGATCTTACCTTTTGTCTGCCTATGATATCCAAAAGTCTTCCTGGGGTAGCACATAATATATTACAGCCTAGCTGTATCTGATGAATTGTATGGCTCATTTGTATACCTCCATAAATCACAACAGGTCTTATACAAGTTCTAGTTAATGAGAAAATATATAATTAAAATATAGTTAAAAACAGTGAACACATCTCACTGTATTACTATTAATAACAATGCCTTAAATCTCTTTGATATGGTACAATAACAGATCTAATACTATATTACTTTTGGTTTGTTTGAAATGTTTAAACCACAACATTTGAAAGTCCAAATTAAAAATTAAGCAGTGGACTTAACACCACCATTATTATCATTTTAAGATATAATATAGGAGTATAATTATGTAAGAATTATATATTAATTGCCTTTTACTAGACAGATTCACTTGTGCATTTCTCTTGTCCAGTTTGCAGTATTATAAACTTGTGAATACGTATTTCTTTATCATGATTCCTAAGCAGCTACAGTTATGGCTTCAGCTTTTTCTATTACATATAACAGTAATGGCTAACCTTTTTGTCATGTACCAAAAATGTTTGCCCACGTACGGCGGTACCCATAATGCAATGTGCCCCTACGCATGCACGCATGATTGGATTGGATTGGATTTGTATGCCGCCCCTCTCCGTAGACTCGGGGCGGCTAACAACAGTAGTAAAACAGCATATAACAATCCAATATTAAAACAGTTAAAAACCCTTATTGTAAAACCAAACATACATACAGACATACCATGCATAAAATTGTAAAGTCCTAGGGGAAAAGAGTATCTCAATTCCCCCATGCCTGGCAGCAGAGGTGGGTATTAAGAAGCTTACGAAAGGCAAGGAGGGTGGGAGCAGTTGACGGGACCTGGAGAAGACCCACTCTGTGGGACATAACTGGTCGCTGGGATTCGTGCAGCAGAAGGCGGTCCCTGAGATAGTCTGGTCCGGTGCCATGAAGGGCACCGGACCACTCCCCCACTCCCCCATGCATGTGCCCCACCCATGCAAAAAAAAAAACCCCTCCACATGCAGAGAACTCTTCCAAGTGCATAAGCAGGGAGCTGGCCAATGCAGGGAGATTTCCCTTCCCCATGTCTAAAGTGAAAAAAGTGGGGTGAGTTTTTCAAGCATTTTCTGTGAGCTGCGACCTCCCCTACCCCTTTCTTTCCCCTCCCCCATCAAACAATCTGGAGGGAGAACACAAAGAATGCCCACAACTTGAAACCCAAGCAATGGAGAAGAACAAAGAGCAGCTCTAAGCATGGACACAAAGCCAAGGTTTTTGAAGGCTTTCCCATGGGATTCCTGTCGCAGGAGAAAGAAGTGGAACCAAAGCAACCAACTCAGGCTCCGCCTCCCTTTTTGTGTATCCCCTGTGCATGCGCCTACCCGCACCCCGTTTTGGGCCAGGAAAGCCTCCTGCACCAAACTATTCTAGTTCTAACCAGTCGCTCCCCTGTGCCCACTGTCAGGAAAGGTCCTGAAGCGCACTACCCAGGATCTATGTTGGAGGCAGTTGGCACCAGCAAAGTGCCACTGCCTCTTTGCAGCACCGCTGCAAAGTGCCACTGCCTCTTTGCTGAACTTCTGGTTTCTGGCATTGCCGCATATGTGAAGGTCATCGTGTGTGCATACATGCCAGTGACCAGAAGACTAGCTGGCTGGGGCACATAAAGGCGCCGGAAACCCAGAAGATGAATGGGCAACACTACGTGTGTAAGATGACATGGCTCTGCGTGCCACTTTCGCCAAGTGTGCCATATGTTCGCCATCACGGACATATAACAATCAAAAGTTGATTATTTGCACATGAATCAACAACTTTGGTAACTTTCAGAAAGATGGAACATCACTTAACCAAAACAAATCGCATCCCATAGTATCAAACTGTGACAGCTTCCCAATGTTCACAACTATTGTAACACCTTAAAAACAAAATTTAGAAACATACTGAGTAAATATGTATATAGACTTCCATAATTTATTCTTTAGTGGGACCACTCTGCCGTTATTTAGCTTGCCCAAAAACTTACCCATATGAAAATTTTCTTGATTCTAGAAAGATTTGATTTATCAGTTCTCTAGTTGGTGCTACAATTATACATTCTGGTTCTTGTTCCACTTTAAAGTGACTGGCAGTCACTCCGTCTCGCATCATGTGAGCTAAAATTGGTATAAGGAAAGCTGCCTAAAAGGAAATATATTACAATTTAGAAATGCTGCACTTCCAGTACATGACAAAGTTAAATAAAAGTGAATTTTTGTAATCCAATATTAGATGTTCATTAATTTTTTTAAAAGTACACTAAAAGATAAAGATCCATCATACCCTAGTTTTTTTAATGTTAAAGAACTATGATTTAGTTATAAATCTCATTACCATGTAAAGGGATTCCCAAAAGGTACTCCTAGGAGAATTGTTTAAGAAGAAAGATGGTCCAATCATTTGGGGCACTACTAAAAACTAATTTAAACATTAGGAAATTTATATTAGAGTACTAAAGAAATAAATCAGATATCTCAAGAATATTCTTATTTTTTAATTTAAAATGCTTCAATTTAATTAAAGTTTAGTTATTCAATCATAAGAAACTTGGATTACTACTATACCAATTTCAATTTTACAGTTTTCATGAGTGAAAATATATCACAAATGAAAACTGCAGCTAATTTGAGAATGAAATATTCATACAAAGGACCAAGTCACGGATTTGAAAACTTTAAATGTTGAAATAAAAAAAAGATAAAATAGTAATAAATCCACCCCAAACCTCAACAGAATCTTGTATTATGTTCTTACTGTTTTTCCAGATCCTGTTTGTGCACACGCCATTAAGTCACGTCCTGCCAGCACAATAGGAATACTATATTTCTGCACAGGAGTAAGTTTAAAATATCCAACTTTAGCTATGTTCTTCATTAAGGTTTCACACAGACCAGCTTCTTCAAAATTCTAAAAAATGGAATAAACAGAAAACTAGATTAACAAAGCTAAAAGTTTAATTTTAAAACACTAGCACATTGCAATTTCAATATGTTTTATGGGTTATATCAGATCATTGACTATATTTTCTATTTTGTACTGTACATCCTTGTACTGTACATCCTGTACTGCCTCCCAGGAAGGCAGGTGGGCTTCTGTAGTAGGGGCCGTGGTGGTGCACTGTTTAAGAATGCAGTATTGCAGGCTAATTCAGCTCATTGCCAAGAGTGACCCTGACCGGCTCAAGCTTGATTCAACTTTCCACAATCTTTCCAAGGTGAATAAAATGAAAAGTCAGATTATTGGGGACAATATGCTGACTCTGTAAACATAGAAACATAGAAGACTGACGGCAGAAAAAGACCTCATGATCTAGTCTGCCCTTATACTATTTTTTGTATTTTATCTTAGGATGGATCTATGTTTATCCCAGGCATGTTTAAATTCAGTTACTGTGGATTTACCAACCACGTCTGTTGGAAGTTTGTTCCAAGGATCTACTACTCTTTCAATAAAATATTTTCTTATGTTGCTTTTGATCTTTCCAACTAACTTCAGATTGTGTCCCCTTGTTCTTGTGTTCACTTTCCTATTAAAAACACTTCCCTCCTGAACCTTATTTAACCCTTTGACATATTTAAATGTTTCGATCATGTCCCCCCTTTTCCTTCTGGCTTCCAGACTATACAGATTGAGTTCATTAAGTCTTTCCTGATAGGTTTTATGCTTAAGATCTTCCACCATTCTTGTAGATGTAGTAAACATCTTGTAGAGAGCTCTAAAGCACTATGAAGCAGTATATAAGTTTAAGTGCTATTGCCGTTGCTACACTACACAATTTGGCATAGAGAAAGGGAGGGAAGACACTGTGAAAATCAGCAAGGAAGACGATTAAGTTGCTGAAGAAAAGGAGGAACAACATTGAGAAGATTTAGGCTAGGCAGATGGATCATGCACCACTAGAACCTGGAAGTAATCAATGGGATAAAAAAGATGGAGGCTGCAAAAATTTGGTTTTGGTTTTTAAACATTTTTTTTCCTACCTCATGCACAACCTTAACCCTCCCCTCAGGTTACTTGTAATAAATTACTTTGTTTTGTTCACCAATTAATTACAAAGCTTATTGATAAAATTGTGAAACTCTGATGAACAATGCTTTTATCACTTAAAATAACTACTATCATTTTATTCAGCTCTTCATTTTTATCAAAAATTTCCACTAACCAATATTGCTGGTGGAGGATCAAGCCCTGAAACTTCCACAAGAATATTATCGTATTTATCAAAATTTATTCCTGTCTGGTAATGTGCAAAGATGCTATTTTCATCATCTGGTGGTGGTGGTGGTACATATGTCACCTTTGGAGCTGCAAATACAAGAAAGTTATTCTGATTCTCAAAATGTTCTATATGCGAATCGAAATTTTATCTGCTTTTATTCTTTCTGATAGAACTTATCAGCATTACCACTTCTCCTGCATTACCATCTGATTTCCATATTCCTTTACCGATGAAATAAAAATGATTTGGAGGGGAAAAAATAGGACATAGAAGGAAGTTTACATGTTTGTTTTCAAAGCATACTTACTTTTTCCTAGAATTGCTTCTTCACTCCCTTCTTTGTAATCCCCTGTTAAAAGAATTGTTGTTACATATAGCAAAACTGAATTTTGAAGTTATAGAGGAACTGTACGGATCATTCTCAAATTAAGAATTTTAAATGAAACCAGAAAATGAATTTTCAGGAATAATACATACACATACTCAGAAATATCATGCAAGTTCTAGAGTTAATTCTATATTTCAGAAAATCAAGGAATAAACTAAATTCACAAGTATTCTTTATACAAGGAGTATCTTTATCATCCAAACTGTTGCTTTCCAGATAACAAAGGTCATATCTGCTGAAAATAACAAAAAATAATAGAAGCATGTAAGAGGGCAACAGGTAGTGCATAAACTATTTATTTTTACCTTTGGCTTCAAATTCTCTGCTAGTTTCAAATTCCTCTGGAAAAAAAAGCATATGTTTCAATAACATTGTGATTATGACTGTGATAAACAAATTGCAATCCTCTTTAGTTTACAACGTTCATCTACATTGAGATATTTTTGTACTTTAATTTTTTTTGGCAAACTTTGCAAATGCATGGTCAAGAATAAACAGTAGTTGTAGAACATCTGCATTATAACAGATTTCTTTCCAAATTCACAAAAAGTTGAACTTAGCTGTGATCTCTCCTCTGTTCCACCATTTTTAAATATATCAATTGCCAATGATTGTATTCAGATGAAGTCAGAAAAAAACCCCAAACAGAACAAAATTTCACATGAATTTTTACCTGATGGAATACCAAAGCCTCTTCTTTTAAACCCTAAACTGACAGAATTTTGTCTTCCATCTTGTTTCACATTTTCATCATCTGCTATAATATAATCAAAGATTTGTTCAATCTTACATGCTAGATTTTTCATGGAAACGATGTTTTAATATATTTAAACTAAAATAATATTACAACAATTCTCAAGCTATTAAGCACCAAAAATCCAGACCAACATTTTTCTACAATTTTTAGCACATAGTAAATTTTTCTTAGGCACAATACTAATTACCTTTCATTTTTAGAAATTTCTGGTTCAGGCAATGTTTAAATTATTTAACTATAATACTTACTTGTAAATTGCCCAAATCTTCCCCTATCACTTCTGAATGATCCTCTCCCAGGTCTACGGAGAACACTAGTATCATCATTCGTTCTTTGAAAACCTAATTTGGGGGAAATAATTTTCTTCAGGAAAACTAAATAAAAATGGTGGTAACCAAATCAGGTTTAATTTGTAAACCAGAATTTGTAAACTATGCTTCGTGGGCTGGTTAATGAGTAAAAGCATTATTCAAAACTATGTAACTGGGTAACCCAGCAATACAGCAATCATGTGCTAATCCGCCTCTATCTAATATAGTGGGAATTAGTGGGAAAGGACTATCTGAAGCAGTTTCAAACATTTAATAAAGTATAATAAAATATTATAAAAATATAATGAACTTCTTTTCTCCCCAACATGCAAAAAAGGTACTAGAGTCAACATGCTAAATGGGTATTAGAGTCAAAACGTAGGTGCTTCTTAAAAGAAAAAGCAAGACAAAATTATAATAATTATAATAAAGTGCAATTAACTTATTTATTTATTGGACTTCTGTGCCGCCCCTCTCCGAGAACTTTCATCATTACAGATTATCTAATTATCTAAGCAATGGTGACACAGTGGTTATAATGCAGCATTGCAAGCTAACTCTGCTCTGCCTACAACCAAGAGTTGAATTCTGGCCAGCTCAAAATTGACTCATCCTTCCATTCTTCTGAAGTTGGTAAAATGAGAAGATAAATTGTTGTGGGCAAGTGTCAGAAAGACACTTGTTTCCAGGCATGTCTGCATGGATGACAAGGAATGGAGCAGCCTGTTCTCCTGCCCCACATAAGTTCTGAAGCTCCAAACAACTGGTTAAGTGAAGAATCAGTGACAAGTATTGAGGAGGAAGGTATGGGACCCAGTGGGATAAAAAAGCATGCCCTAGGCCTATAAGGATCCAAGAGGTGGGAAGTAGAACACAGGGGTCCATTAGGGTGTGGGGGAAGTCCAGAGCAGATTGGCTTGGGTCTACACTGCCTTCCTCACCCGAAGCATCCTATTCTCCACTTTACATAGGGGAGAGCAGGGATAAGAGTCATTGAGGCAATCAAGTGGCCACATTACTTAACAGTCACAAGGTGCGATCATAGTGGGCAGGCTCCATTATGGTTGAAATCAAAGACCACCTCTAATAAAGAGAAAATATTTTTGTTAGCTAACATGTTTTTAAAAATAATATCCTTAGGCTGCTAAATATCCTTACGCTGCTAAAGCAGCAATAGCACTTAAGACTTATACTGCTTTACAGCCCTCTCTGAGCGGTTCAGTCAGCATATTGCCCCCAACAATTTGGGTCCTTATTTTACCCATCTTGGAAGGATGGAAGGCTGAGTCAACCTTGAGCCTGGTCTGGTGAGATTTGAACTGTCAAACTACAGTCAGCAGAAATAGCCTGCAGTAACCACTAAGCACTGCGCCACCATGGCTTATAAAATAGCTTTAACCTGACTATGCCTGCCTATGATAATGATCATAGATTATTGTGAATTCAATTTTAATTTTACTATTTTAGCTGTGATAAAGTCAATATTAGATGCAGGGTTTTTAGTAACATTCAAATTTTAATTTTTTATTCAGCCAGAGAGAGTTAAGGTTAGCTGATTGGAAATTATTACTTGATACAGATTTGCAATCTTACCTCTTACAAAACCTGAAGATTTTCTTTCTTCAAACCCATTTCCTAATATAGTTATACAAAATTAATATAGTTGACAATGATATTCATTCTTTTTTCAAACTATATAAAAATGAAATAACCACAGGAAACAAGATTTCCAAATCCATATTGCTTATCCTTTTTCTTGACTTCTTAATTTCTGTAGATTATTTATTTAGGTCATAATTATTTTCTGAGTAGATGATGTATTTATGTGGCCATATTTTCTAGAGTTGAAAACCTGAATATTTTCTATAAAATACATTATTTTTCACAAACACCAAAACCATCTAAATTAAAATGGAAATAAAGGAAGTTCTTTTAGATGGAACAGAAGTAATTAATTATATAATAAAGTCTGAGCATAAAACATTTCATGCAGAAACATCTGATTTTATGAGTTTAATGACTAAAATGAGATATGTGTTCACAAGCAGAACCACATTATAAAGAGAGTGATATGGTTCTTCCATGCAAGAGGGGGATAGAAGCAAAGGAAGGCAAGGCTGATGGTTCTCTGGAAATGGCCTGCAGGGACATTAGCAACAGTGGAAGAGAGGCAGAAGAGGGAGGACAAGTGAGCCAATGGGTCTGTGCTATCACTGGAGCTGAGGGGAGACAAGGAAGGGAAGATGCTGAGAAAAGGGATGGTCAGCACATAGAAAAAGCAGAGGAGTGGCACACACCAGCCTAGCGCTGCTCACCCCATAAGATCTTCCAAGATCCCTGCAGATTTGTTTAGGTCGAACTGTGGACAATCTGAAACAGTTCACCAAACTCAATGGAATGGAATGTTTGAAACAATTTGAAACAGTATTTTCAGTTTCATCCAACATGTAAACACAAATGCAAAAATAAGTTTCATTTATGATTTACACTAAATATTATCAGAAGTACTCAAACTTTAAGAAATCAGCTCCTTTTTTCCCTTCTCTAAAATATTTTTTATGTACAGATTAAAAGAATATTTATAACACTTATATGGCCACCCATCTCACAAAAAGTGATTTTGGGGAAGGGAGGGGAGGGGAGAGGGAAGGAGGAAAGAAAAAACAACCCAAAATAATCATATTGAAGTGTTTTTTTTAAAGCACAAATACATAGATTAGCAAAGGAGCGGCCTTACTAAAAAAATCATTAAAACACATTAAACATTAAAAATTATCAATAATCTTTTCCTTAAATGACAAATAAAAGTTTTACATTATAGTATACCTCTGTTTCCAAAAAGTCTTCCACTTCCAAATCCACCTGTTTGTTTCTCTTCACCATTGCTGTTTTCTCTGACACCTAATAAAAAGAATAACAATCAAATAATAAAAAAATATTTTAAGTAGTTAAGTACATTTCTAATCAGTTTTTTCACACATGTAAATCATTTACAAGTTAGGTCCACAAGGCTGGCATGGTGGTCGGGGGGCTGCTGTTAGGACAGCAGGGGCCTGCTGATGTGAAGCCTGGCGGCGGTAACGCATTAAAAAAGCCACAGCCACAGCCAAGCGATGAGTGCGGGGCCACGAGCCCCCTCCGGGCCCCACAGAGGGGCAGATTGGTGCAGCGTTGGTGCCCACACGCGCCACACGCCCTCCAGCCAGGTTCACTCCAGCCAACAGCGCTCCCCCGCCCCCTCAGAGCTGGAGCGATTGAGGGCACTGGCCGTCAGGTTACTGCATTTAAAAAAAATCTGCGGTGCACTGAAGCCGCAAAAGGTGAACTGCGAAGTGACGAGGGATCACTGTAGTTAGTTGCTGCACTGATTACATTGACTTTTTCTATTTTCCTATCTGATGCAGCCGTCAATATACATTATAAGACCCATTTGGAACTCTAAAATTAAGATAGATTCTGCAATTACTTTCTGTATATAAATTGCATATATCATTGCTTTTAAAGTATATTTACATGCACAGTCATCTTCTCCATTTATTACTAAGTGTCTGTAAGTTGAATAAGCTGGTTAGCTAATGTTGCTGTGATACACCTTTTCTGCTGATTATTTTGCTTATTCTGTTTGAATTTCAAACTATTTTGAGATTAATTTTAAGTAAATTATCAATTCAGTAATATGAACAAATCAGAAACTCTATTTAGCTACACATTTTCTCACACGTTATCTGTCCTCTTGATTATAAATTACAGGACCATGTCTGAATGCTCCATATGTCCTCTAACAACCTTAGAGGCAGCTCCAACAAATCTCTAGACCAGTGATGGCGAACCTATGGCACGGGTGCCACAGGTGGCATGCGGAGCCAAATCTGCTGGCACACAAGTTGTTGCCCTAAATCAGCTCCAACATGCATGTTTGTGCCAGCCAGCTAATTTTTGGCTCGCACAGAGGCTCTGGGAGGGCGTTTCTGGCTTCCAGAGAGCCTCCAGGGGGGTGAGGGAGGGTCCCCCCCCCGTTTCAGGGAAACCTTTGGAGCCTGGGGAGGGGAAATCATGAGCCTACTGGGCCCACCAGAAGTTGGGAAACAGGCCATTTTCAGCCTCCGGGGAACAGGGGAAGCTATTTTTGCCCTCGCCAGGCATTGAGTTATGGGTATGGGCACTCACGAATGCACAATAGTGCACAACCACGCTCTTTCGACACCTGAGGGAAAAAAGGTTCGCCATCACTGCTCTAGACATTGCAATTGTGATAAAAGAAAGTTCAATTTTGTAATTGTACTTCATACTAATCAGAATTGCCACTAAGTCATTACAATCATACACAATCCCCAACGTACACTTGAAGACTAAATGTATCTTATAGTCCATAAAACATTACGCATCTTGGACATATATTATTTCCTAACTCATCAGATGAATTTTCTTTCAACCAAAATGATCTCATTTTAAAACTGAAAACAAACAGCACCATACTGACCAGTAATTTAAATATCACACCCCTCCCAACTATCTTGAGCTGTGTACAGTTGTAATTTTGAGACCACCTTGTCACAAAAGGACTATCATGGCCATTAGAGATAAGGGCTTGCAAGTATTAAAAGTTCATTATTTGCAACCATCTTGTCCCCCCCCCCAAAAAAAACATTCTTATTATATTCTTTAGCACATACCTGACTGTTTTATACTCTGAGTGAAATTGCACAAGGTTTCATTTGTTCTCATGGATATGCTGCCCTACAACATGAAGTCAAGAATCAGACCATACAGGAAGTTATATGAAGAAATTTCTAAAAAATCAGTTAGAACAGAACATATCTGTTTAAACATAATTTGGCTTTTATTATTTTGAATAACTATTTCCTTAAATACTCCAGTGTTGGAGAATGAAATTAATATTACACTTTCTCTTTCACTGTCCATCTGTGATTACTTGTAACAAATGCAGGGAATTAGAAACAGCAATTTATACAGCCATAAAAAATGTTATTTAATCATGGCTCATTCCCAAACGAATAGAACCTCTAACCAAGCAACTTGTTTCCAATCAAGGTGTACAATTACAGGGGGAGAATCAAGTGGCAAAGCGATTTAGAACACTTCAGACTACAAAAGAGTAAATATTATAATGTTTGTTTGCTAATATAACCACATGCCACCCAAAGTCAAAGTCTCAGAATTTTGGGCTGGAAGTTTCCAGAACTTTTTAAAAACAGGTTTTGGAGTTTTGGCATGCTGCCTATAGTAACACCACCGCGTTTTGAAGTTGTGAAAGAGTGGGTTAATTATGCCATTAACATTAGGTGCCAGCATCTATAAGGAAACTTATAGTAGGGAAACTTATAGTAGGGAAACTTATAGTAGGGAACCAGCATTCGAACTTATTCCTCCAATTGTCCCGTAATTCTTCTACTGGGGTCCAAATTTCAACGAACCTCCCGTTTCGTTGCTAAAAGCTAGTCTTGAGAAAGACAGCGCTCATGTATCTGACTCAAATATTGGGGGAAAACGGAGCACGCTTCCAAACTTCCACAGACACCCACCGGCTTCTGGAAGCTGGGGTGGAAAACCGGCAAGGCCCGGCTTCCCTCTCTACTACCATCTTCTGTGAACTCCGCATCCCAGTTCTCGTCCCCCATGGCGGCGGTCGGCTAACTTCCACGCCTTCCTGCCAAGAGAGAAAAACAGCCGAAGCGTCAAACCGAGGAGAGGCAAAACGCGGCCCCTTAATATGGCCGAAGGGAGGGGAGACCTTCCACCAATTCGGAGACGCCGCTTTGCCTTTTTTTTTTTTTAACAGAAGGCCCCCCTTTTTTTTCCTGCTGCCTCCTCTCCCGCCAAAAAAAAAAATCACCCAGGCAACCTGCCTGCCGCTTGACTCTCCCTTCTGAGGCCCACCCCGGCAACA